>NW_016690263.1:3183891-3329562 GCF_001604755.1 Lepidothrix coronata
TCATACACCTATTTGCAAGAGCTAATGGAAATATTTGCATAATACCAGCATTATATTGTTATTTTTCTCTGCTTTTGCAGGCACCTTTTTAGTTCACAAACAAGGTGATATTGCTTTGAGAGTCTGACTAGAGATGACGGTGTTTATTATTGGTCTGATATTGTATTCAAAAATCCCAGTGTTTCTATTGGAAAAGCAGAAATGTTTGTGAAGTGCAGTGATGAATTCAAAATATGTCTCTTAATACAATGTTTTTCACCAAGTAGTTTTGATACTAAACATTCTTTGGGATAGAGGATGAAGTTGATAGGCAATTAGTTTGTATATTATCCAGTTGTATCTGTCTAAATTTGACAGAGAATAGAGTTGCAGAGGATGACCCAGAGGTCAAAACATTTAGAGTGCTTCCCTCCTAATTTTTTTTTTCCCCCATTGATCTCATCAAAATTTGGAGGAGAGGAATTTGGATGCTATAGGTCTGCAGACTTTTGAATAGAACCCGAAGCTGTGTAAAAGAGATTCTTTGAATCCAGTTAAAACAGTTTTATCTGACTGTTCACTGATTCGTCTTCAGTGGTCATGATCTGCCTCTGGCAAAGCGCTTCTTCTTGAGATTGTGAAGATTGCTCTCCATGATGCTTCTTCTAACAGTGTGAATATTGACTTGTACTTATAAAGGTCAGGCAGCTGCTACAGTTATTGGAAGTGAGAACACTGACTCCAGCAATGCTCTCTGAGAAGAATTTAACCTTCAAATTACAAAACAGAGTGCTCACCAGAGCCAGGACTTCAGCCAACTTGAAAGTTAACCTTACTTCTCAGCAAACATAAATGTGGACTTCAACGTTGCCCCAGTAAAAGAAAAAAAAATAAATCAAACAGCTAAGTAGACAAAAGATCCAAAAGATATACCTATTAGGCATTTAATTTTACTTTTTAAAAGGTTGCCAGACTATATGGAAAGAGTCACTTTCAGATTTCTTAGCTTCCAAAACAAATAATGGCTTCAGTTTTTAAGAGCGTTGTGCAGAAAGATCAACCATCCCATACATTTCCTTTCTCTATTGTTCTGACATCAGATCAAAGAAGTTGATTCCCAGTCAAGCACAGCAACCCAGTTAGCTCGCCTTTGAAAATTCTTTGGTATTCGCTATCATGTGGATTCAAGCTCAGAGCACAGCTGAGGTAATTTAAGGTCTGTAGGAATTTGGCTATTACGATCATGTCCTGCGGTACAATACAAGAAAGATGACTGTGTAGAAACAGAACTGCAAATGAGAATGAAGGCTCACTTTTCATCTTGATGGAGTGTAAAAAATAATATTTTTAATTTTTAATGCAACACATTTATATTGTGGCAGTAGTGGCAGTAGGCTCATATTGCATATAAATGAAGATGATTATTTGGTTTGTAGGAGAGTAAAGGAGACATTATGATGAAGAATATACCAGAAAAGTAATAAAAGGAAGAAATATATGTAAGTCTTGGCTGTTTAGGAAAGGCATTGCTTTCCGAGTTTGGGCTTTTTTTTTTTTTTTTTTTTAATGTATTATAACTTTCAGAGTTTTAAGTTTGACATCTGGCAGATTTGAGATAGTGTAAAAATCATCCTTAATGGCCTTTCTGTCTCATCAGTAGGGCCACCATTCAAGTAACAAAGTGCCAATCAATTGCTCTTGTTCTTCTTGAGCTTCAAGATATTGCTGGAGAGCTTTTTGCAGAGATCATGACCTCTCTGTTTGATATCCCATTTATTATAACTATAGTTAAAGTTCTTCAGGCTTATCCCTTATAACCCCCTAATTTTTGACTGTTTTTTTTTCTTCAGAATAAGACATAGCTTGCTAAGTTTCATTCCTCCTTGGCCATCTTCACCTTCCCTCACAGAACAGGTTTTATTATATTGAAAGACAAGGGAAAAAATAATAAAAAATTACCTGTGCAGTTTTATTTGAAATATGAAAATGAAAGATGAAAACCAGAATTGTTTAAGGTGTTTCATTGTAGTGCTACAGATCTAAATAAATTAATTTTTTAAATTAAAATGAAATTTCATGGTCAATTAAACTGTGAAATAAATCACTTCTTATGAAAAAAGAATACAATATGAAATCGGAGGAAATATACACAGTGCTTAAGCTGAGTGAAGAAAGGGTTTTCCTCTCTGGACATTACTTAAAACACTCTGTCTCAGATATAATTTATTTTTGGCTTATCAAGTCTCAGATATAATTTATTTTTGGCTTATCAAGTTATTTCTTGTTAATATAGTCTTACAGTGCACTGGATAATACAAATATTTATTTTCAAAATATGTACCAAATGATTTCACTTGTTTCTGAAAATTAACCAGAGCAAACTTATGATATTCTCTTGGTATAATATCAACTAAATAATGGCCTGATTTTCAGCTGTTGCAGCATGGCAGACATTAACATAGTAGAACAAAACAGTGCAGTTCACTGACACTTGAATTAAATGTAATAATCTTTACAATATGTGATCATATTGTTTAACACCTAACTCATACAAATATAATATTTAAGCAATGGCTTAAACTTAAGCTCTGGACAGGCTTTTGTGTTTTATTTTAAAACTTGCCATATAGTTTGTGTAACAGAAGAATGAGCTTTTTATTTACTATCCCAAATAAAAATATCCTAGTCAAACTTTTATTTACTTGAGTGTCTAAAAAAAAAACGAAGCCAAAATCTCAGAATAAACAATGGCATCTCTGAGTTATTCAATAAAGAAAATAAAAGTGTTGTGCAATGTAGGAAACTTCACTTTCAAAATAAAAAAGAGCAGAGAAAAAAATCTGCTTTCTTCTCTTAACTTCCAAACTGTTCTGTTCTAAGTATCATCATTGTCGAGGAATTTACACTGCAGATGAATATAATACTATTTTACCAGTCCACACTCAAACTCACTACCCGAACCACCTGCCACCTGTATATTACTCATTTTGATATCCAAGTTGCTTCCAGGCTTCTTCACCTAAATTGTGACTTGATATGTTCTAGGACATACACCAAGAATACACGATGTGAAGCACAGGAACTAGGTTTCTTAATTGCTTAAGAGTTCTAAAATTTTAGGGTAAGCTCAGATTTCAGAAACTTAAACTGCAAAATCTAACTGAGAAACGAGTTGCACTTATTGTTGAAGCCTAATTAATTACAACATACATGCACACACCAACTCTCAGTAATTATTATCTCCTAACTATCGAGAGGAATGGGCAAGCACAAAGTGGTCAGCTTTCCAAAAAAATGAAGAAAACCAAGCCTTTCCTTGCTTGAATGTCATTAAAAAATCACATACTTTTTTCCCAGTTGTTCAACATTCTACTCTGTCATTTCTTAGATTAACATGATTGCTTCAGGAGGTGTTTCATAAAATTTGCAGCCTACTGTATCAAATATACCTGGATTGATCAGGTAAACTATAGTGAATGAAGCAATTACTACCTTCTGTCAACTGACTCACAAGAAGGTTTCATAACTGGCCTTGTCCTAGTAGGCTGAAGCAGCTCAGAAAAAATGTTATTTAAAACATTGCATTTCCTATTATATTATGACTGTAAAGAAATCCCTTTAATTTTAATGATATTTTTACATCATTGTTTAATAGTTCTTTAAATGTATGTGATTTAGGAAAGACATAACTTAAAAGTGTCATTGAAAACTTATGACTTCCTTTACTTTGTAATTAATTCTTACCTGATGAAAAAAGGAGTAGTGATCTTGTAGCAGCAATTGAATTGATATACAGGGATAAGTCACACTACTGAAGTTTCTGGCATAAGGCACCACTGCTTAATAGACACTCTTGAAGTTATATAGGAGAGATTAAATTGCAATAAAGTCACTTAAGATGTGGCTTTTATATTGTTTAATTATAATATTATTAGAAAATAATGTATTACTAACTCTTACTGATAATTTTTCTGAGCCATTATCTAGAATTTGACAAAGTATAAATCAATATCTTTCCTCTGCTAGTAGGCTTAGGTTCAAATCCTAAACTTGGTGGCTGCTGTTTAAATAGAATATGTGAGGAAGAGGATTATAAGGACATTCTTGAGAGAGCAGACCAAAAGTTTGTCATGTTCAGTGGCCTCTGTCTGACAGGGACCAGGAGCATATAGTTGTGGAAAGACTATAAGAACAGGTAAGCATATGATAATAATGCTTCAGAGAAAAAAAGTTTTCAGCTTTCCTCCGCTTGCATATGAGGCACTTCTACATGTGTGATTGTAGCTGTGTGCTTACTAGTGGGGTATAGATTATGTTTTTCTTGAATTGATATAATTTCTTGAACTTACCTTTTAGTATCCTTAATACCTTGCAGTACTTTACTCCAGTTCAGATATTTAATGAAAATAAAAAATAAATTAATTTATATTGTCTTGACTGTACCATTTGACATCATTTTAATTTGATTTTCTTGGGACGTTTTATTATTACAAATAATAAATAGAATCATAGAATATCCTGAGTTGAAAGGGATCTACAAGGATCACGGTGTCTAGTTCCTGGCTCTGCACAGGACAACCCCAAAAATTGCACCTTCTGCCTGAGAGCATTGTCCAAAGGTTTCTTGAACTCTGTCAGGCTTGGTGCTGTGACCAATTCCCTGGGAGCCCATTCCAGTGCTCAACCACTCTCTGGGTGAAGAACATTTTCCTATTCACATTTCAGCCTCAAAATTTTGCAAACCTCTAGCATAAAGTTGACTCATTGCACTAACTTTTTAAAATCCTTTTTGGGTTTCTACAATTGTAGAATTTCCATTTTTGTGAGTATCTGAACAATATCAATGTCTTGAACAGTTTATACTATCTTTAATGAAAACATAACTCTCTTCCAATTTTCTAAGCAATCTATTTTTAACCATTGAAAAGGTCCTTTACTATGACACTGTGGAATATTTTTTAATACAAATAGATAGTAAAAAAACCCTAAACACTTTGTATACAGAGGACATCTTATTTCTTTAGGAAAGCTGCATTTTCATATATGGTACCCAGTCATTTACAGCATCATCTGGATATGAAAACACTGGTGATGAATTTTGTGGGTTTAAGTATTAGATGTTTCTCATCTGTTTCTGATGATTGTTAAAACTGTATTTAAAATTTGAAGCTTCTAAAATATTCTTTACTCACGTTTTTTTCCTTCTGCTACTAATAATACCAGATTATTAGGAAAAGTAACTTTAAGTATGAGAAGAAGGACATTTGAGAGAGTACAGCCTTACTGATGCAAACATATTTTCATTTCCTCTGATTACTTTTCTCAAGTGGTAGTCACTAAGTGACTCACTAATAGCTACATTATGCCTTTAAACAGTACATTGATTTATTCAGTTTGCAATGGAGCGTTTATTCTTCATGTTTTTTACAGTAGCCTATCCAACTTTTAGGTTCTGCCAGTTCAGCAAAACTTAAATTTTCCAGCAGCTACATTCGAGCTTTTATTTTCTACAATAAATGAGCAGTTTGTTGCACTAATAAAGCAAGTTTAAATAAAACTGTACCTCATTTCAAAAACTCATCATAAAGTGAAGTTCTTTTAACTGATTCAAACATAAGATCTCAAAATTTTATCCATTATGTTTCACTATATCAATTTCCCCTCTGTGCAAATGGATGGAGACATTGTAGTTTAAATGTTTCATTGCCCCGTTATCACCTATGGGCCGTATTCCCTTCTCAGAGGGTGATCTCTTCTCCTGCTAATCTATGATATGATATTATCGGAATCTCTGGCCATAATACCACATTAGAATTCAAGTTCAGCTGATAAAGTGGTCTGCATAGGCTGTTGACACTAAGACACTAGACACAAAGACTGCAACTCTTACAAAGGTATTATTTTCCAATATGTAATCTGTTATTCTAAGAGCTAGTTTCCCACAAAAAGAGGTATTTTCCTAAAAACCTTAATTTTATTGGAAAGAAATTATTATTTAAACTGAAAATCAGTATAGATAGAAGTGTTCCAACCATGTTCTTTAATCTTAGAGATCCAGGCTTCTGTCACTAAAGCCTTTGTGCAACTTCGTATTGCATCTTTAGCAGAACAGCTTTTTTATTCAGCTGCAGTAAACTTACCACCTCTATGATGATTTTCTATAATCGTTTGTCTATCAGCCTGTGAATTTTAAAATAAGAGGAGATCATTTTGTCTTTGCTTTCAAGGAGACAAACTGTTTCTTCCAATTGCAACAAAAGCTATTGGGGCAGGAGGTGGGAGCAAGGAACAGAACTGAAAACACCTTCTCTTAGATTTGTTTTTTAGATTGTCTAGTAGGATGATAATGGCTTGAAATCCTTCACTAGTTTTGTTATCTTGCAGATCCTGTACTCTGAAGGGAGAGTGATGATCATGGTGTGACAGTGCCAGCTGGAAGCAATGTCATCTAAGCAGCTATCTAACACCCCAGATCCTGAGGTGGAGAAGGAAAGATTTGTATCTATAAGAACTCAAAGAACACTAATACTAAATGTTCAAACTCTCTTTGTGTTCCCTTGGGCCTGCTGCTGAAGTTGAGAGTAAAGAAAGCACAAGAAAGACATAACAGGCAGGAGCAAAATAACTACACAGTAGTTAGGAGGTACTGTGGGATAGTTATTAAAGTTAAACTATAATGCCTGCTGACAGCAAATGGAGCAATCTACCTCCTGTAGTATCCTATACATATGAACTTGTGCAACTCAGTTAACTGCTTTCTGCTGCAGTCATCACCATTTGTGAAACAAATATAATAAGTACATTACTGGATACAAAACTATACATCTTAACACTGATGAAATGGTTTCATTGCTGCCTTTGTTTTACATTGAGAGGTCTTAACTGTGTCTTGAATAACAGGTAGATTTACATACTGTTAAAACTCAGAAAATCTAGGCCTTGTAGCCTGTCTGATGATTGGTTCAGCTTCCACTATTCTGATGCCAGGTATTATTAACTGGCCAGTGGATCCCTCATAAGCTCTGTAAGTCCCACTGAGAAAGATTTCTCATCTGTCTTCAGAAATCTCAGTCCTGTGGGTGTTTTAGTGTGGTATTTGAACATGCACTTATGAATAAATATTTTATTTTCAGAAACATGTGGTTTCTATTTTTATTTGCCTTTCTATTTGTCTTATATGTGGAAGTTCCTTTTTAAGATAACATAAAAGAGCTCTATTACAGAATTTAATATGAATTATTGCAGTGGTCTGAATACCAATGTTGCTGTGTTTAGAAAACTATTTGTTCCAAATAAATCTGAGTTTAAGATTCTCTTAGGTCAGCAGAAGAGTCAAAAACCCTGCCAGGGAGCTCCTCTGTGGATATAAGACCCTCGTTCACTACCACAGAGAGGACATCTGCGTCACACCAGGTGCAGGGCTGCAGGAAGGAGGAAAGAATGCTCTCTTGTGGAATTAGAGGGAGAAATAGTCTCTTCTCTCCCGTTACACTTGTTCTCTGCCAAGAAGACACACTTGTACTGGGGCCAAAGTGCTGAAACCAGTGGTACAGAGTGTAGAAGAATAATAGGAAAACAGAATTTCAGAAAAAGGTTGTTTCTTCCCTGCATAAAAACACCCAGAGGTATGGAATTGTTTTTTCTACTGATAAAGACCCTCCGGAAGCACAATTTAGGATGTTATTGTGAGGCATAATTCAGGAAGAGATAAGAAAAAGGCTTGCAGGGTCTGCCTCTAGAATGGAAATCACACAGAGATTGATAATTTTGAGATCTGTTTAAAATCCTTGCAAAAGAAAAGTTTTAAGAACTTACACTGATTTCCATTGCAGCAACATTTGTTGTGAAATTTATGGTTAGATCTTCTCTTTGGCAGCCACTAGAGGACAACCTGATCACATACTTTTAAGTTAGTCTGACGTTTATACCCACAGCGATACATAGGCACCAGTAGCCTTTATTCTATAACCCCTTCCCTCCGACAAAGATAATCTCTAAATCGTATGAGAAGCCAAAAGTTTTAAACATATGGAAAAAAAAGTATCTCACAGGTCTATGTGAGAATCTGCATGAACCTGACCCATAAGGTTTTATCTGTAAAAAAATGTAGATTTTTGCACAGCTGGTAGGAAACAAAGCAAAGGAACTTTCATTACAGTAAAAAAACCAGGAAATATGAAATAATGTAACCTCTGATTTGTTTGGCTTGAACTGATGCAGGCATTTTGAAGTACCTTCATCTTATATCTTTAACAGCATTTTACATAATTGTACAGTAACTAGTCTACTGGAACATATTTATTACAGGATTACCAAAAGGCCTCAGTTGGCCATATGTAGTAATAATTTACACTGAGAGCTTCTTCTCTAGAAGCCTTATGGTCTGAACAGTTAAGGCAGAAAGGGTGATAAAAGAGAAAGGGGGAACAAAGGGTTAAGTGCCATGCACCAGCTGAAGCCAGGGAATGAAAAGAGAGACAGTAACCGGATTTGTCCACGCACCTGGTACCTCAGTGTAGAAGTGTCAGTGCAAGGAATAGCAAACACTTTCTCCCTGCAGAGTTTTCACTTAACTATAATAATAGGGTATTGATAGCTCCTGCCTTTGAGAAAGAGAAAAAATATTTTGTTTTTGAAATCACTAATTTATATAGTTATGTAAGTGTGATTGGATTTTTACTCTCATGCTTATTAGAGACACTGACAGAAAGAAAATTATCTGTCCTTGTAGCATCTATTTCTCCTGTGTACCATGTCTGAGGGAGAATTTTTCTCTGACTGCAGGTTTCTACAAACTTCTTTTACTTACTTCCACCTATTTATCCATATAAAGCACATTGTGCAGTCTGGAAGCTTCCCTATCTCAAATATATTTCCTTCTTCCCATTTTTGTCAGACTCTGCCCTGGAGTAACTCTCATTACATCCAATTTCCATCTGTCCATAGTTTGCACAATGGAATGTAAAAACGGTTTGTGTTTTGCTTCATTTTACATTGCATCAGATTTTACAACAAAAAATCAGGGCTTCTGGCCCTTAAAGGGTTAGTAACTAAAAGTGCACTGAAAGCTCACTGGGGTGGGAGCAGCAAAGGCACAAAGCATTAAGTCAGAACGGCAACAGGGAAACAATGTCAGCACAAGGACAATAAACACTGTTATTCTTAGTGCACCAGGAATAACAGTGATTATTGTTCTTGTTTTAACATCATGTTGTTTTCATAATTTTTCTGGACAACAGCACAATGTAAGAGGAAGCACTGAGGTGACCTATAAGGAGATTTTAAAATTATAAAATGGAGAGGGAGAGAAATGCCTTTTTACTCATGTTAATTTTGCATTGATGGGACTTTAAGAACGCTGAAACCAAAACACCTAGACAGATGTGCATACATATTTATTTCTTCTTGACAATAACCGCTTCTGAATTGCCATGGCACACAAACAGCCATGTGTAGGTCCCCATAAAGAATCCCTTTCCTCTCCATCATCCGCCTCCTTAGCCATGCGTCACTCTCTTTTACTTTGCCTTTTAATAGGATTGTAAGATTTTGAAAGGAAGATTCTATCCATAAGTCATGCACCAAGCGAGTTGAAAGCTGTTGAATAAAGCAGCATATTGATAGTGTATCACTATTCCCCACATAACCACTGATACTGCACAGGTACCACGCAGAAATGTGCCTTTTATGTGTTTCTCTATATTTATACACACTGCGATTAAATGGATGCTCTGAATCTTTATAAACTTTGTCTACACTGATACTGGCTGATATCATAAAATATTTGTAATATCTTCATAGTTAGGCCACACCCAATAGCGCCTCTCTGTTGCCCAAGGATCACCTCACCATTCTAAGGGAATTTGCTCATTTCAGTACCTTGTCACACACTGAGGTGTTCATTGGGCCCTACTGCACTGTGGTTGGAGACCTAGCAACATAATATAGTAGCTGTAAAGTAACAGTTCGCTTTTCCCAGTGCTATTCCACAGTGTTCCAACTCCCATTTCAGCAATGATTTGGACAGTGAGAGCCGAGTGTCAGCTGCAGAAAACACCAGTTTCAGGCCTGAAAACATAGCTCAGCAGAGCTCAGGCTTCTAATTTTACTTAATACCTTTTGGAAACACTTTTGTTAATGTCTAGTTCTATCAAGCAACCTTCCACAGGTTTAATTCCTAAAATGTCGGGACTGGTCTCCAGGGAAACATGTCAAAATACTTGTAGAAGATGAATACATAAAATCATTTTTTTCATGTTTGTCTTATATTTTGCAAAGTTACTTGACAAACCAATGCCACAAAACAGTGCAATTAGCATAATCATTGAGCACTTGGTATACAAGCTCCATATTTGTGTCATATTGGGGGTGTTTGTTCCTCTTATTCTCCTGAAAAATCTCAAAAGAAAAAAAAAGTCATAGGAATGAAGTCGTTGTGTATTCCAGCCAAAGGCTGCTCTGCTTCTTCCTTCTCTCCAGAAAACCCAAATTACTCCTACTTTCTCATAGTGTTCTACAAATGCTTTGTCTTTGTCCTTTTTGATTTCAACTGCTGTGGAAGTAAAGAAAGACATAGCATAAACTGAATTGCACTGAGGGAACTTTCACCTCCAGAAATATTTTAGGTTCACAGCAGAGTTCCTTCCATTTCAAATCTTTATCAGTAAACACATGAAAGAAAAGTGTAGCTGCTAAGGTCACGAACAAGCAACAGAAAGAGGAATCAAGAAGAGAAAAACATGAACAGTATAGACTAAATAGACTTGATCACAAAGAACAGAAAGGGATAACTAACAAAAATCATTAAAAAAAATGAAACTCCTCTTTCTCACAAGAAGCACATAGACAGTAATAATAATTGTGTTGGCCTTACTGTTTCAAATTACAGAATGAAGGACATGGTGATAGATGCAGCAAGATATTGCATACAAAAGGCACTTTGCACTTATGCTGAAAAGCAGTGCCAAGCATTGCAGGGGAAGCACAAACCTGAAAGGACATCTCTCCTTCTACAGTAGATTGGTGCAAAGCTGATAGCCTTTTAGATGATAGAACTGTCTTTCTCCAATACCCAATTGATTATAAATTAATCACCTACAAAAAGAGAGTAGAAAAAAATGGTAAGACTGACATACTATGGAGTTTTGCCATGCAGGGGTTTACTTCAAAATCTTGAGTATTGAGCTCAATTACTGGATGTTTGTAATCTAAGACTCAAAAAGCACCTGCCAAAAGAAACCTTGAAGGACAAGTTCCTGTCTCCTTCAAGGCAATTATACAGTTGTGGACATAATTGCCTGTGTGAGACAGATGTTTACAGAGAGTTGTCAAGCACATAGGTGTTTGTAACCTTTCCATGACTGGAAAATACTCAGAGGACTATATTTCCAGCAAAAGTACAACTTTGCAGCCCATGTAAAGCGATCTAAGCTGGCATTAGACTGTCAGATTCCAATGCTAATCCAGCAACACAAGTATTTAGCCCAGGATCTGATGCTAGTATTTCAACTGTCTTTGTAGTTTTCTATACCCTAAATCAGATACATTTACATAATCAGACCCTGACAGCTCTGAAGACCTACTAGCAGTTTCTATATAAACTTCAAAAAAGTTAGTGCTTCTCATTTCAGCCAAGTTCAAGCATCACAGATGCTGTTGCCTGGTTTTTACTGTCAATAACCCTTAAGTTATTCTGGAAACTGATAAAAGTTAGCAAAGGCTGGGTTTTCACCAGCATTCCCATTAGCTTGTGTCCAGCTTTTATGACTGACTTTGATAAGATTGGCCAGACCATGCCAGCAATCACATGAATGAGATAATTATAGACACAAAGGGATTTTACAGTGTTGACTCTGTTAGCCAAATTAGCTGCTGGTGGTGAGAGCTGCGAGGCATCTGTTATTCTTTCACTTCTTAAAAGCAATTTGTCAAAATCAGTAGTGTTTATGGCTATAAAATGAAACATTGGAATAAATTCTTGATTTCAAACAGTCCAGGCATATTAAATTATTCTGCATCTACTTAACATCATCTCTGGAGAAATGGGAGTAAAAAAATATTTCTTCTAATACAAGCCTTTTAATGTTTCTGGCAAAGAAAATGCAAAAGTTTTGGCTCTATAGTCTTCTACCTAAAAGTGAATGGAAAAGAGAAAGAAAAAGAGAAAAGAAAGCAAGAGCAATAATAGGAGAAAAAGCAATAGTAATTGATTTTAAAATCAAATAAACTGTGGAAACTGCTTCATAGAAACACAGAAGAGTGTTAAAAAATAATGCAAATGTTTCAGGATTGGTTGCAATGGCCTACTGGATTTTTTGATTCAGATATCATGAAGCCATCTGAATTAAATGGGATTATTTCTCAGTTTTTCCATTGCTTATTTGCTTTGCTGCTCTTTTTCATCCCAATATTACAGCAGTCACTTTGGACAACTATCAGAGTAGGACTTGAGTAGTAGCTAACATTTTTACTCAGAATCATTATGGAATCTATCAGCAGGAGCTCCAATTTTAAATATTTTTTTTTTCTGAATCCTGTACCTTTCAGTAGATTTCCTCCTGAAGTGTGGGTGCAGAGGTCAAAGTCTGCTTTTCAGCTGGATTATCTTTACTCAGTTAACTGTAACTGAGAACACACAAATGCTTTCATATGTAGATGGTGTTCAGCCAGATTTTTTTCTATATTTTTTTTCTTTGTGGGCAATGATTATTATTCTTTACATTACTTTCTTTCACTGTGATATACAGTAAGTTAAAAAAGGTCACATCTGACTCCGAACAACTCTACAGACGACCCTTAGAATATTTTTTGTCAATGTCACTTAGCATTTCCAACCAAGGGCTGAAGTACATGCTGAGTTTGATGGGTTTTTATTACTAGTGATATCAGAGCAGCTTCCCTGCTGGATATCAAGATCATGTAGCTAACTTCCCTCCCTATGGCAGTTTTCCCTTTAACTAAGCATGAGCCTGTTTGTCCCTACAGACTCCTTTTAGACATATAATGCATTCTTGGTTTCACATAGAATGAAAAACTAGGCCTTGGAGGCATCCTAATTTATATGCTTTATCTGAAAATGCCCCTACAGCAAAAATCACTTTGTAAAAGTGATACCATGGCATCATATAAATGTACTCCCAATACAATTTTTCTGTCCCAATATTCATTTACTCATCAAAACAATTTTTTCTCCTTTCTGTAATTCATATTCTACTTCTAGTATAGAAAAGATAAAATCAACATGTGTCTGATTTATTTTAGTGATGTGCTAAGTACTTTTAAGTAACTTTGATACCAACTGAAAAATTCTTTCCCAGTTGCACATAGAGTAATGTTTATAGTTTAGGTACCTCAAGGGCTTTCTCTGCTGCAGTGATTTTCATTTGATTGTGTCAGATTTAGTGAAACAGGTAATTATTTTCCTGAAGGCATAACTATGTTTTTTAAAAACTTAATAAATGTTTATAGTTTTAAAGTTCAAAATATTTAGGCTAAGTATGGAGAATTATCAAATACTTTTAAACATAAAACACCTGAGCAGGGCAGGAACTTGTCATCATTGCCCCTTTCCCTTAAATCACCATGTTCAGCCAGGCAGAGAGAAAATAGGGAATCCTCCATATCACACATCCTGTCTGCCTGTTGGGCCTGTCTTAGGTAGGGTGTGATTCCAACAGTCAATTGTCTCTCATTCTCTCTTATATTCCTCAACCTACTGACCTCCTCCTGGATCTCTGTCACCAAGCGGAGGAGTTCCTCTACCTGGACACTACTAGTATAAGTAATAATACCCTGTACAAAGAAATATGATTAGATTCAGCTTAACTCATGGATACCCAAATATCTACGTTTTGCTAGACACGAGTAATGAATTTTTCCCTAAGTTTCATCTCTTTGTTTCCTATAAAAAAAAATCAACTACTGAACACTTTTAGAAATGAATGTAGAATTCAAAGTAAAAATTAGGTGTACTGCATGCAATCTAAAGTATTTTAAAGTAAAAAATTTACATGACTGATTATCTCACAGCAAGAGTGTTACTTTCTAGAAGTACTAGAAAATCATATTCAGTGAATGAAAAATTAGCTCCTTTATAGTTGTATTTGTTTGGTTTATTTTTTTAGGAGAAAACAAAACCAAAACTAAAACCTTAACAACAACCCTCTCTCAGAAGCTTTATAATCCAAGTCAAGCAAACAACTCTTAATGGGAAGCTTTATTCTTTATTGAAGTGATCCTGGTTTTTTGGTGGTTACCTATATATATTTTTGCATAACTGCAACATATTTTTTGTTGTTTTTTTTTTAATCAACGGGATGAGAATTTAACAGCCATCCTGAACTGGTTTTACCTCAGAGAAAATTATGAAACTTAGCATATTTTTTGTCTCATTTCTATCTTAATTTAGTTTTTATTTTATAGTACCACTAAGAGTGAACATTTCAGTTACCGTTATAATAAAGACACTGAATTATACTCAACTACCTAGAGACATAGTCATCGACTTGTCATTACCATTCAGCCCAGCCAAGCCTATGGTTGCTTTGATTCACTATTCAATTCCAGTGAATATAACCTTTTTCATCTGCTGCTTAATCAATATAGTTATATCTGTTAATAATGGAACAAAATGTGAAAAATCAAAATAAAGGAAGAATGTATCTAGAGCTTATTTCCTCAGGGTACAAAACATCTGAGGTATATATCTTTGCAGTTTCCAATTCTGATTATGCATGATAGGTGTGAAATGAAAATCCAGAGTTAAATAACATTAACCAGCACAGAATATGAATTTTATCAGACTTTAAATTTCAGCAGGTACAAATTTAAATAATTTCAACTGATAATATTTGAAGCCTTGAAGTTTTTTTTCTCAGCCTTTACTTTTACAACAGTGTGCCCCACACTTCCTGTATTTCAGCATACCTAGAGAGAATTTTAAGTCAAATCTCCAATGGTGTAACTTTTCCATCAACTGTCAATATATAATTTTAACAGAATTTTTCAAGATTTGCTTTATTTGCTTTGCAGAAGTGGTTAAATATTGAACTACATGGTTTTCATTTGTTACTTAATTTGTTTAGAATAATTTCCTATTTTTTCCCTCTGTACCATTCCCTTCTTTTCACACAAATTCAATATACTATCTGGATAAAATGAGGAAATGAATAAATAATAATAAAAAAGGTCTGCCAAAAATCCCTACTGTGCTTTCATAAGCAGATGATATTTCCACAAGAAATTCTTCTACAAAAATACATTTTTTTTTATTTTGCTTTTAGGTAACCATTAGTGCTCTTTGAATACTCACAGGTATATGCAGACCACAACCCCCTATGTAATAACTGGCTTTAGTAGTTCTTGCTGGCAATGAAATGTTGTTCAGTGTCTGTCTGCAAAGGGTCAGCCTAAACCTGAGCTTCTCAGCAACATGGTGTTGAGCTGTGAAGGAACTAATACAGTGATTGCCAAAGCTTTTTTTTGTGTATCATGGCTGTAAAAGACATTTTTTGATCTTCCAGCAACCCAGCACTCACATGTCTTGTTTACAGCATATTTAACATTTGTGATGCCCTAGCTCATATGTCTATTTTGTTCCTTGCAGTGAGTCACTTCAGAGAGCAATATATGCACTCACTGTGTACACCTTTTTCTTATTTGATGAATAATTTCATATGATAGATGCAAACACTCATTTGACATGTTTTATTTGCTATATTTAGTTGAATTATTAAAATTATTGTTTTAGAAAAAAACACATATTTAAAAAAATAAATAATTGACTCTGTGTCCAAATAATTATTGATAATTATTTGCCCCCAAAACGTATGTAAATGAAAATAGATTGAACATTCAGTGTTGATTAGAGAGACAGTATGATGCACTTCTCCCAAAGCATTGACAAATACAGATGGGAAAGGGTCAGTGCATTTATATTCCTAGCTGTTATTTGGACAGATGGCCAGTCACTGAAGTTGAATTTTTTTTCCCCTAATTTAAAATTAATGAAATACAAGAGATCCACCAAAATCTTTTTTTTTTTTTTAAATATTTCCTGGGGGAAATAAATGTATTGCTGTCTTTTGCCTCACTCCTCCTACAAGCAGCATTTCTGTCTCACTCTGCAGCTGCTGGTTAGAAAATTAACAAATGCAGCTCTTACCTACATGAAGCTCACCATTCTAAGAAAAATATAAAATAGAATACAACATTTTATGATCATTTTGACACTGAAACAAAGACCTTTGGGTTTTTAAGTGGTTTGGGGTAGCTTTTGTTTGTTTGGGGGGTAGTTTGTATGTATGCATGTTGTTTAGATTCTGTTTTGACTGAGTAACTTTGATCTAAGTGAAACTGTGAAGAAAATATCTTCCAGATTTTTAAATGAACTTATAGTTTTCTGGATCCATTATTCTCTGAGAAAAAAAAAAATAACATTGTAAAAATACTATGCTTCTTTATGTAGCCTTTCAGCCAGAACTGTTAACTCAGAAAGTCTATTCCCAGAACTATGTGAACATCATTGATGATGTAATCACAGATGCTTTTGACAAATAAAATTACAGTCATAAACAAATAAGTCGCACTGGCTGGTAATCAGGAAGAAACAGGAGAAAACCAGTGTTTATTGGAATAGAAATAACCAAACTGGACAGGAAAGGAATGTTTCTAAGAAGATGGTTAAATACAGTGAAGAGAGAAGAAAAAATATCCAAAGCCCAAACAAAAGCCTTGGATTTCAAAACTCCAGAACTTCAAAAAAATGTAAATTTGAATACAAACATATCAGACCTGTCTCAATTAAGTCATATTTTACATAAATTCTAGTACTAACTCTTAAGCTTTTGGTCCTTAAGTCAGCATTTTTTGCATATAATAAGCTGATATTGTTTTATGGCTACAGGTGAAAATCATTTAGCTGGAAGTCAAAAACCAGTTCTCCCTGCTAATACTGGATTTGGCTTGCCCATCATTTTAGTTCCATTTCAACTGAGCAGAGCTGTCATCTCTAACAAGCAGTAGAAATATGGTTTCAACACTCATGTAAGATGGCTCCATGGTAGATGTACAGTGCATGGAACATTTTTGCTGCCAGATAGGAAACTTCAAGTGAACATGAGTACAACTCCTTTAAAAGGAGAAAGATGCATAACATCGTCTTCTCTGAGGAAATGAAACAAAGCACTGACATTCTGGAGATAACAGTGTGCCAGCTCTGACAATTTTTATTTTTCCCCCCAAGGTAAAACTACTCTATATTTCTTCTTTTCCTGTCTTAAAAGTAAACAAAAAGATCAGAGAAACAACATTTTTTGTATATAAGACAACACTGCCTATTAATTTGCTGAACTGATTGGAACAACTGTTCTCAGGCTGAGCTGGTTGATGCTCAAGGGATAGTCCTGACTATGTACTCAGAATAGCTTCCTCTATTAGACTAAATATAATAACAGATGAAAAACATGGAGCAACAGTCAGTCAATCTAAAAGGTATGCCTCTGCCAACGAAACAGGAACAGGAGCATACTATGTCTCTACTAGGTTGGTAGAGAAACAGTTAATACAAGTTAATACAATAAGCTCAGTTTGAGTTTAGTATGTTGACACAGCTGCAGACCATGAGAATAAAATCAAGCTAAGAGTGGCTTTTGGCTATGATAACTTGGGGTGGAGGCAGGCTTTGTAAGGTACTGTTAGATGAGTAAAATCACTGGGAGATATTTTCAGCGAGCACTAGTCCATGTTGTACTGTGAGCAAAACCTTTCTTTCATTTGTCTTGTGATTTTACCCAGAAATGAGTCCCTGTGATGGACACAGCCTACAGTAGGACATCCAAATACTTGTTTGGAAGATCATATATGAAATTCTGCAGATGGCTGACAATCAAGAAGTGCTCAGTAGTTGTTATTTGGATGAAAGGTTGCATTAGGAGGGAGGCAAGCTTTTGCAAGGACCAGAACAGTAGCAAAGAGTGAAAGTAGTGATATCTTCTTTAATGGGAACAGTGTTACACTGTTTATAGGATACTTTCTCCCAGGTAGCAGTACTTCTACCTCAAGTAGTACAAGGGACACTGTGTGAAAACGCTGTTAAGAACCAGAAACCATGCAGACTCCTTATCTTTCTTAAATTGTTGAGAAATATGGGCTTTTTGGCCCATATTTGAAAACTGTAAAGAAATTTTGAGCCTTGAGCACAGTTTAAATAACTAATGAAGTATATTTTCTAGAATTGCATCAGTGGGGCTTTGTTCATTTTCTTTGCCACAAACCAAAAAGGGGATGAACAAGTAGCTTTTATTTCTGTCTAGTCTCAAACCACATTACAAGTACAAAATTCGTTATGTTCACCCAATAATGAATTGAAGTTTGCAAAGTTTGTAACTAGTCCTGTTTTCCCATCACTCATCAGGTCTGAAACTGTGGTGCTGAGGCTCAGTAGATTAAGAACTGACTGTGTGCATATAAGCTTTGATCTACCTTGATCTCAAGGATTGTGGATAGAGTCTCTGATTCTCAACTAATGCAATATTTTCCAAACAGTACTTTGAAAGTCTCATATTTTCAGCAGAATAGAAGGCTGAGCAGTATAACTTCTGTCAGCTTGTAAGTAGAACCCAGTGACAATTATTTCTTTTGTGAAAACCCTTCATATTAAAAAAGTTGTAATCTAAAGCCCATTTCAAATTACTCTTCAGTGGGATATGTAGAAGACAGTAGATTCTACAATATTATAATGATTGTAGTATTTACTTGGTAGGGCAGAAGCTCTGTAGAAACAGAGGACTGCAGTCTGTTTCAATCATTTATCCACCAGCAGTACCATCTTCTACAACAAAATACTTCCCTCCTCCCACCAAATAATTCTGCTCCTCTCTAATTTCAGTTTTCCAAATTAAGAAGTGTAGGCACCTGTCAAGATGGAAACTAATTTATCCGGAGTTAAAACACAGCATTAAGATAAACACTAATTTTTTTCCTTTTACCTTATTAATCTGAGGCTCTGAGTATGCACAGGAAAATCACTTTGCACACATACAATCAGTAAAATAGCTATTTACACATCATATAAGATACACAAGTTCCTACTGGTCAGAGGAACATGGAAAATAATTAAATTAGCTGTACTTTATTTAATAGTCACTTGTTTTCTTCTGATTGAACATGTGGAGAAAACTGGGATTTTACATGTTTTCATTACACTTTTTTCCCTCATTCACATTCTTAAAAGAAATCAAACAAAAAACCCCAAATAAATTACCCTTTATAAATTACATCTTTACATGATACTGACTTGGAGTGTAACTCTATTTACTGCACGTTTTATAAAATTCTACTTAGTGAGATAGAATGTACTTTCAAAAGGAAAAACAAAACAAAACAAAACAAAAAACCCAAATAAACAAAACAAAAAAACCCAAACGAAACCAAAACAAAACCCAAAAACCAGCACAACAACAACACAACCCAAACTTAAAGCTTTCTTCAAGTACAATGACAAATTATCTTTTGAGAGAAATCTCATCACCTCCTATATTTTTAAATGGACAAGAAGACACAAAGTTAACTTTTCATATTATGATGCATACTTATGTTAATTCTTTAGAAACCATGGACAAAGATTACAATATTGAAGTCATGGTTACATGAAGAACTTTCTCCTAGCCCTTTCCAAAAAGCTTCCCTGATTATTACAGATGTGTGCAGCACACTTTGCTGCTCAAATTGAAATAGGATGCATAAACAAAATACTTAGGACCTAGGCTGCATCTATACTGTTCTCTTAAAGGTCTCTATTACAGAAATCTCAGGAGAGTATTTACTATTTTGTTTTTTTTATTTGGTTTGCTCTTGGAAGACATTTGAAACTCTAACTAGAGAAGCTAAGCCAAATGAAAAGTCTCTAGGACCATTTCACCTTACATATTTCTGAGGCCCTCTGGTAACTTTGTAATATGAGTAATATTCAAGGATATCCCTACTGAAGAGAGAGAACAGATTTCCAGTATATTGGTAAAGTAAGGAACATCTAATCACATTAGGTTCCACTATGTTTCTTTAAAAGTTTCAATCCTGTAATTTATTGACCTTCCTTTCCTGAACTGATATAAACATAAAAGGGCTGAGAAAAAGATGCCTTCTACATCACAAAGGATTATGATACATCACCTCTCCTGGGGTTTAGTTCCCAACTGTCCGAGGCCATGTCTTTCATCATCACTCTAATTTATCCCTATCTTTTCACAGTTCTAAGAAACAGTACTAAAAGAAAAGCAAAAGGTATTTGACCATTGCTGTGAATAGAGACATAAAATGTCTTCAGGACTCATCTAGCCTCACTTTTGTTTTCTTTTTTTTTTTCCCTAGAAGTCATCTCCTTTAAAACTGTGTCCCTGGCGCCCAGAAAGGTGTTAGATGACCCTTGTCAGGGCAACCTTGAACAATACAGGCCAGTTACAATGTAATCTTTTGGCCACTGCTTCCCAGGTAAGCATCCTTGAAACTGCTCCTGTAACTGTCGAATATGGAGAAGATCAAAGCCCTGGATGTCTTTTCCTTCTCTCATTTAGGCTGGCTTTTCCAACAATATTATTTTGAATAGGGAAATTAAGAGATTGTTCGTGATTGTAGGTAGTCATGTAGACAAAAGTCCAAGATGCCTGGGTTTTGACCTCTATTGGGAATAAAACTATCACTGTGCTATACAGATTTTGCTTTCTCTAGCTGTCAATTTCCTTCTTTCCTCCAACCCCATAACACGCAGCAGCAGTGAACATAGCACATCATCCTCTCTGTTGCACAGACTGACAAACTCAGCTTCAGGTCTTTTCTGTAGAACTATCACCACTTTTCTGTTCGTGCCATGTGTTTTCATTTCTTGATGGGAAACATTACAGAAAAGGGCAATAGGCCTTTAGTTTGGAAAATAACACCAGTATATAATGTTTCCACCCTCACCACTCCACCCATGTCTCAAGTATTAACACAACCTTTCCATCACCACACCCTTGTCTTGAGCATTAGTAGTTTTGTTTTGTTTAATTCATCTGATGTTTCTGTGTTCCCTGTCAGAGAACCATCCACAGCTACTTATGCAGTCTGTCACTTCCTCTGTAAATCCGAAATCATCCACTGGTTTAATTTGCTCTTCAGACCTGGGAAGGGTGCATTCTGATAGACTGAGAGTATTCCTGCTGGTTCTAGTAAGCTGTTTGACTACTGTTGTTTCATTGAGTCCTACTGTATGGATTTACCATCTAGATGCTTATCCCCAGCAAACTCTTTGGCTTAATTTAGTCCTCTCAGGAAAAATTTCAAAAGAGTACATTCAAATACTACTATAGACATATGGGATGAAAAAAAAAAAAGGCTATGTTATGTCCCCCTTTCCACCACTATTTTGCACAATTATCCAAAGAGACTGTGTTTTTACATTTACAGTGCTAATGCTAAGTAATATTTATGACCTGATGTTAAGTAATGATATAAGTATAAATTGGGGCCTCTAGTGGTCTAGTGGTTAGGGTGCAGGACTCTCACCGCTGCGACCCGGGTTCGATTCCCAGCCCCCCGGGCAGATGGAGCTCGTTAGCCCTGTGAGCCAATCCATCTAAGAGAAGGTCACTCTAAACAAACCTACATTCTGAGACCCTCACTGCCACTGTCCGAGTTTCACTCGGCCCCGGCAGATGAACCTCAGGATTAAAGGGTGGGCTCAGTTCAGCGCACGCTGTGTCTCACCTAAAAAATCCACTGCGCAGGCTCGAAGGGTTAATGACCTTTCCCAAATCTTCGCTCGCGAAGACTGGTCATTACTTACTTTACTTACTAAGTATAAATTATTGCTATGATACTTGGTGGTAGATGAAATATTAATTTTGGCTTTAGAAGCAAGTGGAGGAGAGATTGAAACCAATCACAAGCAGCTGTTTTCTTCCAAGAAATTCTACCGAAGCAACTTTATCATGGTTATCCGGGAAATAGGAAAATAAAATTCCTATAAGTAAATATGGCACTAGAACATATATCCTGCAGGGATAATATTATATCTAGTTGTGTTATTTATTATTTTTTAAATGTTACTATGCTTCATTTTGGTTTTCTACTTTGATGTATTTGTGCTGATGGTTTAAGATGACACAAAAGACACCTTAGTAAAATATCAGCCAAAAATATGCTATAGTCACAAAAATAAAGACAAGTGAAAAGCAGAAAAATCTATCTCTATAGAAAAGAATTCATTTAATTGAATGATGAAAAGAAAAACCAAATCAATTTTCTCTGCAGAAGATAAGGAATTGCAGGAAACAAACAAAAAAATTGCATACTATGTCAAAATACCTTGCTGCCTGGAGAATCAAGAATTCTATAATAGGAGAAAAAGATTACTAAATTACGAGGACAGTCAAAGCAGTAAAATAATATTATATAAAAAAGAAGCTTGAGCATATTTCGCTATATGAACTTGAGACATAAAAATAGGTGAAAGAAAATAAATGTTAAGGGCTACCATTTAGAGAGCGGAATAATTTTGAGAAAGCCTTTAATTCATGCGTTTGTGTGTATACCTGTCCCTGTACTCATTTTTCTCTCATACCTCTTAATGATATATTTAACAGCAATAGAAGTGACACCAATTTTAGGTGGTTTTTTTGTTGTCGTTGTTTTATTTGTATTGATTCTCTTGGTGGGTTGGGTGCGTTTGGTGGGGTTTTTGTGATAGTATTAGTTGTAAAACAAAAAAGCAGTATGTCAGATTGTTTTGGGACCCACTTCTGGAACTGTAGAATATAAACTGTATGTCACACTAGTCAGTCTAGCAAGTTAGCATGTTATATAGAAGTCTGATTATTTTCTTTTTCACTGATTGTGATGGATACATTTTCCTGCAGTATTTTTTTTCCTTTACACTGTGCTTGATATATTTTGTTGTAGTCAACTGCTTTTTCAACACTTCTTGGTAGTCTGTTTACTCTTGTTGAAGTTTCAAATTTTTTTTGAATTTTATGCTGATGTCCTTATCTTCTAAAAGGTTACATATTAAGACAGCGTAAGAACAGTTGCAACTCCTGAATCACAGCTAAGTACAGTTAAAAACTGTAGCATCATCAAGGTGTTTTGCAATACTGAACTGCAAAATAGTCAGATACTAAAGGCGCAAGAGAGCTAGGGAACTCCTCTTGTGGTACAAGGAAAATTGGAAATTTCTAAGTATAAATTAATGCATAGGTACAGTAATGCCAATATCGCTGATTACAGATCCATTTGTTAACCTTAAGAGGACAGAACAGCGAGAAGAGTAAAGGTAAAAGTATCCTGATCAGAGATTAGTTATCTTTTAACTTTTGTTTACTAACAACAATAATAGCAGTGAAAAGTCTGAGAGACTGTAAGTGCTTCAGATAAGAACATCTCCACTCCTTAGCATGCCTAGAAAGTTAATAGTTGTAGATGCATTGTCAATAGTCATCATGGTGACATGACATTGATCCCAAAAGACAAAAAACAAAAGCAGTTGTTCTAACATGCAGGCTAAGTGCAAACTGATTAATGCAAATGCTACAAATAATTCACACCTTTATCATAACTCATAAATGAGAGATAATAGTATTCTATCATGTTTACTTGTCTAAAAACACTCAATCCTTCTAGAGAGAGAGCTGATCAAGAGATCCTGGAGTCTACCACGTCAGTTGCTATGACTATGATTGTAACTCAAGGCACCTGATAAGGAAAGCAGGTGTGAGCACAAGACTGCGTGTTGGTCCTGCAAGAGACAGGTGTCAGGAAATACTGAAGTATCCTCTAATGCTTTAAAAAACAAATATAGCAGTTCTTCTATTCCAATCTGCACTTTGTAACTGCAGAATAAAGTATGATGTCAATGTCATTACGTTAATACCGCCAGTCTTAGGAAAAATGCATTATAAATACTTCTCCACTCTCTAATCACTCTCAGGACATGTAAGTTACCCAAATAGGAAGCCATTATTTGTATGCAATACTTTAATTCTCAGAATGTTTTATTTATTATAATCACTCTGAATATTATGTATTGCTGATATGAGTAATTTGGATAAACTATTTGTAATTTATAAAAATTATGTACAGAAAGTATATTAGAAGAATGTGAAACAGTCAATGAAGTCAAAAGGTAAAATATGGTAAAACTATACTTGCCTGTTACCTTTTCTATGCTCCCCTGGGTACCTGAATTACACTCTTTTGTGATAATGTGATTGGATTCTCCCCATAAACCACTTTTTTAAAGACAAATTGAAAATATTTTTCAGGGCTCAGAGCACAGCCCTGTCCCCTCATCCATCTACAGGGATGGTTGCTACTATGGGCCAACCCGGGTTGTTCACACATGTTTTTAGCATATGCCAGCTAGAAACCTCCTTGGTTTGGAAGAATGACTGCTTGTGGGACCATTCCGGTAAGCAGTCTGTGTGCAGCCTTCTTCATGAAAGATATTATAAGAAAGATATCTGTCTCCTGAGACAATTCCACTTTTATACTAAACACTAGTGGTAGGGGAGATTGTAGTAAATAAATAGTAGGTTGTTAAGTAAATACATTGTTTTATGAATAATTATATAATAAAATACTTTCACTAACTAATATATAGGGTTTGGTTCATGCTGAACGTAAGTTATAAGAAGAGGAGAATGACTTTCCCATATCTCTGATGTCAAGGATTCATCTTTGGGTTATGGAATCAAGTCTTGAATTTTTCTCGACTTCTTTAGTTAGATGAATATCAATGTCTTACTTCACCGATACTGATGGTATTTTCTAAGAAATTGTAAATGTACAATTCACATCTGGTAAGAGAAAGACCCCTGATGAGCCAGATGAAATGTTTGAACAAGTGGGATGGTCTGAGAGGATTATCATTTATTTGTCCCAGTGTCAGGATTCTCATTTACTTGTCCTAATGTTATTTCGTTTTGTATAGAAGTTTTAAATATTTATTTAGAAAATAACTTGATAATGTGATGGAATATGCCTTCACACAAGGAATATGTAATTTCAAACATAATTGGATATTTTACTATGGAATAGAACAAAGTTAATATAAAGTCTTTAAAGCAAACTATCCTACACAGGGATAAAACTTGCTTGGGTTGTTTCATGGCTAGCATCTCCCCCTCTGACTTTCTTCCTTAAGAAGGTTATTGTCTTCTGTGCTGTGAGATTTAACACTACCTAATTACATTTGACTGTAGGATCCTACCTCACTCTCCTCCAGCAATACAGGAACAGTTGGAAATTTTAAAAAGTAATATTCTTGCCATAAAGGGTGAAGTGTCTTTGCATTTTCATGAGAACTTCCTGCCAAGTTTTTGTTTTTCTGAGTGGATGGAAACATGGATAGAAGAGTTGAATTAAGCCACTCCTTCTAGGTGATAAAGCTACAACTTTATTGTCTGCCACTAGAAAACAAAAATACAGAGCTAGATTTCACTTTGATTTGACTTCCAGTAAAGAATAAAAAAGAAAGTTGTGGAAGAAAAACAAAACAAAACAAAACAAAAAACCACAACCCCCAAATCCCAAACTATAGATAGTTTGCTTTACCTTGTCTTTTAAAATATTGGTGATTCAAAGGGTAGGCATAAGATTTCACACTGATGAGCTATTATCTAGTTTTTAACCTACAATTTATTCTTTTTTGTATGAGGGGTTTTAATTCCCGGAAGTAATTGTTCTGTCTATGTCAGTAAATAATGCAGAACAATTAGAAAATTAGAAGATATTGATAGAGTGAAAGTTGGTATTGAGACCTAAGTCCATGCTATGTGCATTTCAGAAGGTTCAACTTTGGACTCGTTCAAATCTGGACTTGTGGTTTGAGTGCTCATTAGCAAATTAATGCAGAGTCTTCATAAAATTTTGTCCAAAAGAAGTAGAATTAATAAGGTCTAAAACTGGTCTACAATGTGTAACTAAATGCACTGACAGGGACTTATCAGGAAACTATCCTTAGACTATTACCCAAACAAAAACGCTAATAAAAAAGGAATCCAGTATGATATTTTTTGATAAATTAAGTACTATAAGCTCATACTGATTCACACATTTCTCTACAAATGAAAGCATTAATTTTGAAGGTAGTATCAAGATGGTAAAATGAACCTCAATTCCTCCTCACTCTCCCTCCCCCCAAGGACCTTACTGTGTAGTTCTACACTTCTTAATAGTTCAATTTGAAGACTTTTTTATTAGCTTATAGTTCTATTCTTCATTGAATTATTGTAGAATTTTTTTTTTAATGTGGACAACTTATTCCTGACTCATGTATCTATTTAACCTATTCATTTGAGAAACAGAGAAGAATTACCTGAAACCCTGTCAGTTTTACATAATAGAATGGCATTTGGTTTAAGTCGTCCTTTGAAAAAATTATTTTTTAGTAACAAAATACTGTTTTTACTTATCTGTGACCAGCATGAGGAAGTTTTAAGTAACTTCTGAAGACTTACCTTACATCTTTATTAGACATCATTGCTTCTTTTTCAACCTTGAAATAAATATCTTTTTCCATTAGTCTTTCCCATTTTCCTCTCTCGAACATAATATTGATAAATGCAATACTAACAAAAAATAAAACCTATAAACTGAAATAAATAAGAAAAAGTTAAAATAATGAAGTAATGAGGCACTGTAGAACCCTAGCATTATAAGGCTCTTCATGCTGGAAGAGATTTCAGAAGGTCTCTCAAAGCTGGATCAGATGTAAGGTACCTCCAGGCTGCCCAGAGCTTTGACCAATAGGGTCTTGAAAACCTTTGAGAATAAAGAAATCACAACCTCACGCAGTAACCTGTTATCTGCTTGACAGTCTTCATGGTGGAAGAAAAAGTTTTCTGCTAGTGTCTCTTTGGACCTCTCTTGTTTTAACTGATTCTGTCTTGATGATTCCCTTGTAGGCATTGGTAGATTGCTATTAGCTGCCTGACAAAGCTGTTTCTTCGAGCTGAACAAGCAAACTCCCTCAACCTCTTCTCACAGAGCAAGAACTCCAGCTCCCTGACCACCTTGGTAGTCCCCTACTGAACAAATATCAGCTTATTAATCCCTTTCTTATATTGCAGGGGGCCCAAACCTGGATGTAGTATTCTAAATTAGTCTAAAAATTGCAAAGTAAAGGAGAACAATGATTGCCATAACTGTAAGCACATTCTCTCTTCTAGAAGCTTAGTTGACTGAGTCCAGCTGCTAACAGCTGTTGTGAAGAAAGGTAGAAGTGAGGACTTGCCCCTCCTTCCCTAGGAAGTTCCTTTTGCTCTGAGAGTCTCACAGTTAGCCCCCCTAAGCACCATCGCAGTTGAGTAGCAGCAAGATCTGCTCCCAAGTCACACTGTCTTGATTCCACCTCAGTTGTAAACTACTGACTTGCTTCCTGGATTGTCTTTTGACCTGCCTCATCACAGTCCACTTGCTGCGTGATCACAGAATTTAGGCTAACTATCCAAAAGCCTTCTCTCCACCTATCCTGATCCTGGCTCACTGATTCAACTCTTCGACTCCTTGTCAGTGAAATCAGTGCCCTTTCCCACTCCTCTGCAAACCTCAGTTCCCAGCTTGCCCTTCCTCATCGAACAGTCCATCACTGCGAGTCCTTGACAGTCACCTCTGTTGAACTACTGGCTGGGCTTCTGGTGTTCCAGAGTACGCTGGGTTCATGTTCAGCTCACTGCCTGCCAAGATGCTTAGTGAATACCTACCTTCCAGTGTTGCAAAGGTATCTTCCTTTCCAGTTGCAGAACTTTCTGTTCATCCTTTTTTAAATGTAATTGTTTAACGTAATATCAACACAAACTATTTGCAATATTCTTAAAGAAAACAAACATGCATAAACCTAAACTTAAAAACTAATATTCTGCAAACAAGCAATTATTAAAAAAGTGTTCATTTAAGCGAAAACTCTAAGACAAGAATTATACTCATATATTACAAAAAAGAAGCCCATTTTAATGGAATTCATTTCTGTAATACAAATTGCCTTATGGAAAGTAAACAAAACAAAATGGGGAGAGCAGCTGTGGCTCAAAATCACATCAAACATGCATAAAAATATCACTGAAAACAGTAATTAAGAGTGAAAGGCCATTGACAGAGCTGACAAAGCTTCTTGCAATGCTAATATAATTATCAAATGCAAGAAGAATCACTCACCACAAATAAATAAGATTATCATGGCTGCAAATTTTTTTCAATTTTTTCTAATTTTTTTCTTACCTTTCTCACTTTATTAAAAAAAAAACAAAACACTAAAATTTGCAGCCAACGGCACTAAAATTTAAGTTCTTTTTAAACAGAGTGCTAGGACAAAAATGTTATGAGTGTTACTACCAGCAGGGTTGGTCGGTTCTAATTCAGCACTAACTTCAGTTAAACTAAAGTTTAGCAAGTATCACAGCTTTAATGAGGTAGGGGCATTAATACACTTAGTGTTAAACCTTTTTTGTAGTACTTTGCAGAGTCAAGCCGTTAGTGATTTCCACCACTTAAGTGGTAGTATTTTGGATGTGACAAATTGTCATGACCCACCAGTAGGGAACGAGATGTTCTTTATAAATTCTCATCAGGCTGAACAAAGACACCGGGCCACATGTCAAGGAATTCTTATGTTTCATTGTGCAGTTGCCATAACTCTGACAACAAGCCCACTGTTTAGACTAAAAAGGTGCTGGCTAATAAGCACTTGCATTCTTACAATACACTTCCACAAGAGTGGTGGCTCACAAACCACAACACCACTACTCAAAGGTGCTTCTTAATAAGCCGCAATACCCCTCCACAATCTCCCCACTCCCCTAACAAAATTCAGTATGAAGTATAGAGTAGAATATGATAGCCATACTTTGTCTGGGCAAAACAAGGGAAGAAAATAAGACAGAAAAGGGAGAGAAAACAAAGAATATCACCAGTCTTTAGATCCCAAGTTACTCCTGCTTCCTGGATGGTCCAGAGTTGGGACAATGAGAATGAAAGAGAAAGAGAGGAAGAAAAGGGAGAGAGAGAGGCCTGATCTACTCCCTTTCATAGTTTGTCTGGTGTACACCTCTTACGTAAATCAGCTTTTTTGTGCTGTTTTGTTTGAGCATACACAGCCAGTCCTTCTTCAGGAAGTGAGTTGAGGCAGATGAAACTGGGCACAAGTATCAAAGTGAAGCAGGAAGTTCACTCAGCACTGCATTGCCCCACCTTTGTGGTACCCTCTCCTCCTATCACCCCTTTCCTCTAGCAATACTCTTACAACCTATAGACATAAAAATAGGGCTTATATTGATATAAGTATTCATTCTACAATAAACATGGATTTTTTTCAATTCCTCACATATACTTTACTGACTCACAGGTATAGGATCACAATGACAGTTTCAAATTAAGACATGGATACATGGGATTAATTGAATGGATGGGGAAGGGACAGAGACATTGCAGTGCTTAATGCATTTGGCTCTAAATTCTGAGGATACAAAGAATTATGCATTTCACAGATGGAATACAAAGATTCAAAGGTTGATAGAGACTTGCAAGTTTCCCAGCAATAAATGATAAGTAAAAATGGTATCTGATGAATGAATCTGAGAGCTGATAATAGTGTTTTAGAGATGATACTTCTGTCAACAGATAAAGCAGAACCAGGATTTTTACTTACAGCTCATTTCAAAATGCTGAGCACCATTTAGATAGTCTTGATATTTAAATAAAACAAAATTTTCCTGAACTATTGTTCTTTTACAACAACTTGCAAGCTGAAGCATTTGGTCAAATAGAGGAAAACTCTAGTCTTTTTTCTTCCTAAACACAATGGGTACAAATATAGTTCTTAAACTATACAAACCTGAGTTGCATTCTGTATTCTTGTCTTTCTTGGAAATCTTATTCACGTGCCCCACATCAAGATTCACAGAGGAAAGTGACTCTGGAGCTCTGTGTTTGTTGACAGTGTGAATTCTCATTGTTCAAGATCCCATTTCTACATCCAAGATAATTTTTCTAACTTTTATCCAATGTAGATTTACTCAATGTAGAACACATAGAAAGCGATGAGGTAGCAGAATGAAGCATACATCTCCTAAATCATTGTTTTAAAATATTAAAGACAGTAATCTACAGTCATATAATTTGTGATATCTCTTTCTTTATTAGCTTCCTCAGTCTTACAGTCTTTCCAATAAAGATCCAGAGATGAAGCTGAAGGAACAGTAGCTATGAGTCTACTACATGAAAATGTGGGCATTTATAACACTCCTTCTACTGCATTTTAAAAGTTAGGTTATTATCAATGCTCAGAAGACAGCTTCAGGCCCCAGAATCAAAGCAAACAGAAGCATCTTTGCCAGAGTCAAAGAAACAGAATGGATTGGGTTGGACAGAACATTAAAGATCATCTAGTTTTAATCCCCCTTCCATGGGCAGGGCCACCTTCCACTAGACCTTTCACTAGGTTGCTCAAAGCTTCATTCAACCTGACCTTGACCACTTTCAGGGATGGGGCAGCCACAACTTGTGGTAACCTGTGCCACCCTCACAGTAAAGAATTTCTTCCTAATGTCCAATTTAAACCTACCCTCTTTCAGTTTAAACCCGTTATGCCTTGTCCCACCACTACATGCACTTGTAAAAAGTCCCACTCCACCTCTTTTGTAGGCTCCCTTAAGGTATGGGAAGGCCACAATTAGGTCATCCCAGAGCCTTCTCTTCTCCAGGCTGAACAATCCCAGCTGTCTCAGCCTGTCTTTTAGGAGACTGGCTCCAACTCCTCTTTTGCTCTCCTCTGGACTCACCCCAACAGGTCCACATGCTTCAAATGCCTGAACTAACAGAATCACGAAATGGCTGATGTTGGAAGGGTGGCTGAAGATGGCTGAAGACCATCTTGGGCAAGCCCCCTGATCAAGGAGGGTCACCAAGAGCAGGTAGCCCAGCACCATATCCATATGGTTTTTGAAGGAAGCCAAGAATGGAGACTCCACAACCACTTGTAGCAACCTGTGCCTATACTGTTATCCTCACCATCTCCTTATGCTAAAACAGAACAGCCTATGTTGCAGTTTGTGCCCACTGCCTCTTGTCTTGTCCTTGGGCACCATTGAAAAGAGCCTAGCTCTGTCTTATTTACACCCTCCCTTTAGATGTTTGTACAAATAGATAAGATCTCCCCCCAAAACCTTGTGTTCTTCAGGCTAATTGACCCAGTTCTCTCAGCCTTTCCCCACAGGGAAGATGATCCCTTAATCATGTTTTTAGTCCTTCACCTGAATTTTTGCCAGATTTCCTTGAACTGGGGACCCAGAACTGGACACAATACTGCATGTGTGGCCTCACCAGTGCTGAGTAGAGGGGGAAAATCTATTACCAGACCTGCTGGTAACACTCTTCTTAATGCAGCTCAGGATACCATTAGTCTTCTTTGCCACAGGGACACATTACTGGTTCATGGTCAGCCTAAGTCTTTTTCTGTAAAAATACTTTCCAGTTGGTCAGCCCCAGGATGAATTGGGGCATGAGGTCATTCTTCCATGTGCAGGAGGGAGACAATTGAAAAATGCAAAAAGTGTTAAAGTACAGAAAAACCCATACCTTTGTTCAGTCCTGTGTTTTGTATTGAGAAAATTTAGGAATCCTTAATGAGCAACTGGGATTTTTGGTTGGTAGTCTGGGGTGCCTATCTTCCCAAGTGCACTCTATCAAACAGATAAGAAATTAAACTAATTTCTTGTCTAGTTTCCTTTTTTTTAAATACTCTGGTTACACAGGTATGCATATTGTCCTCACTCAACAAACACTTTAAAATATGAAACTCAATGTAGTTTTTATTGCAGCAAAGTATGATAGTACCACAACTAAAAATGATTAACTATGTAATATTTATATTACCTAAAACCTGAACTAGGAATGAGTGGTATGACTAACCTATCTGTTTTATCAGATCTGTCTCTGAACTCTTTTTTGTTAAATGTGCCAACCCACCAGCCATTTCAGCAATGAGTCATATTAGAATTTCAAAAATCTTCAGAGGACTTAGTGGCATCTTTGACCTGCCTGACAACACATTGGAGTCTGTACCACTTGGAGCTGAGAGTTAAGTTAGCTCCATCAGTTGAATTGTGGCACAAATTTGACTCTTCTACTCAGATGAGTGACTTTAGAAGTAATTTTTTTAGAGGTAGCCTGATTCCACCTGCAAGTGAATGCAGAATTTTGACCCTTCATAAGCAGTGAAGAGAAACTTTACAGTACTTTCTTTAATTTGTGTTCATCAGAATGGGAATTGATTCTTCTATGTCAAAGCTCAGAGAAACTTTTGTTAGACTTCATCCTTCATAATCTCTCTTTCCTTTTCATAATTTGTTTACATGCCTACCATTAGTATAACTCTCAAAACTAAAATTGAACTCTAAACAGTCAAGATAAAAGCCTGAACAACAAACACTGAGGTGAAATTATGACACACATAAATTAACCCTTTCAAAGCTACTTTTTATTTTTTTTTCTATTCACTGTCTGGTGTGGAAAAGAAAGTCTGTTTTCAGTTCAAGTCTTCTAGCTATAAGACATAGGTTTTTTTCAATAAGTTAACAAAATCTAAAGGACTGATATTTGTATGGATAGAAATATCTTGAAACAGCTAAACAGCTATGTGTAATTTTCTAATACATATTTGCTGTTACCGGAGAAATATCCATTCAGATGGGATTATTTGGTCACTAGATGTCAGCAGTATGTGGAAGTAATGAAGTAAAATAAGGACAGAAGTAGAACTTCCTGTTATAAAAAAGACAGAGGAATTTTTAAAATGATGAGATTTTCTTTCAATTACCTGTTTAGAAAATTATATAACATTTATCATAATGATAATAAAGTTCATCAGTGATTACAAATATCAATGACTTGACGAATAAGACAATCCTCAAGTTATCTCTATAAATGTTTTAATATAATTTCAATATATTATTACTTTAATTATTTAATTTTCAACCTAGCATGCCATCATTATATCCACTAATCAGTAGTTGTTGGAAAGAAAGTTTTGCCATCTCTAAAAAAATTTCCTGCTATTAACTGCTGAATAAAGAAGCTGTTTTCAAACTTTTTCATGGCTGTGGAAAGTTTTATGGGTTTATTTTATTTTATTTTATTTTATTTGTTTTATTTTATTTTTCAAGAGAGATACTTAAAAAAAATCTGTCATCATATACTAGGTATAGAAATGTAATATTCTGTATTTCACTGCCAAATTGATATAAGAACAGGATGGTTTTTTGCATCCAAGAAGGTCCTGTGTTGTTTCTTCTCTTCTTTTTACACTGAAACCTATAGATAGATTTATTATTACAATTACAAACTGGTGCATTTTATTAGTGCTCTTAGTTCTCACTGTAGGACATATTACTGTGATGTGCATCTATTAATTCAGGATCTTGATCAAGATTAGTCAAGACTGAGAGAACTAGATCTTACAGAATATAATATTTCCAAATAGAAGAAAACTCAGAGTTTTTTGTGTCATTAAGGTGAGACAGAAATACTATGTCTGATTTGTACCTGCCTGTGCTTTTGAGATAGCTGCATGGACCTAACTCTGCAAAATTTCTTTAGTAGGAGACCAACCATTTAGGCTACACGTAGAGTGATTTTGGACTCAGCTTGAGTGGGACAGGAAGAATTCAAGGTTATATTTGTGTAGCAACAAAATCTAAAGTTGAAGAAAACCTTCACTTAATATCATGTTCAAAACAACAGTGTCAAATCTTAAATTCTGATCATACAGAAAGAATCCCCCATTGAAATTAATCTATTTTACTCCATTCCTATAATAATAGCATACAATATTAATTTGTTCAATTTATGACATATCCTAGGTATGTATGCATCCAATTAAAAATGAAGCAATTCAGCTTTCCTCTTTTTTCACCTTTGCAAATACATGTGAAAATAGTCAGTCAAGTTCAGTCCAGTGAATAGAGGGTCAGATTGCAAATGAGTAGAGTCTCACTATAAGTAGCACAATACTCTTTCTGCAAAAACAAGACTTTTTTCTGTGTAATGAAATATTACTCAATACCAGTGAAGATGAAAATTTTACGTGTCAACCTTCATGGTACTTTGTAGTGGGAAACAATGCTGCATTCATGGCAATTACTCAAAACCCCCATTTTATTTGGGCTAATTCTAGTATCAGAAAACATTCACCACTTTCTTACTACTTGATATGATATTCTTGAAATACGGTTATGTTTGTAGAGTTCAGACAGTCTGAATAAAGATAATACTAAAAAACAGTTCCATATGATGCAATATTATGAAACATTTTATTAAACCTCTATTATAAAACACCTTGAATTTTTTTTTCTCTGTTGTTCAACACTTTTCTGTAGATCTTTCACACTTGGAAGCTGAGGGTCATACAATACTTAAAACCAGAATATACAGAATGTCTAAGAAAATGATAATTCCACGCCCTGTATAAACACAATTGTTCTCTTATAGTTATGGATTTGAAGAGAATAAAATTGTAAGCTCCTGATATAGCCTAAGGAAGTGTTTTTAAACCTGTCCAGTAAATTTATATATTTATATTTTGAAAAACGCAGTATTTGGTAAGACTAAGAGTTTTTTTAACACTTATTAAAATAGGAAAATTTTTGAGACATGGGGATATGAAGAAAATAATAAAAAATGGGGGTCACCTATATACATGAGCAATGTTTCATGAAAAAATAGAAACAGCTTCTGCTCCCATGTAAGCTAGAAAAAGTTTGGTTTTTGTCTTCAATGGCTGTTGCATTAGAACCAGTGTGACCTTGTTATATCATTTCCTTTTTTGCTCTTGTCTGATGCTGAACAAACCTTCTCCTAGGCCACCACTGATTTTAACTAGAACAATAAACTCTATAAAACAGCAGGATTAAACATGTACATAGATATTAATGCTGTCACTGGCAAGAAACTAACTTTTTCTGTGCAGCCTTCTAATATGAAACTGAAATTATAATTTAATGGAAAAGAAAAAATGTGGAGAGAGATCCTGATTTTAGATATAAAGACAGGCAGATACAGAAAGGAAAAAATAAATAAGCCTTTTTTGTATCTGTTTTCAAAGCTTGTTTTACCAATGTAAACCTGCTGGAGCAAAAGTATTATTAATGATAAAAATAAAAATTTTGTTGTAGTTCTCTGTATTTTAACATAACATAATTATACCATACCTAGGAGATTAAATTCTTTAATAATCTTCTATATTTTCCCACTTTATCTAAAGATTGTACTGTTGTTCATCTGTAATATTCATCTCAGAAATAAAATTATTAATCACCTTGCCATCCAGAAAGAAGGGTTACATTTTATTTCTTGTGATATCTAGAGTAAAGCCTGGGGAAGATATTAGTTTTTAATAATTCTGATTCACTGATCTGGATTTATCATGTTGATTAAACAGGTATTCCTCTTGCAATAAATTTCTGTAACACAAAGAAGCAAGACATTCACAATTCAATGTTATTTTAAATATCATACATCATAGGGTATGTTTTACCCCAGCAGGGTTAATACTGAATGAAAAATGAAAGTTATTCATAATGACAAACTTTAAATTTTAATTACATGTTTTATGAAACAGATTCCATAGGCTTCTTCTGCAGATTCTGGAGAAAGACAAACTCTTTAAGAAAACAATTCAGTGCACATATGTTAGGTTCCTGATCTGAAACATTCTAGAGAGAAGGTAGCAATTGTACACATAAAAGGGATTCAGAGAGACTGGCCAACTGACTTCTGTCCCTAATGTTTGGTATTATGAATAGCTTCCCAAAGTTTTTATTACAGAACTATCTCTTTCCACTGCTCTGCTCTTCAATTTATTAGGTCTTGTTGATTGTGGAAAATTCAGACATTTTTGCTAGGTCATATTTCCAGAGCCTGTCTTCCCACAGAACTACAAGACTTCCATGAGACAACTGGGGGAGAATTAAAGATATGTTAATTTCAGCAGCTTTTATCTCAGTATTTCAGGAAAGAAATAAATCAGAGACATACAAGTCTTTGTCAAGTTACTTCTGTTTTAGAACTCTGGATCCCATAGCTTTTGGGGAATGTTGAAAGAGCATAAGTAAAATACAAGAGATCTTCCATGCATTTAGGTTCTTTTCTAGATGAAGACATAGAGATGAACAGAAAGATTTTAGCTTTCAAGAGGGAACTGTAACAACTTCTAATGCTAGGTTCTTGTGCAGCTAACAGCTATAGATGAAGTAGAGCTAACACACACAATAGTCAGATACATAAATCGGTTATGCATCCATCTGAATTAATGTTTCATTTTATTTATTGAAACAGCAAAACACCACTGAACAGGGTGCTTAGAAAAACATGTTTATCTTCTCTGTACATTAATTGCTACTTATTGTATCCAAAGACACACAGAGCTAGAAAGTGAGAGATTGTATGTACATATTTATTCTGTAACTAATCGTGGTAGGTTGGTCTTGGCTAACAGGCAAACTCTCCCTAGCACCTTGTTCACTTCCTCCCTCAATGTGACAGGAAAAGAAAATAGGAAGAACGAGACAGTTTGAGGGTTGATATAAAGACAAGGGCATCACTTACCAATTAGTGTCATAGACAAAGCAGACTCGATGGGAGGAAAACTAAATTAATTTATTGCAAATGAGATAAAAATGTAGTTAGAAGTTCAGATAGTGAGAAACAGAAAGACAGACATTACATCAACACCTTTCTTTCACCCTTCCCAGATTCAAATTCAGTCCTTTATTTTAGTCCTTTATTTAGTCTTTTATATCCTTCTGCTCCATCATGGACCACAAGCTGCAGGGGATATCTGCTTCAGCACCATGGAGCACTTCCTCCTCCTGCTATGAGCTTGGTGTTGGTTCCCCTTGTTCCTTCTCACTGTTTTTGTTCTCTTTACTTCTGTCCATTCAGCAATTTTTCCCTTTCTTAAATATGTTTTCACACAGGTGCCACACTGTTGACCATTAATGGGGTCCTTTCTGAAGCCAACTAGAAGCCACCTGAATGCTCTCTTTCTGTCAGGCTTCTTTCTCAATTTTCCAGTTTATATATAATGAAAAAAAAAATCATGTTATATGGTCAGACATCCCTACTGAATTGTTTGAGATTTTTTTATCTATTTTAAAATTTGTTTTTAACATTCAAATGTTAATTTTAAATCTAGGAGCTGCTGCATCTGTTGTTTCTGAGATATAATTAATTTTCTACTTCTTGGAAGAGACAGCTGATTCAGACTTGTTGCACTTTCAACAACTCCAAGGACAAACACACTACGGAAAATATACCAGTAACTTTTAGATTGTTTTATTATTCCTATGCAGACTCCCAATATTATTTTTTTTTCAGTAAACTGAAGTCATCTTAAAAAATATTTGCTGAATTTCAGCAGCTACAGAAATCACTCTGCTCACTTCTGACACTATTGCTTACAATATAAAGTATTTGACATCACATTGCAATCTGAAAATTATTAGCAGTAGAAGTGGAAATACAAGAAATAAACAAAACAAAGTCCCAAACCATTTAAAAAAATTGACCTCAAACAATGCAGACATAGTTGTCAGTAGTATTGTGGCATCAAACCTGTTTAATTAAAGAAAAAATCCACCTCCACAACAAAATGTAAGGATGTTCATAGTTCCAGGAAAATCAAAAGACATGTTAGCATATTTTAGATTATGGACATTTGGAAAATGAATTCTTGTATACAGTCTCAGCTTGTACTTTCTGATCTCTATGCTGCATGAGTAGACTAATTCTTTCAGCCTCTACCACCTAGGCCCAATGTGCGCATGTACCTTTTTGAAAAATATGACAAACTTTTCCATGGTAACATTGTCTGTAAGAAATTATATTGCTCTCAATACTAGATAGTGTCCTGACTATATTGAAGGAAAAGATTAAGATTCTTTAAGTAAGGAAGAGGAAAGAAAAATATTTATTTCACAATCTGGGGTTTGATTCTCCCACTGTCTTGTGTTGCAGGTTATAATAGAGAATTACAAAATATGCTGAGTTGGAAGAGACTCATCAGGATCATCAAGTCCAACTCCTGGCCCTGCAAAGGACACCCCAAGAATCACAATGTGCTTTGAGAGCTTCTTAAACTCAGGCAGGCTTGGTGCCATGACCACTTCCCTGGGGAGCCTGTTCCAGTGCTCAACTACCCTCTGGGTGAAAAACTTTTTCCTGCTGTCTAAAACTCACCCAGTTAAGCTTCATATTTTTTCCTCAAGTCCAGTCACTTGCTAACAGCTGTATGAAATGGGTATCAAGTACTGCCATGCTGAGCTAGTAGCTTTCTGTGCTCCCTTTGCCAGTTGTAAATGACTACAGTATCTTTAGATTCTAATTTTTGTGTCTGAACAAAAAAAAAATAAAAAATCACTGATTCCTATTATCTAGCAATCGGATATCACTGCAGCACATAGTTTGGTTGCCATAGCTACCAGTTACCTGCTAAGGACTGTTGTTTTTTGACTAGGATTTCCTTAGAAACCCTAATTCAAACAGCAGCACTGGCAGCCTGAGTTCCAGCCCTCCACTGAGGTCTGGCAATCTAGAATAGGGATCTCCCAACCTGCTAGAGAGTTCCACCTCTACCTTTTATGGGCAGCCTCTGATAAGTAACACACCCCTACATGGAGAATCAAATTTGACTGTTTGATATCCTCCAGACTCCTCAAACCCTATGACAGTAACCGGGATGGAAATTTTCACTTCTCAACTAATTGGCTAATCTTCGTTCTCATAAAAAATTTGCATGCATTTGTACAAATATAAGGACTTTATTTCTTTTTTTCCTCTTTTATCTTCTCAATATCCCTTGTGTCTCCACTACCTGAAAGAATATAGGTAAAATATTATAGTTGCATCATTTTTTTGATGAATTAATGTTCCTTTTTTATACATAACATTATACTTAGAAATATTTTTTAAAAATTCATGTTTTTCTTACTATGAAAATGATGTGAAAATAGGCTTACAAAATTTCATATGGATAATTTTACATCTTGTACTGTGTATCAGTTATCCATTACATTTTATGAGTCAGTTGATTATTTACAACCATTCCAATCTTTTTATTAATCATGCACTTGTTGCATATCAAGAAATTTATGCTTAAATTGTACTTAACCAAATTAATATTTCTTTTTAATCTTCCTCGATGAGTGATTGTTAAATAGCTATTTTGGAAAAATTTTTACATTGGAAAACCTGTGTTATATCAGCAAAATAATTCTGATCTAGGTTTTTACAATAATGGAGATTCTTTAGCTTACTTCAGGTCACTCCTTATCTGTTAAATGCAAGAGAAACAAGAATTTCATTTGATAACTACTTATCCCTTCACCTCTTTATCATTCATTGTGTTTTTATATGCACACATGTACGCAAAACATAGAAACCTGGGACCTTCAAATTTCCTGTTTGTTCTGCCAGTAGTTGTCTTTGCATTTGATGGTATTGTGTGAATTATATGTATATGCTCAATTCACTGAAGCCAGTGAGTTGAAAATTGACAATATTAATGTAACTGTGTGAACTATTTTTATAAGTAAAAAGCTGCTCCATTGGTCAGGGTCACTTTCAAGAGCAATTTTCTTTTGCTGTGTCTCTGTGTCTCTGAAACTTTAACTATTATTTTTAATAGCAGAAGTGTTAGCTGATGGTTTCAATATGTACTATTCAGAGTGTTAAGTCATGACCACAAATAAATACCTCTTTTATGACATTTTTATTCACCCCAATGATGGGCAATGGCACGAGTTGACTAAATGCTGGGAAAATGATATTCGGTTTCATTTGTATTGATTTTGCATTAAACCCCACAAGATCACTGCACCATAACATGCAAAAGCATGTTAAGAGAATGTTCAGCTACTTCCATCTAAATGCTATGTTCCTTATTTGTTTTTGGTATTGTGGTGCAAACATTCACACTGCATTTTTGTCCCTTGTGTCCATTTGTGTCCATGGTAAGACAGTTGTAATCTTAATTACATTTTTTGTGAAGACAGATGAGGCAGGCCTTACTGCTTTTCTTAGATATATTTTCCCTCTGAAACAAGAGAATAATTTGACTAAATCTAGACTTTGGAGCTCAAAGATAAGTTGAAAAATTACAGATATTCAGTAGACTGATTCTTTCATTCTGATACCTTAGAAATTAGAAAAGGGGAAAAAAATAATTTGAAAGATATTATAAGTTTTCTACCCTTTTTGCCTTGGAAATCAAGGGGAGTTTGAATGTCATACATTTAAATTTTGCTTGAATCATTTCCATGAACAGAAATGAGAGTAACTTGTGTAATAAAGACAGAAGGACATACTTACTGCAGGTTTGAGTAGATACATGCTATGTAAATCAGATAATTTGCACCTATACATATATAAAAATTAATTTGGCCCAGAAAGCAGTAGTGCACATTAACACAATACAAATGAACAATAGTTTCTGTTGTTCAGCAAATGTGTGGTACATACCTCAATTTAATCATATTTCTTCTTTCCCTCTTAGTCTAGCATCTAGACATGAGTTCTAGATTTGGATGACTATTATAAGTGAGTTCTTCCTGGATAAAATGTATAACATACCCTATGTCAGATACTTTGGCTTTTAAAAGTATCTTGCTTCACCTACAAAAAAGAAATGAGACAAACAAATACTATGAAACCACTAAAAAATCCAAATTTTATAGAAACTAAATCCAGTATTCAAGATAGTACTGGAAACTTTTTGGATAGTTTTGAAAAATAAAAATTTTCCAAAACTATGAAAACTATGAAAATTTTGTATCCGTGTATTTTTGCTCTCTACAAATTCTATCAAATATTTGTATTTTTGAAAGAGGTTTGTGAAGAAAGTTTGATTAGAGGGTTAGACTCTGGATCTCTCCACCACTCCTCCAGAAACACTGAAGCTACAAATTGCTGGAGTATCTGTTATTGTGTTAAATCAAAAATATGTGCTCTAATATAATAAGTATGTACACGACCTCAAACATTGATCAAAACTTCTAGTAAACCCACAGATTGATTTCTTAGTTTTCTCACAAAGAACTGGGACATTTACACACAATTTGACATGTAGTTATGTGACTTTTTAATATAATATTTCTCTGTGGCCTCTTTTTTTGATATGGAAAGATTGTTTCAGCTCCAGAATTACCAAATCTACTGTTTCTTAGGTTTTTCATATGCTCCAAAGAAAAGCATGATTCCCTTGTCTCATATAATACTCCTCACCAGGGTACTAAACACATAGCTCTCCAAGTGTCCTACATGTGATATTTTAGCTGTTTTATAAAATCTGACTCAATGGCAAAGTCTAGTAAGCTCTGCTTTTCATCTTTAAATTCTGCTTGTTCAATTTAGGTTTCACAAAATATTTGTTGAAGGTTTCGTATCATCTTTTTATATTTAGTCATTGAAATCCCATAAAAGACTAGATCCAGAAATTTGATGTTTTGTTTTGTGTTCTATTACCCCATCTAAAGCAAACTGCATTACTCACAGGAGGGAAGTGAAAATGTTGTGAGATTTTCCGCTGATATGCAGCTTAACTACAAAACTAAACTGTGCCAAAGCACATCCTCACGTATTATGTTAGTGTGTGATTATCTACACTGGTGAATTATTATCCTTCTCCCTGAAGGAGGGTCCTGCCTATAATAGCAGCACTCTTCCAAATAATTATCAAGAATGGCTTACAGATAATTCTAAATGAATTGTGAATTTTGTAGGAAGGGGTGGAGGAGAAGAGAGGTTGGCCGTATTGAAATAAAGAAGTGATACAGTAACATTGAACAGATATGTAAACACATACAACTAATTATCTGTGTAAATTATCACATGTAGTTATTGTATTTGGATCCCTTTTCTAACTTTTATTCTCCTTTCATATATAGTTTTTATATTAGTCATTTTGAAGTTGTGTCTTCCTGTATCTCTAGAGCTTCCATAGCACACGGAAGCTTTTCTAACTACTACATAATCACAATAATAGGAGGTTGCATTGGGAGGTTGGGGAATTTCAAGTGTTCACAAAACTAGAAAGGTAATGGCTATAGTAAATAATGGAGTTCATATTGAAGTAGAACTCTCTCACTGAGCCTTGAAAGACTCAACATCTTGCATCTTCTTTAATTAAACTATTTGGTGTGCCTAACACTGAGAAAAATAAAGCATGTAAGTAGCATATCTCCACAAATGTTATAAACTAAATCAGTAATGAAGTTGAAGATGTCGGTAAAGAATCCTTAGTCTCAGGCCCTGCTTCAGACATACTGCAGTCTCACTCAAAGTGCTTAATCTCAATAAATGAAACGTATCCAGAGTAAATTCTGTCCTTTCCCAAGAACATTAGATGAAATAATTCAACACCAATTTCAATCCCAAAGTATGAAGCAGTCCCAAAAAAACCTGTCTGAGGAGAGATTTGCAATCGCATAGAGTCCAATTGTTTGGAATTATTGTCTTTGCCACAGGGCGGTTGATGCTATAGATAAATGTATGTAATTAAACTGAGAAATCCATGACTAATGTACAAAAAGAACAAAAAAAATGAAGAAAAAAATGAAAAAAACTTTCTGGACCTTAATAATTGCAAAAATAATTAGAGACTATATTATGCCTTTCCTCTTTATCTTAATGGGTGATTTTTGCACAGTAGATTTTTTAAGAATAACTTCATAGAATTAGTCATTTTAGCAACAAACAGAACCCTCTCACCCTGATAGTTCCCTGAATCTGCTTTGGATGACAGTGATCAGATTGTGGGAAGATAAAAATAAAGTGGTGAACACTGTATCTTTAACAAATCAAGTGTTTTGGTTTTTGGATTTGCTGGGGGGGGGTTGGCCTTTTTCTTGGTATTTTTTTGTCTTGTTGGGTTTTTGTTTGGTTGGTTGGTTGGTTTGGGTTGGGTTTGTTTTTTTTTTTGTTGTTTGGTTGGTTGGTTGGTTGGGTTTTTTGTTTGTTTGTTTTTGTTTTTTTGAAAGCTGAAAGCCCTATTTTTTTAACTGAGCACCATTTTTCTGACAGTAGGCAAAAAAAACTGCTTGGGGAAAGATGGTAAGAAGCAGAGTGATTCTTTACTGGCAGCGTCTTCTCTTACTGTGTAGTATTCAGTGGATTTCTTGAGGCAGAAACTGCAACAGTCCTCTCGCATCCAACAGTTACTGTTGAACCTGTCCTACACAAGGACAGCTTCTACCTAACTGAACTTTATATTCTTGATCTCTGCAAAATTTAGTTACAGTAAGTTCCACAAGCACACAGAGTAGCTCTTGTTAGCAAAGTGGAGATTGGTGGCCGTCTTGGCTACAGTGATCATGAAGCAACTGAGTTTAAAATCTCTGTTGACAGGAGGAAAAGTGCCAGCAAAACCTCAACTCTGGACATGAGAAGAGCAGACTTCAGGTTGCTCAGGGAAATCAGTAAGTAAGGTCCCCTGGAAAAAAGTATTTGCAGGTGCACAGGAGCAGGCAATTCCCAAATGTTGGAAGTCAAACAGGCAAGGCAGAAGACTGGCTTGGCTGAACAGGAATCTTCTTTTGGAAATAAGGCAAAAAAGGAAGGTGTATGCCCAGTGGAAGCAACGTTAAGGCAGAATTCAGAGAAGCTGCTTGCTGCTCTAGGGAGAAAATCTGTGTGACCAAAACTCAACTGGAGTTGAAGCAGCCAGAAAGGTGGGTGGTAATAAAAAGAGTTTTTTCAAATATATTCATGGCAATAGTTAGTATAGAAATATCATTGGCCTCTTGCAGGGTGAGAATGGTCACCTCATAAACAAGGACTGAGACAAGGCAGAGGTGTTATATGCAGTTTGTCTCTGTCTTCAACATGGATGACAGACCAAGGGGATCTCAGTGCCCTGAGCTGGAGGACCATGATAGAGAGAATGATCAACTCTCAGTCAACCCCGAAACTGTGTGGGATCTGCTGCTCCAGCTGGATTCCTACAAAGCTATGGGGCCTGCTGGGGTTCCCCCAAAAATCCTCAAAGAGCTGAGTGATGTCATTGCAAAACCTCTCTCGATGATTTTTGAACAGTCTTGGGAATATGGACAGGTCCCAGCTGACCGGAAGCTGGCAAATGTCCCAGTTTTCAAAAAGGGCAAGGAGGACCCTGGAAACTACAGGCCTATCAATCTCACTTCAGTGCTTGGTAAAGTTATGGAGAAGATTATTCTGAGAGACACTGAAGAACACCTGAAAAACAATGCAGTCATTGGCCACAGCCAGCACGGCTTCATGAGAGGAAAATCCTTTTTGTCAAACCTGATTTCCTTTTATGACAAGGTAACCCACCTAGCTGATCAAGGGGAGCCAGTTGATATAATCTTTTTAGATTTCAGTAAAGCTTTCAATACTGTCTCTCACAGGATCCTTCTGGACAAAATGTCCGGCACACAGCTGGTTAAACACGTCATGTGGTGGGTGAGCAATTGGCTCATGGGTCAAGCACAGAGGGTGATTGTGAATGGGGTGACATCAGACTGGTGACCTGTCACTAGTGGGGTTCCACAGGGCTCCATCTTGGGCCCTGTGCTCTTCAACACCTTCATAAATGGCTTAGAAGCAGGACTAGAAACTTGCTTAGAAGGGATACTAAGCAAGTTTGCAGGTGGCAGAGAACTGGGAGAAGCTGTTGATTCCCTCAAAGGCAGGGAGGCCCTGCAGAGAGACCTCAACAAATTAAAGGACTGGGTAATCACCAACTGTATGAAGTTCAATGAGGGAAAGTGTCGGATTCTGCAGCTGGGATGGGGCAACTCTGGATGTACATACAGACTGGGAAATGAGATGTTGGAAAGCAACGCCACAGAAAGGGACCCGGGGGTCCTGGTCGATGGGAAGTTGAACATGAGTCAGCAGTGCCCTGGCAGCCAGGAGGGCCAACCGTGTCCTGGGGGGCATAAGGGAAAGCATCATCAGCCCATCCAAGGAGGTGATTGCCTTGCTCTGCTTTGCACTGGTGCAGCCTCACCTTGAATATTGTGTGCAGTTTTGGACGCCACAATATAAGAAAGGTATTAAACTCTTAGAGAGTGTCTAAAGGTGGGCAATGAAGATGGTGAAGGGCCTCGAGGGGAAACTGTATGAGGAGTGACTGAGGCCACTTGATCTGTCCAGCCTGGAGAAGAGGAGACTGAGGGGAGACCTCATTGCAGTTACAATCTCCCCATGAGGGGAAGAAGAGGGACAGGCACCAATCTCTCTTCTGTGGTGACCAGTGACAGGACTTGAGGAAGTCCTGAAGCTGTGTCAGGGGAGGTTTAGGTTGGATATTAGAAAAAGGTTCTTCACACAAGGATGGCTGGGAATTGGAACAGGCTCCCCAGGGAAGTGGTCACAGCACCAAGCCTGACAGAGTTCAAGAAGCCTTTGGGCGATACTCTCGGGCACATGGTGTGACTCTCGGGGATGGTCCTGTGCAGGGCCAGGAATTGGACTCAACGATCCTTGTAGGTCCCTTCCAACTCAGCATATTCTGTCATTCTGTGATTCTGTGTTTCTGCAAAATTGATGACATACTGAGTGAGAAGTCCCCAAATTACTAGACTTCCTTGTTTTATATCTTCTTATTTCTTAATTTTCTCCTTCAAAGTAATAACATAATATGTAAATAAAGAAAAAAGTTTTACTGATTCATCTTTTCCAGGCTTTACAAAATTCAGTCATGTTTCCCATCCTTTGTTTGTTTTTTTTAACAAGATGTGGAACTTATATTTATGCAACTTCTGTTTTTAAGAAGACATTGTATGGTTTTTGTCATTTTTGATGCCTTTCTCTACACATTTACCATTGCTATATAATTCTGGGGGTGAGGACAAGAACTATATTATGTCTTTACAATGCATGTTGTTATCAAATTAAAATAGCGCTATATTTTTTTTCTCTGTGCTTTCCTAGCAATTACTGATATCCTATTTTTTTAACAGCTACTGAATTTTGACTATTTTAAAAACTTGAATCCTGGAGTTTTCTAAAAATTATCCTCACTGATCTCAACATCTTCTTATTGTGTGGTAATAGATAACTTAGAGTCTGTAATTGAATTTCAACAGTCATTTTATCATCTAGTTCAACATAAAGTATCATGAGATCTTTTTGTATTTCACCTTTTTGCAATTAGCTTTTTATTTTATCTTTGACAATTTCATATCATATACAAATTTTGCTGCTACAGTATTCAATTTCTTTCCTAGATACAGCCTGTACTTATATATACCTGTGAAGGAACATTACAAGTCCCTGGATGACTTGATATAGTCATTATCCATATCAATCCCTGTGAAGATTTTTGTTCTAATTTGTCTTCTATCTTTCAAAAATATCTTTTAAATCGGATGTAACACAGTTTTTTGTGAGCTTTGAGAGCTTTGTTTCCCCCAATGAGGGTTCTCATGAGATTTTAATTTTTAATTTAGAAACATTTAAGTCATGCACTTTGATTTCTCTGCATGTTTACTTGCCATTGTGGCTGTATCTCACGCATTTCCCTTTCAGCACAACAGCTGCTCCCCTAGTTCATAACCCACGTGCCAGGCACAGGTATATGACTGGACATATGATCACCTGTAACTAATCTGCACAGGAACCCATTAGAAAGAATTTAGTATGTTCCAGCTCCTGGATCAAAAGTGGAAGATAAGCCCCAGAGATCCCACCTCCTGGCTCTCCAAAGAGCCATTCCCAAGCAGCTGTGTAATTTCTTATGTTTTCTTCATAATAACTGACTGATCAGAACTTACTGTAGCCACTGGCATCACATAAAACAGCATTCTGAACCCCATATGTTAGTATTCAAAGCAATTGAGAATCCGAAATATTTGCACAGAAAGTTCTTACCCCAAAATACTGTAACTATCCTTTTTTTAATGTGGATTTCTTTATTCAGTCTCCATGAATTACTTGGTAGAATACCATTATCATCCAGTCCCACTTCCGTACGGCCATTAAATCACTTTCATAGCAAAACATGTATTTGGAATATTTCCCCTCCACCTTGTACTAATCTTCTAGAATAGTCTGGCATAGGTTTCTGAATGTCACACACTCTCCTTGGATTTATCTTTGACCAGACTATTAATAATTATGAAAGAGTTGTGAATAAAGAATGGTTTTTATCTTTCTGCTAAAACATTATCTTGACCCACAGTGCCAGAGATAGTGTTGTCTCTGTCTCATTATGGTCATTCTGTATTCACCTGTCTCAAGGTCAACAGGATACTACAATAATGAGAAAGTAGAACAAACACTGTCTAATGGAAGAAGCATTTCATAAAAAGCTGTGATGGCAACTCTACAAAGACAGCAAAGGAATGCAGCTTTTTAACTGAGCACTACCTGACAGATTCAATAATCAGGGGAAAGCCTTAATTGATGACATTTCATTAGCATAATGAGTTGAAGCTGGGAAAAGAGAGTCTCTTCTTAATTAATCAAACAAAGCACGAACTGTTTCAGTCCCTTACTCTCTGCAATTTTCCATTAATCATAAGACTGTGTATTAAACTTATTTGAATTCACTAGGTGTTGAGTATTTCTGTGGGAAAAGTATTGGCAGTGTGGCATGCCCAAGTGAACACACTTACTTATGTATGAAGCACATTAGAAATTCGTGTTTGTGAAGTTAGACTCTCATCTCTGCAGGAAGTGGTGACAATATTTCTTAAAAAAACCTCTACCAGTCCTCGGTAGCCATTAGTATACAGATGAAAGCTTCCTCCTCTCTATCAGTGGATTACCTGGTTGCAAGTGTTTAATCCATCAGGGTGAATTTTCAGTACGACATGAAATGCAGGGGCTATGCTGATTGCTGCCAGAATAACTTTTTACAACACAGTCTGCCATGCTTTGGGCAATTTGTCTTATTATTTCCAGCATTACTTTCTATGCATTTTACTTACCATTTATATAGATAAAGAAAAGAAAAACCAGAGGTATTCAAGAGTTCAGAAGAGCTAAATTTCTGCTTTTCGATAGCTGTTACATTTACTTTGTGGAGAACGTTTGTAGTCTGTGATGATGACTGCCTCAAAAAAATTTTAGTAGCTAGGAAAATGGAGATAAATCAGGAGTCTTACATGGTCTAAGCAGAAAGACATTTTTCCTTTCCACCTTTACTGTACCCTTCCATTGGAAAAAAAAGTATATTTGAAGACCAGAGAGAAGCAGACAGAGATTTTTGTTTCTTTATAGTAGTACTTATATTGGAGAAGAAAGATGCATTTCAAAAGGCTGCATATTCAATTTCTACAATTTTTGTTATTAAATTTATTTTCAACTCGCTAAAAGAGGTCCTTCTCTTATGCAGCTACTTGTTCTAATCATAGGCTTGAGAGTCATGTTCCTTCCCTGTGAATCTTTAGATTCACTGTTCTTTCTTAGAATTCCCTGTTCTTTCTTTAGATTGGGTTACTGTCAGTAAAACACAGAATAATTTTATGCAGAGACCCCTCTGCAGTTTAGGCGCTCACAAAGGCTTCCTTGGATACTTACTGATGAGGAGATGACTGAAGTAACATTAGATACAACAAGAGTACCTGCTAGTTAACTGAGATGTTTTAGAGGAAAATGGCCATCGTCCTTCTTTTAAGAAAATATTTGTTAGCTATGTTTTAAATGGAGCTCTGTTCACACACTTTGACTGCAAGCTCAGCTACAGGGTCGGGCCTTTGATAGCCTGGAAGTAGATTCTTATTAGATTGTGGTAGTTGCTCAGTCCTTCCAAGGTGACTGCAGAGCAGTGAAAATTTAGACACATAAATGTTTTAGTGATGAAATACTTGTTGCATAGAGGCTTGAGGGGTTGACAAAGACACGGTTTTATATTTACTTGCCTAAGCTCCTTATTCAAACATGATTTAGTGTCTAAATACCATCGAAAATCTTGACACAAATATTTCTCTACTTGCTGGGTGACAAATTTAATTTCTTTTCTATTTGAAAATAAAATCAATAGATAAGTAATTTCTGATGAGCCTTAAATTTAATGAATCAAGGCCACAGACGAAAGACATTTAGTGGTGATAAGACTGCAGGCTTTTGCCACTGTACTTGAATATTATTTGAGCAGATAAACTCTGAAGACAACATATAAAGAATTTTTTTCCATAAACTAGTATCAAATAATTTAATATTGACTGGATTAGTACAGTAGATAGACATGTTCTGCACTTAGCTAAGTTTGTTTTCAATATGAGGTTGCTGCACTGCAGTGTAGAACAATATAAGTATTCTAGTGCTGCACATTTTTGTGTTTTTCATTTTAATATCTACAATTTTATGATTATTTCTAGTGCTAGAAACACCTTTATTAAGGTCTTCATAGTCATTGTAAAATTGTATTTTTTCCTTAGTTTCAAAACTTTTATGTAAATTTTGAAACTTACTGTACTGTAACTTCAGATCATGTCTGTTTCTCTATATTCACATGCATAACATTCATTCAATTCACAAAGAAATAAATTATATTCACATATCTAGTGTGCAACAACTTTTTCAGTGGTACCGTCAATGGAAGAGAAGCAAGAATATGGAACTGATCAGTAGACTTGCACTTTCAGCTAAAGAAAAAAAAGGAAGGGACATAAGCAAAAACTAATAGCTTATTCAAACTTTGTGTGCATTTAATATGGTTCTTAATCTGATCAAGGTTCCTGAATGAGGCTTATGTATGACTTAAAACTTGTTTTGATTTATAAGTATTCAAAATACAGGTAATAAAAACTGCAGATATTTTTTTCCTAATGATACAGTGTAAAAGAGCACATACTCCATTTTTTTTTTATTTGCAAAATGTTTTACATTCTGTAATAGTACATCTGAGAAAAAAATAAAGCTGCATTTTAAAGTTGGTTATTGGGCCTTTTTTTGTGAGAAAAGACTGCATATGAATTTTTCTGAATATTTCTATTGTAAGCTAATTAAAAAATCTATCAAAACTTGGTAATTTAATATCCAACTTATTCTAGTAATAAATTATTAAATATTCATCCTTTGTAATTTGAGATTAGTACTACCAGTGAAAAATAAAAAAGCAATACTGACAAGAATGTGAATAATTCAGGACTTAAAAATAATTCCCAAAATTTATTTTTTAAAGGTAGTTCTAACCACTATGGAACGTGTGGAGGACTACAGTAAGACCAAAATCATGCGATCCAAAAAAGCCCATGTTTACTTTGTCTGAGCAGCAGATTTTCCTTAGGATGTGGGAAGATTTTATGGCCATTTCATGACAGGGATTTGGAGACATCCTCCATTTGGATGAACTGCACAAATGGTCATATTCCAACTCCAACCTAAACATGGCTCGTAAAAATGGTGCTGATTTAAATTCAAAAGTAGATTAATTTTTCACTTCTATTGAAGTGAAAATCTATAAAGGAATAAAGCATTGAAGAAAATTAGATAATAATGGCAGAAGTTTATAATAATATAATAATGCCAGATACATTTTTTGTTCATACCTAATTAGGTGGGCTGCATGTTTTCCTGCTAGTGCCTGATTTTTAGTGCATAAAAGTGTGTACAAAAACCAGACATCAAACTAGAAAAGGTCCTTCCCCCTATTTTATTCTCATGGTGTCTCCCTATTCCTAAGTAAGGAATTGTCTAATTTGTTGACTTTATGTTAGAAGATCAGCACAATCCCCAGAAAACATTTTGGAAAGACCTGATTTCATGAGTGTGGTGTGAATATGGACACATATGTAAATAAGTAGAAAAAAAAAGTGGAATGAGTACTACTCATTCCACTTCAAGTACTGAGAGTAGTACCTGAAAAAAATTTAGGGCTCTTGCACATATCTACTGGCAGACAGTCAGGCATCTCATGAAGCTTTAGTAACTATGAATAGTGGATATCTACTCAAGTACTGAGCTTTAAGGCTAAATTCGTTTTGTATCTTTAGCCTGCAGTGAGCTATTACATTTTAATTGTCCCTGTGAAGTACTATACTACTCATTTGTTTGTAAGGCATGTTGCTGTAGTAAAAGAAATTCATAGTTCCAGATGTAACCTAATATATTGCTATTTCTCATAGGAACTTATTTGGAATTTTTCTCCCAGACTTTCTCAATGGTCTTTTAAGAAAATAACAACTGTACAATTGGCTTTCACACTAAATATAAATACACATATTAAAGGAAAAAAAATATGTTTATAAAAAAGTTTTTCCAAGAGGTCTAATTAGATAAGGAAAAAAAAATCATGAATACATATTAACCCCAAATCTGTACATCCTATAGTACATCCTGCCACATGCAATGCAGATCACTAAAATCAGTGCAAGATATCAGAAATTAACATTTTGATATCAGAGTGTGCTGGGTTTGGCTATTTAGTTCAGGAGTTTCTGAGAAATGAGATATAGTCAAGAAAAAGTATTACATGTTACATCTCTTGTCACATGGAATACAAATATCTGGGCAGTAGCATGATATGAATGTAGTTGAATTTCTTTACGTTTGCACTGTATTATATCTCAGGAATGTGATTAATCTTTACAGGCTGTAATAAAAGACTGCATGTGTGTTGATGTGTTATTTCTGAAGCATCCCTTTCCTAGGATAAATTATAACTTCAGGAATTTCATGCAGAAACATATTCAAACAATTTCATATAGAAACAATGAATTGAGCATATTAAAAACGACAAAGTAAATCTTAAACATTGCAAGCACACATTTTCAAGCTGCAATGTTTCAACTTCGGACAATAAAAATAGTTCTGATAATTTAATTTGTAACATTTTTGTCTTTTCATAGAAAATCAGCTTCTGGAAAGATACAATTTTAAATATATCTGGATTCAATTTCTTTTCTGCATATAAAGTGTTTTGTTATTTATTACTGTTACAAAATAAATTCTCATTGTATATTTTCTGCAGAATGTATGATATATAATAAAATTCATGAGAATACGATTTGCTTAAAGCAACACAATAATTTTAAACAACTGTTTTGGAAGTCAAATTAAGTAAAAAAAATTAACTTGCTCCTTAGAGAAACACTTTACCATAGAAAAATAATCTAATATTTCAAATGCAAATATACTGAATGAAACAATATTACTGAATAATATGATAATGTTATAACAGTCTGTTTACAAAAAAATATTTGTATGTAGGTTGTCCTTATTCCTAAACCAAAATTGGTAGCAAGTTTTATGGTCCTGAGAATACTACATCTATAAATATAGGCAAATTAATATACATTTTCTCACAAGAAATTTTTTCTGAGTTCGATGCCAGATGACATCTATTTCCACTTGACAAAAAATACTAGGAAATATTTAATATACCAGGTAAACTCTTTTTTTTTTTCCTGGCTAGTATTTAACTCTGATTGTAATGTGATACAGAAAGTATACAGAGTATTTCCATGCTAGGGAAAAAAAAAAAGGGAATTTTATCCAAAGAAAAAAGATGTACCTGACTTGTGCATTATATCTAGAGGACTTCATAAAAACGACAAAGATATTTTAAATATAAATTAACAAAAGTGAGTAATTATTATTTTTTACTTACACAGAGTGAAATGCCCCACCTAAACCCCATTTGTAATCTGACCAGATTCCATGCAAAGTCTTTTTTGTGACTTGTCAACATTTCCACGTGAATTCAACATAAAAGTTTGCAGCAGCTGTTTCCTGTTATCACTATGCTTAGTAAGACAGACAATTGAAAAAGTTGCCTCATAAATATTTCTAATATAAATTTAGCAATGCTTGTTTTCATTTTTGAATACTATTATGATAACCACTTACCAGGATTACATTAGCTTGATTTTACTCAAGTTGCAATCTTCTAGAATTTTTTGTCATCTAGTAAGTTCTTTTTACCTGGGCATTTACCTGAATTCCTGCAACTATAGAACCCAGAATTGCTTACAGTTCTTAATGTTTCCTAAATATTTATGCACAAGTTTTTCCATAGTTGAGCAACATATACAAAGAGAACCTTTGTCTGATTCTATTTTCTATATATAAAAGTCTGAATTAGGTGTGAAGTTTTTATCTCAGCTATACCGTTAGTAGATAAATGTTTTGAAACAGAAAAGATGATGTCTCGGTGATATGACAAAAACACTTCACATAAGGACATTAAATTAACTAAACTTGCAAAAAGACTGATAAGGAAGGGTTTTTTTAGATCTAAATATGCTGTGAAAGAAAAACTGAAAAGAGCCAGACTCCTGACTATACAGAACATTAATCTAAACATTCTGAATCTATATTCTAATCTGATTTCTTACTGTATAAGAAAATTCAGCAGAACTTTATGACTAAGATCCTGGCAGAGTATCAACAAGCAAAGTAGAACAAAACTAGTCTTTGGTGTTTGGAACCCAAAAAGAGAAAAATATGATAGCCAGAGAGAAAAAGAGACAGAAGTCACTATCATGTATTCTCTATTCATGAACACATCTATACCCTTCAAATAACAACAGTTGAAATGTGCATATTATAAAAAAATTCCATTCTTTCCATCTCTAAAACATGAGAGTCCCTACGGTCCTAGCCATCCCTAATTTGACACTACCTTGTAGTTGGCTTAGGAGATATATACTGGTTTAGGGACTCCATAAATGTAACAGCTATTAATTCTGTTCTCCTAATGTGTGCATGTACACCCATTATTCACACACACTATTCACAATGTAAAATGTAGCTGTTCTAACTGTGAATGCTGTTGACAGTAGCGGATGTCTCTTCAGATGTTTTACCCTCACTCCATTGCACTTATCATTTGAATGAGGAATCTCAAGCTTTGAAAAATAAATTTCTCCTAGAAGGAAAGCTTATTCCTTAAGATCAACAAGAATATATAATCAGTAATGAATCTCTTGAACTATAACTTTCCTAAAAATATCCTCTGGGTTGGAGGGCAAATCTTTATAAGGTGAATGTCTTAATAACCGTTATCAATCTTTTTTTAAAGTCTAGCTGTACTCAGGAATTTTTTAACCATTTCAGATATGTTTATTCTGTCTCAGTTCTTAGCTTTCACATGTGACCAGAGCAGACATATCCTCCATAAAATACCTTTAGAATGTATTGTTCAATACATAATTGCTAAATCAGTGTAATCAGATCTGAATAAAAGTGATCACATTCACCATCTGTTACAATCATTTCAGATGCCAGCTTGAACTGGCACATTGATTGATGCTCTGAGGATGTCCTCATGGTTAACAGAGAAACCTGGAAGTCAAGAAAATCATGCTATACCCAGGTATCTTCCTAACGCATCTCAATATTTTCTCAGAATAAAAAAATACTATTTACAGTCCTTCTAGGCACATTTTAAGATGCTGCTTAGTTTTTTTTTCTAATTAGTTTTAAGAAACTGTGTTAAAGTCTCTAGATGAAATATTTTTCAAGCTCAACACTTTTTAAACAAATGGAAAGTGCTTGTTTTCTTCTTTGAATTCAGCTTATTAACTCAGTAGTGAACCTGAAGTATTTGTCATTCTCTCACTGTATCTGTGATCTTTTTCTGAGTTATTTTTTTGATTGATATGTAGCTTTCTTCTATTTATTCTTCTTTACTCAAGTGCTGTTAGTAGATATTTAGACTGATCTTTCCATGTTCTTATTATTTATATTTTCAAATTAATTTCCGAAGCCAAGAAGTGAAATAGATTTTCACTAAAATTTGTGTTCTGTGTTATTTATTCTTAGAGTATTGGGTCCAGGATAGATAAAATAATAGTTTTATTTTCCTAAGAGTCAGGAGCCCTGCATTTTAGCCAGGATGGATAAAATAGGTAATTAGGTGCGGGGGGGGAGATACACTTAACTGCACAGTCTATAAAGAAAATGCCTGTTCTTAATTACATTAAAAATGTGAATTGGAACCATGCAAAGATACAAAAAGGAGATCATATCAACTGTGCCATAACTCTGTTAGAGGTATTCCTAATCTAGCTTTAAGCAAGTTAGAGCAAGTGCTAGCTCTAATCTAGCTGAAGCAACACAAGGCTCTTTCCTTTCTATGACTGCCATCACTGTGTAGAGCTCTGATAACTACTATCCATTCTAGTGCCATACTGAAGGTGTGTCTTGCCCTTCCTTTCTTCTTAGTTATTACTGATTTGTAATTTTTTTTTCAATAGCTCCTTAGCAGTCTTATTGATAGTAGGAATTTGTTACAGGAAAGGGCTGCTTTTCCCTGGCAATATTCTCAAGAGGCAGGTCTCCATTTATTTTTTCCATGGTTTAGAACACCTATGTTATGTCTTATTTTTTTCCTCTGATTTTTATTGAAATATGATAATTATTTTTCCTGCTATGCAAATATGAAAGATTTCCATGTCTCTCTTTTCCCTGTTCCTACCCTTTCCTTTGCTTTTTTTGTGCTCTTGATCCCGATTCTTCTATATCTCATCATATCTGGCAGTAATCAAATTTCAGTATCCTTCTTGAGTGAAAGTCAGAACATTCCTAGTAGGAATGAAACACTATTGATGTTATTTTTAACTTCTCTGTATAAAATTTTAACATGCTTGGTTTTACATATTTCCATATGCATGGTTGATGTTTTACTTGTAATAAATATAGTGAGGTTCAGAATAACACCTTAAGCCTTGCCTAAGACTATGGACAGTCTTCTACATCCAAGCATGATGTAGACATGGAAGGGTTTGTAAGTTGGTAGACATTCCAACAGCAATCTGCATAGTTTAGTCATTATTCAGTTATTAATCCAGTACTCTTTGTATTGTGTGTTTTTTTCTTTGACTATTAGGGAAAAGAAGATTGTTAGTTGGGAACTGGAAATAACACTGATTCTAGATTTCCAATTTATAATTCTACTTCCACAGCAGAAGAAAAAAGGATTTTTAGATTATGTAAATCAGTGATAGTTCCCTTGAAGACAGTGATGAACTTGAATTTGCACTACATATGTTTTAATTAGAGTATTCATTGATTCTGCAATATATGCAGTGATTCTGCATATACTTCTTTCACATCATTAATTTGCTTTTAATGGTATTGTTTGGCTGATCCTAAATGTAGTATTGATTTAAATACTCTTATTCCAGTACTTACATGTTATTTGGCCTTATTGATCATGGCTGTCCTGGAAAACAATCTGGAAGAAACTAATACCTCTTTAAGAGAGAAAACAAAATATTTAATTAGAATATCATTTTGACAGCAATTTTCTTGCTGTTGTAAGTTCTCTAATATTACAATATTTTAATATATAATATTATATAAATCACCATTTTCTTTGATTTGTTTCACCTTTAACTTAATTTCTTGCTATGCAAGTGAAGATCTGTGTCAAATTTCAAATCATTCTAATTAGTGGGTTATAATTATTATTCTGACTTCACAGTCTTAGATGTCATATTATCTTAGTGTGATAAATTAAGATGAACTATTTGTTTTCTTAATTTGTAAACCTAACCCTTCTTTCACATACTGATCAGATTAACATAGCTAGTTTTATCTTCTTGTAGAAAACATTTCTTTATGCTATTCCTGTGTATTTCTGTGTGTCTGTTCATATGGTTAACAAATCTGGTTGAGCTCATATTTTGTTCACAACCATACTGTATTTTAACATTTACTATGCATATATGTTTGTACAAGGGGAACAATCTGCCTGAAAAAGATACATTGAAGGTATTGCTAGCAGTTGGTTTGGAATTCGTGCTGGGAAAAGTATTGTTACACAAGATGTTGGAAGAGAAACAGTGCCAGATAACAACCTGTCATTAAGTACAGAGATTTCCAACTATCACCGTTAGAAAACAATGGGCTTACAACCTCCCAAAAGGAGACAGACTAAATAAGAAGCAATCAAAAAACACCAGTCTTTCTGGTAAGCGAACAATTATTAAACACATCAAACAATTAGAGACATGATCTGTTTTAGGGATTTGTATACTACTTTGATACCTCAGTGCTGGATTCATAAGAAGTTATGGCTTGACCCGGTCTTGTAATTTACAAGATTAAGCATTCGCTTAACGTTTGTGGAGCAATAATAAAAGTAATATTATTAATACTAGCTTCTATCATTGTAGGATACAGATTAGATTAAGTTTGTACTTTTCACACTATAGAGACACTTAATTTTGATTCTAGCCTAAAAGATTTGAATGAATCCACAGTCAATGATAATGCTGCCTGAGTTCTCAGAAATCTATGTATGACTTAGGACATTCTTATAAAAACAACTCAGTGAGAAGCATCTCAGAAAGTCTGGTTCTGTCCTCCAGTTTGACATTTTTTTGTTTTGTTTTTTTTGAAACTTTTGGCGATATTACTGCTTTGTTCATTGGAGTACAAAGTACCACATTGCCCAAAAGGCTGCAAATTTTGATCATGATTTTTCTAAACAATGCAGAGGGTCACATATGTGGCTTCTCTATCTTAGAGGTATTTCAGGATAGGCTCCATTATGGTTTCCTGATAATCAGATATTTAACCATGAGCATTTCAGGGTTCACTTAGATTCAGGAACTTCATTTCAACTACACACATACAAAATGTCATTTAAGAAATTATATTTTCAAAGGAGAAATGTTCTCTCTGCTGTTCTCTCTTACTGTAATCTTCTGTCCCTACAGGAGGCACCACTCGACCACTCTATATAATGACTGTTGTTGGCAAATGCAGGCAATGGAACAAATGCCAGCCCTTCCAAAGCCAATTCCTGTCAATGCCTGCTCCCTGGTTGGCAGAGAGCACCCTACTCAAATGCTAAGAGGTTTGTTGGCTTCACCGTCTGCTATAATTCACCTTGTTACGGAAGCAAACAGCTGTCCCATGATCATGTTCTGGAAATGTGCCATAGCAACTCACTGAGTTAAAATCTCAACTTGACTGCTAGTACTAGGATTCAGTGTCATGAAGAATCCCGGTGGAAGAATTGTAGAGTAGTTTTAAGGGGTTAGAGCATAATCGATTAATTTTTAATGCTATGTCTTGAAAATGGTCTGTACATGAAAAATATTTCTTGCATGCACAATTAGCGCAGCTTTGGCATTTTATGTGTTCACAGAGCAGAGAAGTAAAATTAAAACTTCCTAGGGCAGCCACATCTATGCGCTGCTGTAATACGCACAATGTTATACACACGGATAGGATTTGCTATTCAGTTGTCAGATGCAGACTGTGATCTACTCATGAACTCTGCAGGACACAATATATAGCTGTGAAGTAAAATAAGTAACCTTTCTCCTCAGAAGGCACCTTTCTACTTTCTTATCTAATCTGTACACCAATTCAATACCACGATGTGGTATTAAAATGCTTTGCTAAGAAGTTTTACTCTAGTTTTGCATAACCAAATGGATTCACATTCTGAATATAGAGATATTAATTATAAAAATACATTATAAGCTAGATTTAGGCCTCCAGTGGCTTTAATCCTCTATTTATTTCAGTTAATAATAGCCTTTAATTTTAGGGGGGAAAAAAGGAAAAAAAACTCAGGAGCAATCTGCTCCTAGTCTGAAGGTCACCTATGAAATTTTTAATTCCCTGCGAGGTATTCTCAAACAAGTTCTAAAGCACAAACTTTCACTGGAATAACTGATTTAGTTTGCATAGTAAGATAAAAATATGACAAAAAAAGAAAACAGAAAAACCTATAAAAGAAAGAAGACTGGGAAAATGATATGTATATATAAGTGCAGTCATATATGCAGATTGATGGAGCATCAGATTTTTTGCTTTGACAAAGTAGTTAAATATAAGAATTCTGAATCTGAAAAGGAATGCAATTTTATGAATATCTATTTAAGTTTTGGAGTATCTTCTTCAACCCTGGTATTAAATATAAGTTATGTTTTGGGTATGTCATTTTGTAATACAAATAGAGGTCTAGATGGAAATTTTCTTAAGCTGTGTCTGTTGTGAAATTTCGCTTTGCTTCATTCAATGATGTCTAGAATAAGCTCCAACTTAACCTCAGAACTCTTCAGGGCAGGAGTGTTGTTAGAACTCTATAATGGACTCATCACACATATTTTTATCACCACATAAGAAATATTAATGATAGTAATAATGTTTCCTAAATTTAGATATTTACAACTTGATAAACTCTTCACCTGGGAAATCACTTAGAGAGAGGTATGTGCAACTTGAGGGAGTCAATTTCTACTCTTGTATTTTCTTGCCGTCACTGATTCAAATGAGCAGCTGGGGATATCCCAAACTTGAAAAAAAAAGCAAAGCTGGCATAAACCCAAACTAACCTAGTGTTCAGCATGCTTAAGAGTCTATAGACCACAATGTTTATTTGTGTTTAAATATTTGTCTTTATTGTGCAAGGAGAACTGAATACCATTAATAAAAACAAATTTATTACCTAGATGTCCTAAATGTCACCACAGTTTGCTTACTAGATCTAAATATAATTTTTTGTCTCTCTTTTCAGTATCATTACCTAAAGCTTCTTGGCATAAAAACAAAGTGTATTGTATTTTCCCAGTAGAGCAGGAAAAATTTTGAAGTGACAAAGAAATAAAAATAATAGTTTGGTTTTGATAATCCAGTAAAAACCACTGAAACAACTTTCATAGTACAGTACCACTTCATATGATTAAGAGTAATGGAATCTTGAATTTAATACAAATATTTCTTGCTCTCTGATTAATTTTTCTGGTTTTACTCAAAAAGTAAATTTGTATGGTACTATTATAGGGTTATATTAAACCACCAAGGTGAAGCTAGAACAGTATTCTGCAGCTAGAAAGAATATTCAGGCCACCAGATTCATTCAGTTCTCCAGGCATGAAAGCTGACCAGTACTTTAGTCATAACTTGTGACTGGAATGCTCCCTTGTCAGCCAGTGACAGGCTATATCCAGCAGCCTGACACCTAGGAATCCAGTGCAAATGCTTCCCCTAATATGACACTTGAAAAGTCTGCTATTGTTCATAGATGTTTAGGACACACTGCATATGATGAAGTCCATTTGTTTATGCACGATTGAAAGTATATGGAAGATGCTGGATACCCAATACATCAATATGTACCTGACAGGAATCCAAGGCAGAAGGCATTGAACTGCTTTCCTTTGAACCTTCCAGAGGTGCTCAAGTTAAGTATTTCTTCTGGCAGTTTACTGTAACACAGTCCCCATGATTCTGTTGAGTACTTGAGAAAATACTAAAACCTTGCTAATCAGTATGACTTTTAATTCTGACGGTGTATTTGCTAACATAGACATTGATTACTAATGAGCAAAACCAGCACTGATATTTCCAAATGAAAAGAGATCTAAAGAATTTTAAAATTAACAATTTGGATATTTTAATTTTATTTTTATACTAAATTATCAAAAGTACCTTACAAAGGTATTAGTTAGAAGCTGATAATGAACAGACTATGCAGGCAAACAAAACACCATTAAGCTCAGTTGTAGTTTGAACATTGGACAAAGACCAGATGCTATAGACGAGAAAAAAATCTTTTCATGGAATATTGAGCTCTTTCTACAGTGATGCTTAGGAGCCATAAAAACTACCTTGTCTGCAGTACTAAGTACCAGCAAGGATTTGTACTCATGGACATTATAATCTGCTTTATTGAGCAAATGGAGCTTTATCAATTGCCATATAATTTGCTTCATTGGGAGGCTGATATATTTCACTAGCATTTAATTTTACAGGTCAAAACATTTAGCACAGCTTTGTTATAAATGAGCAGTTTAACAGACTTTTTCTGTTATTCCTATTAATGTTCAGTACTCTTCCTCATAAAATACAAGAAAACAAAATAAAACTATACAATAAAACCTTAAAAAATTTAATATCATAAAATATATGTATTAAAATATTTTTAATCATAACATAATAATTTTATAATTATGAATTGCCATCACAGAAAAATATAATTATAGTGTAATTTTTAATAATATATTTATTTTAAGAGTGAAATAATGCAACTTGATTTTAGTAATAAGAATCATTCATATTCATCCATGGAAGTGATGATATACAGTTTTTTCATGAACATTTTCATCTTTCATTTGTGTTTAATGGGTGAACTTCCGAAGATTAGACATTCCCCAGCATGTGAATAGATGGAGCTAATGTGACCTTCAATCACCAAAGGAAGATCTGCAAGTGTAAACTCTGCTCCTTTCTTCATACCCGTACTAAATAGGAGTTTTCAGTGATACTTTATGAAGGAAGCAAAGATGGTTCATGTCATAGAAGGGTCATCAACAATGAAGAGTGATTTATATTAAAATTTCATGTTGGTAGCATTGAGGATTATCAACCACAAGATAATTGACTAAAAGGTTGTGGTCTGCCCCTAACATTGCTAAACTTGAAGAGAAAATTACAGTAATTTAAAAGCTTTAGTAACAAAGGTCTACCTTTAACCATAGGCTAACCTAAACCATTCACTTCCAAGTAATTTCACTTCACATAGTGCTAATGAAGAACTACTTCAAAATAGATATTAAATAGGATCTGCTAATAAGTGAAGACTTAACTGAATTCAGTCTGAACACTGATGCTTTTCTTGTGAGAACTCGAAAATCCTTCACAAGACTTGTAGTTCCTTCTCTGCCATTGTACTCAAAGCATTTCTTAAGGTTGGGAGAGAAAGAGGTGTGGATTCTGAAAGATAAACTGAGCCTATGGAATGGGTAATCTGCATTAAATAAACACCCAGTAATCCTTTGACACTGAAGAATGTATTTCAGGCTGACTTCTCACCTTCTTCTCTATGCAAATATGTTGGCTATGCCCACCACAATAAAATTTGTCACTCCTTAAATCCTGCTGTCTCCTTGATTTTTTTTCTACACTGATGAGAACCTCAAGCTAGCTCTGAATACATGTATATTTTGGTACATCTCTGTCACTTGCACAGCACAGGCTAACCCTATTTGGAAGGTCCACATGGCTACAAAACTCAAAAATCTCTGCAGTAACTTATGCTGCCTGGAGAGCAACTTCAGAATCTCCAATGAGAATATAAAATGATGTCTGAACTATCAGTGTAGTTAGATCACTAGACAATATTGTATTACAGGAGAGCATATGAATACACAAAGCACTTTCTTCACTGTTAATATGATTTTCAAACCTAAGTGAAAGTCCATTCAGACTGTTATAGAATAAGATACAAATTCTGTGTAACTGTAGAATCTTGCTGTATACAAGTGCTCTCTACTTTTGGCAACTTTTTTTCATCCATTCTCTTTCTTACTGTGAGAAATGCACAGTGGTTGTATTCTAATAACTGCATTCAATGAAATTTTAAATGTAGAATCTCAAAATATAATTCATACAACTACAGGAAGCTCTTGTGGGCCTATTTTGACATACAACATATTAATAAATATCCCTTTCTTTTATCTCTCTTTGGTTTTAATTTATCTTACAGTTTGATTTTCCTAAGATAAATGCAGTCTCTCTGACAGGGAGAGACTCTTTTAGTTTTGCTTTAAAACCAGTGAAGTGTTAAGTTAGAAAAGTGTGTAATATTTTGAATAATGACATAATTTTGGGTTTCGTGCCATGTTCAGGGGTATCTTTTACATGTTGTCAACCATGAAAATATGTATTTAGCCTCCTTTTTCCGTCTCCACTTGTTTTCACGTACTTGGATGTACTACGAGTTCACTTGAAAGTAGTGGTCTGACAAATTTAATTGTATGTTATTCAGCAAACAATTAGTAATCATACTTTTTTTCCTCGACTCTTGATCCACAGATGTGATCTTTGGTAAAATGTTATGCTTTTGTCTGGGAGAGTGATGCAAAATAAGCCTATATGCTTTTTTTATTTTTCTTCCTGTTATGACTTTGTCCTTTGAAACCATCAACACCATGCTCTTTATTTATGTAGACTTCTCAGATTATTTATAGGTAATAGGCATTAAATATTCTTCCATAGATCTTTATTTGGTATAAATCTGCAGCTGTATTCGTTTCATTGGTGCTCTGTCAGTGTACCCAGCAGAAGTTATAAAGCACAATATTTAATTATAAGGGCATGCTCAAGAAGTAATAAGCACCTCATCAAAAGCCCTCGAGGTCTTTTAGAAACATTAACTGAACAAGTTTTATTTCACCAATGTGTAGCAGACAAGCATTATTAGATTTCCTGGTGTTTTCTTTATCAAAAATTCAAAGTTATTATGTTTATAAACTCTTTCAAAGGAGGGGAACTAAGTTTTAGAGAAAGTGGATAATAAAATGTTGTGTCTTAAATAGCATTTCTAAAGCAATCACTGAAGTTAACAGGAAGGTTCACTCTACTTTAACTTGTCCCAACCAACACAAACTTCTATCTGACCTCCTACCAAATTGCAAAGGTAACATAAAAATATTTTGATGAAGGAGGTTCAGCTAAATATAAAAAAAAATTTCAGCCAATACCTTTTTAGATCCTTGATCAGATTCATTGCAGTGACCTAGAGACATTTGGGGCCAGTGAAGATACAAACCACTGAATGAGGAGTTAAGTAATACTTTTTGGTGTAAGGTTTGCATGGTTTTTATAAACATATTTTAAAAGAATGATGTAGAAGATCTCTACTTAAATTTAAACTTTTTAGAAATATGCTACCTACTTAGAATTACTTCGACTGTTACTGTCATCATGATAGTGAGTTAAGATTGCAAGGTTGCAAGGCCATTTTTGTCATCAAATGTGTTTCTTTATCTACATTTTCAGTTTGTCTTGAAGGTCAATTTTCTACCTATCTCCCTATCTGTGTCTTTATATCCAGCCTTTAGTTCCTTATGGTCAGTATTTCTTCCTAAATAATTGCCATTATGTTATCTCTATGTGTATATATATACATATGTATATACACACATATACTTTAGACAAGGCTTTATCATGCCTAATTCACAAACTAGTCATAAAGTAGTCCAGTCCTTTCTAAAGAAATATTGTTAATTTACTAACCAGCCTCCTCTTTGTCCAGTTGTCCCATTTAATCCAATGTTAGCAAATATACAGTCTTATTTCATGTCTGTCTTGTTTTCAAATAAAAAAATAAAGGTGATTTTTTTTCTCTGTCTTGCTTATCTTGCTTTTAGGACATACTGATTTTCTGTATCTCTCATATACTCTAGTTTCCTCTATCACTATTTTTCTCAGATATATCTCCATTCCTGTTCATCACTGCTCTCCTGAAAACCAACCAAACCAAACCAAAATCAAAACAAACAAAAACCTCAAAACAAAACAAAAAAAACCCAAAACCAACAAAACAAACAAACAAACAAAACAAAACAAAACAGAAAAATAGAAGATGTAATGTCTTCACATAGTCTATTGTTTTACAACGTGAAGCAGTAAAGGCTGCAAAACAGTCTGTTTTTCTCCCTTAATGGAATGAAATTACTTTACCCACTGAAATGCTTATCCCTTCTCCCTCACCAAAGCATGGCTTTCTAATTCTTTACCTTTGCACAATTCCACTCTAGACATACAATTATCATTCTTGGTAAAGAAAATCCACAATTTGGAGCAACATTTGGTCAGTGAAACCGAGGGAATATATTTTTAGGCACTGCTTGTTTATAACCTAATTTCCTCTCATTGCTTTACAAAGGTGACCTTGTTTTAATGCTTTCAGCACCTGATGTTATAAAAGTGAAATTCTTTCCAAATCTCTTCTGTTAATGTATTCCTGCTCTGAAACAAATGCGAGATAACATTAATATTCTTCCTGCAAAATACCTGCTAATTTGCTTGCAGTGAAGATAGAAAGCATTTCATTACATATCACAAACTTCATTTATGTGGAATGAGTCACCAGGCCTTCTGAAAAGCCAAATGAGTACCTAATCTCTAATNTGCCTTCAGCTAAAACATCAATCCTCCCTGGTTCTACTCATCTTTTATCAGCTATTCAGTTTCTAAAATTTTTCCATTCTGTTACAAAATTGTGTTTTTCATCTGTCAAAACATCTTTGATTTATGTTTTTTTAATATTAAAGCATCAGAAAAAAAGCCCACAGAAGTATACTATTTTGTTATTAGAGAAAATTGAATCACTGTAACGCGAAATGATTAACTCTGTTTTACATAATTTTGGACATAATTAACTTTATAAAAGTCATACTGCTGATAATAAACTCTGGGATAATAATCATATGTATTATTTTCTGAATTGTTCTCTTCTACAGAGAACATGGTGGAAGATGTATATGATGTATTCCTACATATACATATTCCATGGCTAGGCTTTGTGAAGGAAGATTTGGGAAGGGCTCTACCCACATTTGCTACAGGCGCACTGGTGGCTAAAGAGGCCAATATGAGATAGACAAGTTCGGTTGCAAAAGGCACAGCAGAAAGACTCCTTAGGTGGTATTGGCAAGACATGATTCTTTCTGCATTGTCTTTTCTCCTCAAGAGTGATCCTGTGTGCATTCTCAAAGGAAGCAGCAGCGTTATAGATGGTGTGTCTCCAGACCTCCCAATTAGAGGCCAGAGTAGACCAGTTATGGTGATCAATATGGCCAAGGCTGAGATGTTGTTTCAGGGAGTCCTTGTATCTTCTCTTTGGGGCTCCTCTCTTGCGGCAGCCGGTGGCAAGTTCATCATAAAGCAAGATCTTAGGGAGGTGGTGGTCCTTCATCCTTGAGATGTCTCCTGCCCAGCGCAGCTGTGTTCTCATCAACATGACCTCAATACTTGTGACTGCTGCTTGTTCTAGAACAGACATATTAGTTACATAATCCGACCAGTGGATGTTTAGGATTGTATGGAGGCAGCGTTGATGGAAGCGTTCTAAGAGTCGCAGGTGGTGGCAGTAGATGACCCATGATTCGGATCCATATAAGAGAGAAGACAGCACAATGGCTTTGTAAACACTGATCTTTGTATTCAGGTGTTTATTTTGCGAAACTCTTTTATGAAGCTTTCCGAAGGCACTATATGCCTTTGCTAACCTGTTGTCTATCTCTCCGTCAATCTTACTATCTGAGGAGATGAGGCTACCTAGGTAATTAAACTGCTGGACTGATTTGAGCTCTGATACAGCAATGGTAATATGGGGATGATGGAAGACTTCCTGAGGTGGGGTTGATAGAAAACTTCTGTCTTCTTTAAGCTGACTTCCAGCCCAAAAAGCTCAGCAGCCTCTGCAAAGCAGGATGTTAAATGTTGCAGATATGGTAGATGATATATACAAAACACGAGTGATCTATAAGCTCTAATTTAGCTTATAAATTAATAGAAGCTACCACCTCTAAGTTTTTGTACAACTGAAAATAGATGCATGAGACCGTGCGAATGCAAGCCCTAAAACCTATGAGAAATCAGTTTTGAACTGGCCAAACTGATCATTAACAACAATATTTTGACAAATAAGTTACTCAATGAAAAAAGCAATTTATGGTGACTTGAAATTAATTGTATATTTTGATTCAAGCTCCCCGGCTAATAGTCAGAAGTGAAAAAAAAAGGAAAAGAAAAGGAACTGGAACCCACATGTCCAGAAATGCAAGATTGTTTGGTTGTTATTTTTGGGTTACTAAGTAGGTTAAGGTTTTGCATGGTTTGGCTTTGAATATCTTACTCCCCTATGTATTAGAAAACAGTGATGGGAAAGCTCCCACATGGGAGACCAAGTTTGGTTTCCCCCAGGCAGAAAAGTGTCTCCCAAATCTACTTCACAGTCCACTGACCTAACCAGAGAGAGAACCATCATCTTCCACTAGATTCATATGGGCTTTGTCTTTTAATTTTAGTTAGCTTAAAAAACATGCAAATACCTTCCATGAGAATTAAATATGCTGTTTATTCATACATAGATCACATATTTGTTTCAGTAAAGATAAACAATATAAACATAACAATAAGATGTTTGTTTCTGTTACATGTAAACTATTACAGCCATTTTTCAACTGGTTTTCATATATTAAAAAAAACAGCTGTAGGTCTACATGAGTATATAAAAAAGGAATCAGTTGGTTGCTGCAGAATTGAGACAATGTTGAGATATTGAAAGAAATAATGATCTTGTATAAGCACAAAGAAATCTTTGAAGGAAAAAGTATTGAAAGAAAAAACTGCTTTCAAATTTGGGTACCCTTTGCTTATGTTTACTTCCATAGTGTCATACATACATACATACATTATGTATCATACTTCATTTTATCATTGGCAATGAGTGTCTAGTGAGTTATTAGGACATATTGTCATATGACTCTCCAGCAGCTTCTTGTAAGAAGGGACAGACACATTTGCTAAAAAACAAGAATGGGCAGGTTACCATCTTTTAGTTAAGCCTTCCCTACAAATGGAGACTACCAAGGGTACTGCATAAGGATAGATGCAATTGCTCAAGAATTTGTAATGGAAAGCTAGAACTTGTTTTGCTTAGGAAAGCTGCAAAATGCCTTCTCAAAGGGTTTAGATGTTTTTTTTCCTGCCTTCATCATTTCAGTGAAACTTGCAGGGAGAAGATGTAAGATATCTCTCTCCATTGTATACAGAGAGATAACATGTTTGCAGACATGTACAGAGCCTCCTCGGGCCAGAAAGGGTGGGAGAGGAGAGAGAGAAGATACAAAAAGCCTTGGAGGAGGCAGGGCATTGCCTTTTACCCCTGAAGGTTCAATGCACGCTGGATTGTAAAAAAGTGGTCCTTGCATCTGAAATAAACCTTTTTTTTTAATCTTCCCACTGCCTTGGCATTCTTGGGAAGAATTCCTCCACATGTTTACCTTACAACTGCTAGTGTAAATTTGGATTTTAGACTGTCTTTTTAGGTAACCTTGTTGCCCTCATATGATACATGAGATGAGGAGATGAGTTGGGAAGGGCAGGCTAAGGAGCTGTCTCCCCTCTGTGCTCAGATTGTGAGTAGACCATGGGAAGCAACTGTGGCCTCTCAGTTACAGCCTTTGTCAAAGTCAAAGAAAGTACCTGTCCAGGGCAACAAACGAGCAGCAGTAAGATAGCCATGCTACCTATTTTGCCGATTTTTGAGTTTGTTGTTAACAGAATTGGGAATTTGCAGAGGCCACCAGCCACAATCCATTCTCCACTCCAGAGCACCTCTTCTGCTGTATTCCAGCTACACTCCTGCTCTCTCCCTCTTGGGACCCCATACCTTTACTGTTTTAAGGGTCCTTGTCCTAGTCAGTTGCCTAGTCTGTGTAGAAACAAATATTTTTCACCAAGTACATTCTTGGCAAGTCACAGATTCTTGACTTTTATAAGTCCTCAACTCCCTTTTCATACAGCAAGAAGAGATTGGAGTTTGCTGGAATATACACAGTGATGTCAATTAGTCAAGCCATTATAACAAGACTGGGACTTGTAATTTCCTCATCTGTCTGGCACCCAGAATGACTAATGTAAACTTAATGCCTATTGCTTCTGTATACCGTGGCTTGAATTACAGATTGGCTGTATGACTTGTTTACTGTACAACTGATTCACCAGTTCTGTAATTTCCTTCATGAAGGTTAACAATGTACTGAAAATTTATATAAGATAAGTAGTTCTAGATCTAACCAAACCATTAGGCTAACCAAATCATTACACTGTCCAGAATATTATTACTATTTGTATAATAAAATTATTTGAGTACAGCTTAATCCTCAGCACAGAGAATATTTTTTAGCAAGGAAGTTTCTGTCTTTTACTAAGAATCTCGTCTTAGTGTGCAGAGTTTGATAGTAAGTTAATAATATTAAAGATGAAGAAATGACTGATACGTAAAAATTAATCAAGATTTCAGATTATATATTCTGTTAAAGAAATAATAAAAGATAAATTAACTAAGATTTTTGCATTTGTATTCTTCTCCAGTTAGAAGAAACACAAGAATTTTCTTTTCACTGAAAAAATGAATATTCAAGTGAATCTGAAGAATTTTGAAGTTCATTTTTAATTATTTTTATTATTTGAATATGAAAAAAAAATTCTACTTAAAAAGGAAATGTTTCAGTTTTTAATTTCCAGATGATTTATTAGGAAAACATCTAGGACAAAAAGGAATAAAATATTGAAAGAATAATTTTTTTCATTGTCAGAAAAGGATGTTTGGAATAGTCCTAAACTGAAAATAAGCAGCAAGTATAACGATGTCCATAAGCATGTATTTATCAATATGTACATATACATATATATGTGTGAATTTAATTCATGATTAGAGCATATATGTTCAACAGTCCAATGGGTTTGAGAAATTTCCCTCAGCATTTTCATATAAAATGCTACATTTAATATGGAAATTTCTATTGCTACATTTAATATAAAATCTGTAGTTGTGAGTTTAAAACTTGATGCATCACACATGGTATCCCTTGATGTATCACACTAAATCTTATCCCTAGAGGTCACTGTTATTCCAGATGAACCCAAATACTAATGATATTACTGGCCAATAAAAGCATCACCCCTTGAAGTAGAATATACAAAAATAATTTCTAGTTAATTTGGCACAGTGGTAGTTCTACTACACATGATGCTACTTAAAGTGCATGCTGTTTCCAAATTGCTTTGGTGCTCTTCAGTTTTAGATAAGAATTTATATTTCGATAGGTAATTAGGAATTAAATTTCTTAGCAAACCACCACCTTTGGAAAAAATTTTATTTCATTAGAGGGATTTCTTATTATCCATATACTTAATTTTTAGAGATGAGATAGCAAAGCCTTTTTTCCTGGTGTTTAGAACTCAAAGTACTAAAGATTTTTTAATTCCAATAAAATATTCCTTTCTATGTCATGCTCAAATACGAACAAGACCAAATTTTTTACTCTTTCATTAGTCCGGGCCATTATGCACTTCATACAATATTTCCTTCCTCTATCATGATAAACTGCATACCTGTTATCCCTGTCATCCTCATGTCCGTACCTTGCCAATTCTGTCTTGCTAAGAGGTTCGTGAATTTGTCGCTTTTGGTAACACCCTACTTTGCTCAGTTCTTCAGCCAGCCTGGTTTTTTTCAAGCACTTAGCATTGGCAAATTGTCTAGTAAGGTTTAGAGGCAACTAAAATAAGAAATAGAGTATAGTGGTTAAAAATGTGTATCATCAACTTTCCTGTACTTTGGCACAGAAAAACAGCACAGAGAAACAGTATTAATGAGATGCATGTGAGATCTCGCATGTTTCATGAGCTAGGATTATTTCTTTTTCCCCATGAACAGTATAAATTTTAATTAAAAATAAACCCACGACTATTTTTTTCCCCATCTTCAAGATTTTACTTCAGGAACTGGAATATTTTGTTTCTGAAATGCACTTTGCAGCAAGTGGTCTACAAACTCAGCTGCCCCTTTTTGTGTTCTCATCATCATGCTGAAATTTCAGAGAGAGTCATCATCTTTGCTGACTATTTTGCCCAGCTATATGTCATTAAATTCACAGTTAGGGTTTGATTGGTGGCTGACGGCTTTAGTAGAGAGTAGGGAAATATTATGGAGAAGTATTATGGAAGCAAAAAGCGGCAAATCTTGTCTTTCCTATTCTGATATTTTCAGATTAACTTCTCATCCCCTTGAGGAGAATAAGACTGCATTACAAAATATACAATATTGAGTAATTTTGCAGTATTTTTTGAATGTTTTGGCATGGTGTTTTACTTATTCACTGGGAGTGCTTGCTGATTAACTTGCAGCAATTTCATGAAGTCAAGACAAACTCCTCAGTGTGTACATGCAGTAGCAGAGGCATGAGGAATGCAGGCTATGTGTGCTTCACAAGCTAATGACAGATTGTTTCATGAGCACTTGCTAAAAGAAAAGAAGAGTAAAAGGGCGAATTGGTAAATTTCAACTTTCTTAGCTTTTAAAGGAAATGCAGACACTTCCTCTTATTTCTTGTTGGTAATAGCTGGTGAGAACACTTTTAGTAAGAAAATGCTTTTCCAAGAGCATTAGCATTTAGAAAGTCTTTACTGATGATCTGAAGAAGTCCAAATGGTATATTACCCTCTAAAAGTCTTGCTGCTGGTTGCTACTTTTAAAGTAATGTATTGATAATCAAGAAGATGAAGTGTGTATTTGATTTAAAGACCATAGTCTTTCTATTGTGTCAGTCAACTGCATTAAGATCATTTTGTTTTCAATTATCGTCTTTTATTGAGCACCACTATCACCCATCAGCCCCTGAACAAATATCACATTGTCCATCTTCCCAGACAAGTCCTATAATTACTCAATAACTGCAATATTGATTCTGGAGGACTTGAGTCTTACTGGCTGGCATAACAAGTTGCTTACTAAGTCAGAATTGCAGCAGTCTGGTAGAGTTTTTTCTAATGTAATTCCAAGGAAGAAGTCACTAAAATTAAATTTAAAGTTTTCTCTCCTTATTTGATACCTAGAATTGCTATGATTGTGTCCTTAATCAGATTTAAAATCACATGTGAACTGAAAGCCTACAGCTTTGTAAAGCTGTGCTGGGGGCCTGCAAAACTTGATGTAAACAAAGGCATACCAGAGGTTGCACAACATTTAAAAACACGTCCACAATTATTACCAAGATGTCATATTGTGAAACATCAAATCCATGGACAGGCATCCCAGAGCAAAACATCACACAGCCATGCCCAGTACATAATCAATGCTTTCAGCTTCTCATTTACAAAGCTGTTTTCTCACTATTGCCTCACAGAATTTTCTCCTCTTTGCAATGTTTCAAATGGCAAGCTAACAGCACAAACCACATCACTAAAATGGAAAACAATTTATTCAGCACTTGCATGTGGTAGGACATGGAATCCATTTTTGAAAGGTCTCATTGAAAGACTCATACACTTTTGCCAAATATTCTCAAGTAGGTTAAAATATCACTCCCAAAGGATGTCTATGAATCTGACTCTGTTAATTTAGTGCAACTGGGAAACTGCAATGCATGCCAGACAGACTTGGAGATTACAAATGTTTCCAGCAAATTCATGACAGAGGATGTTTGATACCTGTCCCATCCTGCTGCCATTTAGCTGGAACCATCACAGAAGACCCATAACTATGCTGCCTACCAGAAGCACGTTGTAGTGTCACTGGGACATGTTGAAAGATGGGCACCATTTAGGCCACAGCTCTTTATCTATGTAACAATTCCTGAGACCTCTTCTGAGTGGCTATATTTTATTGAAACCTAGTAGGGATACCCATATTTTACTTCGTATTTTTGTCCTCAGTGTGCACTACATAATAGTTACCAACAAGAAAGTAGAATTGCACTTGTACTCTCCCCCTCACTCAATTTGTTTGGGTCCTACTGATGTTTTTCAGAGGTTTCTATGGACCTGTGTAACGGGTATGCTCTGCAGATTTTGCTGCTTCTCTAGGTTATGAACAAGTGTATGAAATAATTTCAGGCCTAAGGCAGACTCTTTAAAAGCATTAGCATCATCTGATTTTGATGAATATTTTTCATTTTTCCATCTTTATTTTTTTCAAGTGCTTTTAGCTCTTCTTCAATTGAGATTTGTGATCCACTAGTTTTGCAGAATAGGGAAAAGCTTTAAGATAGTCACATAAAATTATATAGAAAATGACTTAAAACCTGATTCCATAAATATCATAATTTTTACACAACTCTGACAATATTATTTATTTTTAAAAAAAAAGTAAATAAATATATACCATCCTTAAGGGTATTTTATTGAAGTAAAGAAAATCTTACAAGTAGTTAACAGTCATGTCCTCACTGCTTCCAATTGTATCTTGGAAATTACCCAATATTTTCTAATGTTGCTGTTATTATGTCACACTTATGTTAGAAAGAAGCTAATTTCTGTCATTAGAAAAAAGTTACATTCATAAAAATCAGATTCAAACTCAGCTCTTTAGATCACTGAAAGAGATGGCAGAACATTTTAGTAGTATCAACTATGGAGAAATAACTTATAATAGCTGAAAACAGAGAACAAAAGCCGAATTTCCTGTTAATTTCAAAAGGTTTTCTTAGGAAAAGTTGTCTTCACAGGACAGTTACCACTAAGAAATCTCTACACTGAAGGAAACAGGGAGGCTGACACTAGTGATTTACTTACCGTTCAGATGATCAGGCATAGGAGAAACAGAGAAGGAGTAGATCAAGTTGTTAATCAGTTCTTTGTATACTTTTGGGTCCAGCAAGTTTCACACTGAAGAAGAGGTGACAGGGATCATGCCTGGCATACAGATTTGGATGAACCAGAGCCCAGGCTTTTCACTGGCTTGTTTGTTGTACAATGGCAATATGAAACCTCTACATTTCAGAATACTCCAGCTCATGATCTTGACAAGCTGTCTTCTAGAAAAGTCAGATCTTCCTGTGCTCTCAGTATGAACTCAACAGTGAATCACAGCCAAGAACCAGGATAAAAAGTTGTTCCCTACTCCTACTATTAATTACCACTTCCCACCTGAGCCTCAGCTGCACTGATCTTCCTTTGCTGTCCTGGAAAGTAGTAGCTATTAGCTCCATCTCCCATCTGAGTCAAATGCCTCTCCATATGGCCAGCTGGAGACAAGGAGAGAAAGACTAATATCAGGTTTTGTCTTCACTCTTAGCTGAGAAGATGTAATTCAGGGTACTTTACCCAAAGCAGAGTGTAGGTTCACCATGTGAGTTCCCTCTTCAGTGCTTATCTTGCAGTAGCTAACAGCCTAGACTTTTCTCCTCTGTAAAACTAAAGCAAAAAGCCAAGTTTTGTGGGAGTTTTTTGTTGGGTTCCCCCCCACCACCTTAACCCAGGAATACCTGCTGTTAGTTTCTGCTTTCTTGTGAGAGAAACATAATTTCTGTTCTTTGCTGCGCTTCACCAGTGGCATGAAGTTAAGCATAACTTAACTTCAGTAAGCTGCTCAGATGTAAAGGGGCCTGTTAGCATGTATGTATTGGCTCCTTCCACATTCTTCTGAAAACAGTAACTAAAAAGAAGCTGTCTGAGTTCAGGCACTGAGTATGAGCAATGATTATCAGTAGTGCTGTAAAAGACAAATGTAATGCTTGCTTTTGTACTGATGAGATGCATGCCTAAGCATATGCTAGTTTGAATGAAGTAGCAGACACATGATCCAATCCCAGGGCCCTATTGTATAATATGGATGTAGGCAGAGAAATAAATCAGTATTATTCATGATCAATTCTATTAAACCATTTGCTATTTCTTCAATTATTTTTTACTTTTTGATTGCTTTTCTGTGCATTCAGTACATAGTAAGGTGATGTGTGACAGTGTACAACCCCTTAGAGGGTTAACATACCAAAAAATGTAGGTATAAAGTACTGAACATGTATAACAACATCAGTAGTTGTACAACATCAAATCAGTAGTTTGTATTACTCCGGCTGAATTTCTGCTGGACCTCTGAAGGCAGTCTAGCTCCTAGCAGCAGCTGAGCTTTTCTTCAGAGCAGAAGCTAGACAAGGTTGTCACTGATGAAAAGTGATTATTATAACTTTTTCAGAACCCAGTGAAGTCTGACTCCCAAGAGCCTGAACTCAATAAATCACAAAATATGTTGTCAGCCATCAGTCAGGTGTGAATCTGCAAGCTTTAACTCAGAGGTTTCACTGAGTGCAAAACTCAGCAAGATGAAGATATCCCACAAGTGGAGGGGAGCTCAGCTTTTCTAGAGCTCAGGCGAAGCTTCAAAACCAGCAAGAGCTGGAATCCCCTTCCTACCACAGATGATGACTCCTGTATTCCAGTTCAGCAAGAGCTGGGAGAAAAGCAAAATACTTCCAATCAGTTTGAGAATGAATGACTCTCAGCTCCTGCTGAGCTCAGACCCTTATAAACATGATTCTTTCCCTTACCATTCAGGTAACATTAGAATTCTGAACTGTGCTTCTGATTCAAACTGCTGAAATAAAAAGAAATCTGTTGAGCTGCTTCATAAGTCAGTATGTGGGGTCATACACCTGGAATAAATCAGATTGTGCTTTAAAACCCCTCTAGTAGGTAATGATTTTATTTTTTTTTACTTTCTTTTGCATATCAGAGTATCACTCTATAGGAGAAAGTGACGAGATTGAAACTCATGAACCTCAAAAGCACCTTCTACTTGAGGTAAAAATTTTATACAAAAAAGGAGTTGTCTTTCTAATGTTCCATCTGATGCTTACAAAGAAACTCAGAGTTGAAGGACTGTTTTTTATTCAATACAATTTACATGAAGACTAAGGGCATCATTTAGGCTAGTGTGATATAAGAATAAGACATTAAACCATTCAAGTTATAATAGGACAGAGAATTAATCTGGTGCCATAAAAATTATTTTGTTTCTGTTCTTTCTAGCAGTCTATATTTCAACTCTACCTTGTACTCTTTATCATATAATTTAATTGCTTTTCTGGGTTTTCAGGGTATTTTTGGTTTTTTTTTTTGTTTTAATTTCTGCATTCGTTAACTGGCTGTGAATGTTGTTTTTGGCTTGCTGCCTCTTTCCTGCCTTAGGGATCATTTCTTAGTGGCTAACAGTAGGTGCTGAGTCCTGAAGTGTTGATTCAGAGCAACGGAGACAGGTGGGCCGTCAGCAGGAGTAGTAAAGTGATATGCCACCATAAATATGAAACTGTGACAGCCTGCAGAAACAATCTACTTTTCCTTTCAAACTTCAAGCATGACAACTTCTAAACTCTAAAAACCAGATTCAAGTAGCAAAAAAAATAAACACCATAGTTTAGAAATCAATTTCTTATTTTAAGAAATTGTGCTCTGTTGTAATATGTAGGTATGTATGTAGGAACAATTTAAAAGCAAGAGAACATGGTAAGTTGTAGCACATGGACATTCAAAAGGCTGCATTTGGCGAACAGCTTTTCCCCTTCCCCCACTTGGAGACAATTGCAAGTGAGATAATGCTTCTCCTTGGCTAAAGAGACAGATTTAACATGTATTAGATGATACCCTAGATAGGAAGAATGAACAAACACATTATTGTTGTTATTTTCACTGTTACTAATATTATGCTATTATTTGGGTTTTTGTCAGTTTTGAAGTCTGGAGTTGTTTTAAATGAATTCTTTTTCTCCCTCCCCCTTTCTCCTAATTCTCACATAAACTTGCATACTTTACATAAGTATCACGAGTGCTGGAAGAGAGAAAAAAGAAATACCTTCGCCCTGGTGGAGAAGAGTTTTGTTTACTTTTTTCTTTAATGGGGTGATTAAATATGGGTTTAATATTTCCAGTATCTTTAAGAATATCAAACTGACTGTTCATTTGAAATCTGACAAGTCCATACTTGAGACCGTATGATTTTAATGAATGAATGGAATTTCTTGGCTTTCAAAATGTTAATAAACCATTGGAATGCTGGTGAGATGAAGATGGAAGGGTCTCTATAGGTATTGTTACTAAAAGCAGAAAAAGATTGTTGTTTCACACTCAAACACGCACTACCTTATTACAAGCATTCTGGTTTGCCTGCTAAAGCAATAGAGTCATAGCTTTTGCTGTTCACTGAGAGCAATATTCAAAGTGCACAATGGAAAAGAAAGTTACTTGTATTTAATATTTTCACAGAGCTCCTAATGTTCTACTCTTGCCTGGATTATCTAAGCAATTACAAGCTACCCATAAATAAAGCAGCAGCCAACAGGTAGCACTGAAGCACCTCCTAAACAGGCAGTGCCATTCACAGATAAAAAGGAGAAATAAGAAAACCGAGTCACACATTAAAGACCGTGGGGGAGATATATACATTTTATCAGCTTTGCTACCTTGAGCCTGTTATGGTCATTTCCATTTCTTAGGAACATTGGAAGGAACAAGTACACCGTCTTTTCTCGTAGAAGGAAATGTGAAACTCCCTCTGATATTTTGGCAAGTGAAATTGAGAACAAGCAGTGTATCAGCATTTTTCTTTCATAAACACAATATTAAAAACTCCATCAAGAATAGAAAAACGTGACACCAAAAATACGTTATGTTTGAATATTTATGGAAACTTGCATCTGAAGAACTTTGACAGTTATTATGCTGTCTTCCCAAATAGTAAGTAAGGAAGTTCTTCCTCATCTTATCTACTTGAATCTATTTATCACATGAAGCCAAAATGCACTGTTAGAATGCAACAATAATTCTAAAAATGAACCATTATATATCAAGGTAGTTTCATTATTAGGAAGATCCAAAACAAGGTAAAGGTCATTTATAACAGTGACACTTCCCTTGTAAATTTAAAGTAATACATACAAAAATAAGTAGATATTCAGCTACAAGAATTAGTGTCTTTTCAATTCAGTGTAAACAGAACACTCAAGACAAACTGTACTTTATTAATTGAAATGTGACTTCTGCTAAGCAGGTTTCTTTTTTTTTTTTATTATTTCCTCTAGAATTTTTATTGCTTTTAAATAATACTCATTCCCCAATGTTAATATATTGAGAAAGGTAGGAAAAATCATTGTGCCTGGTGCCTGAAAGATGAGAACCTTGGAATACTTAAATACAAGAAGCTTAACTATTTCCTGCTCTAGTTGACGTTGAACTCAGCATTATTGCATATGAGCACTTAATTCCATTATATAATATTTCATCTAATCCTAGAAAATAACTGGAAATGAAAAACGAGTTGTTTAAAAGATTGCTGTGTTCTGTTAAATCACTAATTCATGTCACTGTGGAGCTGGCATTTCACTGATGTGTTAAGTGATTCTGAAATTCTGATTGGGTGGATAAAGATCTGAGATCATTTCTCAGCCATCTTTAGAGTACTTTGTGAGTTATTACATATAGATATAAGCTCATCTACTGCTATTAGTCTCAAAGAAAATGCTAAGTTATGTATGAGTTCTGGAATAGAATACATAGATTTTCAATTTTTAAGTTTCTTAGATAATTTGCTGCATGAAATGTAGAGAAAATTTGCGATAGTAGTCAATGAATAAAGTGCAGCAAAATATCTCAGAGATTGACTCTTGATCAGAAAGCATAACTTAACAAATCTTTCATAAAAGTTAGTCTGACATCCTAGTAAAACAGTAAAACCCATCTGGTTACCACAAAACCATACCATAATGATGTCAAGAGAATTTAGTCATGTAAGATTTGTGCGAGTGTTAAATTGCCTTGTGTGCTACAAATTTCACTCTGCCTCTCATTTCTGTATTTTTGTGGTTGAATGAATTGATTATTGTAGCAAGTTTTCAAAACATAAGCTATGTATAAACTGTATAGAATTGATTATTTGCCTTTCAAATTTTTCTTTTAGCTAAAAATATGTAATCTGATAAATAAATGAAAAACAGATATAATTGTTTGGCTTCTATAAACTAATAGCTGCCTTTTAAAAATTATGTTGTTAGAAAACATTTTTAAGCTCACATCACACCTACTTTAAATAGAAGTTGTTGGGCTACATGCAAAGTTTATGCCAATTTACCCATGCTGCCTTCTTCTGAAATAAATGTGTAATAAATAGTAACAAATACAAAACCCTTTGCATTTGCATAGTAGAACTGTTATATATTTCAAGCTAGTTCCCAGATAATCGCTTCCCTGCATTGCAAAAAATGCTTAAGAATTCATGGGACTGTATGGGAAGGAGGTTGCCACAAAAGGATTTGTTTTATGTGGTGATTAAAAGAATTAAGATCAATGGTTAGCAATATTGGTTAGGAGTACCAATTTGTGCAACACTTTGAAAGACCAGGATGTAGATATATGCTGTAAGGATTTAGACACCACAAGATTTTGGGCATGCACAGATGGAGAGATCATTTCTGTTAAAACTCAGCCTTATCTTGGGTTCTAGAAAGAACTGGATGAATCTATTAGCTCCCTATAAACAATTTACAAACATCAAAACTAGAAATAAGAAAACCCATTATTTTTATGCTGTTACTGTTGCAAATAAAACTTGCTTGAAACAGACCATTCTATATTCATAGAAATAAACCAGTTATTTTACTGTAATCAGGAACTATAATTTAATGTATGAAAATTTAATAATGTCACAGTGAATAGTGCTCCACACTGCATACAAATCCACAAGTTTTTTAATTGATTATTGTTCTTTTTCCTGGTTTTCTTTTTACTGATATATCATTTCAGAAAGGTTTCAGCACATAAAAATGGTTTTGACACTTATTTTAGGGTGCATACAAAATTATAATATGACTTCTTTAAACGTGGAAATCTAACAGAGGCTCTAGAACACCGGATAGCAAATGAATGGTAAGAACAGCTTTAGTAGCACAAATATGATTCTATATTAGCTGAAAACTAAATAATACACATATGAATATACCTGTTTCTCTTAAATTACCATATTGTGGTTCTTTACTAATTGTGAGTAATTATGAAAACACTAAACAGGTATGTGAGGTGGAAATACATGAGAAGAGGAGACAGATTTGAAATCCAATAGAGAATTGAAATGTTAGTGATTTAAACTGTATTCCATATTAAGCATATTGTAAATTCAGTTCATTAATAAGTCAGAAGTATCTTTGTAGTTCTGCGGAAAGTTGTTGTTATAACAGTTATATACCTATATACTAAACATATTCATTTAGATGTGTTTATACATATGTATTATTTGTATTTGTTTTATATAAATGTATTCTAACAAATATATAGTAGAGTTATCAGACTTGAAAGCCAAGCTCCAAATATATATAAATTCCTGTATAGAAGTTCAGGTTTTCCCTCTTTCTCCCACAGCAAACAGAAAAAAGTGGCAGAATTATATGTGGGGGTTTTTTCCCACCAGAAAAAACTCTATTTAATGAATACTTACCCAGACTTTTTTGGCTCATCAGTAGCCGACTGAGAAGGCTCTTAGTCCCTGCAGCCATAAGATTTAGGTGTGCCAGTGACATGGTGGTAAGGTAGGTTGGAAGCTGCTGAATACATAGCAATAATGAAAAGAATCAAGAAACCTACCATTGTTCCCTTCTGCAATAAAAATATATTTATTTACTTTGATTTAAATTTTTTTCTACATGAAAGACAGGTCACTTACTGTCTGAAAGATAAAAAATACCTGTCCAATTTGGTTGTATAAATCTCTTGTAAGTAAGTATACTTTTGACTCTTTCAGAGAATTAATAACTACTGGTAGAAAGTTAACAAAATTAGGCCTAAAATTCATATCAAATATTCAGAGAATCCCCCTAGGATTTTTGGTCCTCAAATTCCCAAATGCTGGTAGTTCTGTACTCAACTACTTAAGTGGTCAAAGGGACTAATGTAAGAGGAAAACTCTTAAAATATTGTTACTATGAATCTATGTGAAAGGTAGCTTGGGAATATGATCCTTTATCTTGCATGGAAAAAAATGTGGAACATCTTACATGATTTCTAGTGGGAAATTTTTCCTTCTAAAAGGCAATTGTTTCTTGACTCAGTGTCATTTTTTTCTAGGTATGTCGTTTTTTGTGATTTTCGATTTTTGCTTGTTTGGTTGGTTTGATTTTAGTTTTTTAGGGATAGAAGTGAGCACTCTCAAGTAAAATATCTAGTGTTATGTTAACAGTCTCATGTCCCATCTGAAATAATTTGGTTTACTTGTGTGACCATACCATTTTGTGGCTGCAGGTGGCTAGGTAGAAAAGAAACAATGCGTAGTGTGTACTGTGTGTAGCTTCAAAATACATCTTGGGAGGTCTTTGTATGAAATCCAGACTGTGGAAAAGACTGAAACATGTGATTCTAACCTAGGGTTCCCTGGAGGTCACAGAATAGAATTTCCTAATGTTCATGGTTTGGCTGAAAATTAATAGTTTTCATCACAAAATGTTTTGAGCTTTCATTTCCTGCTAGAATCTTAAATATTCTGCAGGACAGCAGGAGGCAAATGGACAAGATTTGTGTTATTTAACAAAATAATAAAAAAATTAAGTGTTTTATGTCATTCAAAAATTGCCATCCCTCAAAAAATCCTTTGCTACCTGCTTAATAAATCACTAAATTTCTTTCACTGCATTGTTTGAGCTCTGTAAAACCAATGTTTGGAAAGACGTTTTTGTGGTAGGCACTTACAAATACCTATTCCTTTCCCAGAGAGCTAACAATCAAGCTAGAAAATTATTTGTCATGATCAAAATAAGGAATATTTGCTGTCATACACAGTAGCCGTTTCAGAACTTTTGACGACTCATGGTTGATCCCTGAAATGAAAGGAAATAGGAACAAATTAGACTTCTTTTAAAAAACAAGAAGTACTATTAAGGTATGCAACATTAAACATAGACACATTCTGTGTGCCAAATGCAAATCCCTGTTTCAGATAATAAAGATACATTAACTGCAGGAGAGGGTGTTATGCAACTAACATCCATAAGAGAATGAGATGAGCTATAAATTTAACAAGAACTTGTGGATCATTTTTACTGAATGCAGTGTCCTTAAATAGGTGTTTTAACACAGTTCTTAACTTGTCAGAGAGATATCTAAAACGATTTGTGACCTGTCCTTGTTTAATAGTTAAAGGAAAAATCATTGCCATCTTTCTTCAGGATGCCCTGAATTCCCTGAAGCTTGACAATAGCTTTACCATTCTTTCTCACTCTGAATTCTTAATACACTAAGAAAAACATTTGGATTAAAAATATGACACAATATTTCCAAGTTTTCTCAGTATTTTTATCTTATTATTTCCTAAAAAAAAGAAAAAGAAAAAAAAGGATGTTCCTAGTATTTACTGTCTTTTTGAAGCCTTGATTTGCGTTTCATCTTGGATTCATCAACTTTTCTTTCTTTTGATTTACTACATGTGGCTGGAGATAAATTTTCATGAAGACCGATTTCTCATTCTTTCCCTAAAAAGTTAGTTGAATTATTGATGTAGAAGCAAATCCTACAAGATTCTGGGCATCAAATTCCTCGTTGAGAGAATCTATATTGTATTTTTAACATGGACCTGTATTAAAACTTGATTTCTGTAGGCATTACCACAAATTGCACTTAGAAAAAACCCTAGGCCTAGACATATAACAGAATCACAGAGTGGCTGAGTTTTGAAAGGGTCTTCTGAAGCTCATCTGGTCCAATGCCTCCGATCAAGCAAGGCCACCTAGACCCAGTTGCCCGGACCTGTGTACAGACAGGTTTTCAATATCTCCTTCCCTTGTATAGAACTTTTCACTTCTCCTTTTAGAACTTCATGAGATTCCTGTCCATTCTGTTCTCCTACAGGTAGCACCTAAGTGCTGCTTTTTACTCAAGAAAGCTGTAATCATGGCAACTCTACAGATTGAAGTACTCTGACTATTCACAGGACATGTAAAAAACATACACAAGCTTGCCCTACCCTGAAACTCAATCACAAAATGGCAGAAGCTTTAGAAGAGAAGGTGGAGGGCTCAATGGACCATATACTATGATATCTATTGCGATTCTGAGTACAAGGGAATGAAAAGCCCATCAAATCATTTATTCTTCAGGTCTGTCAAGTTTTATCTCACTATATAATAAATGTAGACAAAAACTTTAATATTGCAATAAATATAATAACTGTAATTCCTTCACAACCGTGACTATTTCACATACAGGAAATAGTATAGGTATGTGGTTTGTCAATGTTTCAGTGTTTCAACTGCAAATCAGTATATAGAATATGATTGCTTTTAATTTTTGATCTTCACCCAGTCCTGTGCCATTTGTTGAAAAAAAAAGGTAAATTTCTGCTGAATTATGAGCCAATGAGACCTGCATTTTTTTTCTTTCTTTCTTGTTGTGCTTGGGATTTTCTTGTAGTTTGGTTTTTTTAATATGTAGTGATGTTTTAGAAGCCTACTCTAACCCATTTCACATATGAATTCCCTAGTGACCCCTGAAAGCTTGACATATAAGATCTTGGAATAATGTTCTGAAAATATTCTGCAGTTATTTGTTTCCTTGTAACTGAAAATTCACTTCAGACTTTTTTTTGTATTTCATTTCTTATTTCATTAAGCTATTTTTTGATGCCCACTAAAAATTGTATCTGAAACCTAGTATAGTAGTGCAGACAAACTGCTATGCCCCTTTCTTAGTTTTGGGAATAGAATTTAATGAGAATTATATAAAATTAATTTTATAGAGAGACTGTAAAATTTGTTCCAAGGGTCTTAAAATTCCTTTGCTAGGCCAAAAATTTCCTGCAATGAGGGTGGAATCTACTAAGTAAAAATATTTTTCCTCACAAAAAGAGACAGCACTTAGAAATTCCAGGAAAATACACTAAATACAATTCCTAATAATTCTAAATTCTTATATAAAAAGATCCCGAAATGCCTACAATTACTGAAAATTTTGTTGAAATTTGTTGAAATGTAAGAAATATAACATAGAAAATAACAAAACTGATATTAATTTTTCAGCCTTAAGTAGATTCCCTTAGGTGCAGGAATGATGATAATGATGCCATTTTTAATTATATAATTACATGTAATTTTTTCTCCTATTTTTCCCTATTTTTGAAAATAGTTACAAAACTTCTATTTTATTCTTTTTTCTAACTGTCAAACCAGCTTCATTACTGTTGTTGGAGAAGACCCTCAAGAAGTCAGCCTGAGACAGAATCAGCTGTTCCAAACAACAAGCATTTGGTAAAGTTACAAACTATTGAAATAATAAGAAATATTGGACATCTTTTGGTAATAACAGAGGACTGGATTTTTATATCTAGTCCTTACTTGTGGAACCAATCTTAGACTGTCCTCCTTCCTTGTAAAGTCAGTGAGCAGAGGTAAGAGGACATACACTTCTTTTGGCCCAGTCACTGTGTTAAGAAACATGGCTGGTGCAGAGTGGTGGTGTAGAGGTGAAAAGAGGAGGGAGTTCCCTCGCTCATAGGAGGCAGCTCTACTCCGTGACTCCTGTGGCTTATGTGTTACTTCTTTTTCTGAGCTGTGCCTAGAAGTACAAATTGGTACACTGAGTATTGCATAACTGAAGAAAATGTTTTGGTAAACAACAAGGAGTTCTGAAGTGATAGACGTTTTACTGCACATATCAGAACTGTCTTAAGTTTTCAGCTACAAAAATTTGAATTCAACTCTTGGGGGGATAGAATGGTATATTTTAAAATTTAATTTGCACAGACTAGAAATACGTAGGGTTTATATAATACTATGTCTGATTCTAGAAATCTGTTCCTTTTGTGGCAGAAGCATACTGCTGCACTCAATCATACTTGAACCTGAAGATCTGGTACAGCCTTAACAGAAAAAAAGCAAAAGAGAAACATGACACTGGGTCAATTCTGACAATTTAAAACTCTGGTATCTAAAAGCCAATGGGATCATATGATTTCTCAGAATATACAATGGATTATAAGAGAATACAGCCTGCAGGCACACTGTTTGGATATATGCCCAAGACAGACAACAGCATATGCTCAAGCTCAGGGACATCAGGGTAATGGAATATAAAATAGCTGTGTGCTTACCATGAGATGTGGGAAGGCAGCCAGGGGCCTGTTTTCCCTGGAGGTATTTCCAGAGGCTGGTGCTTGTTACTAGGTGATACTGGTGTTTGGTACTAGGCGTTCCTATGTCTTTTACATATGGAATGGAATATATAAGAAGAGTGTTGAATCATCTTCAAGCAGCAAGTACTCCCATCCAGTAAACAATGAGAAATGTTAAGGACTAATAAAATGTCTTGTTGGATCAGCACAAAATGACAGGTTTGGTGGTCATGTAACTGTGATTCATTTGAGGAAAGGCCCTCAAACACCTACATCTGTCTGTGCATTGCAGTTGCTGATATTACCTATCTAATTATATAGGATGGAAAACCTAATTTTTTTAAGAGTTGCTGAGGGATCTCCCTTTCACTTTGTATTTTAATTTCTTCTCTAGGTGTAAATATTTACTCAGCAGAAATCTGAGACTGTCCATAAGAGAGAAATATTGATGGATTTTCTTTCCAGTTTTAGATTCTTAGACAACAGTATTTTAGCCAAACAGCATATCTGGTCTCTTCCTGTTGCACTCAAACATATAAAAGCTAGGGTTGATAATGCAATGAATTTGTATGCTCAAAAGGACAGGTTTGCAAAAGGAGTCAGGCAACACCTTCTGTAAAATACAAGGCTAAAGTTCTGCTTCTGGTACAAGGGTAAAGCTACATGTCTTAAAGAGGGTTTCTCAATGATCAATAACCTGAAAAGCAAATTATCTTCAGGACTCAGCTACAAATTCTCACTTAAGGATTGTTTCTTAGCTCTGTCTAAAATGAAATATCTGCACTATGGGAAAATGCCTCTTTCTGTTTAGAAAGAACAATTAGTTGCCTGTCTATGCCTAACGGCACTACTTCTTGAACATTCCGCGGATTTGTAGTCCAGAGGAGGAAGCAGTCAGGCATGATTTAAAGATTTCAGTCATTCAAATGAGATGATTTTTTTTTAAATCCAGGATTCTAAACCAGGTGTACAATATACTGTCAATGTACCTGCTGTCCATAACCCACCAATTGTGCACAGTGCCTAAAATCTCCCTAGTAGGGGATAAAACCTTTTGGGGATAACAGCCCACAGATACGTTTTGAGCAACGCAAATTCAATTACTCAGTGGTGTGATACAAATTCACGTTTCCCACCTCACCTAAAAAATATCTTTAGCTACAGGAACTGCTAAGAAGCTCTGCAGGATGTACTCTTAACCCAATCTGTTAAAATGTTCTACTTGTGTGGCATAATTAAAAAGACTTCTGAGCCTGTCTCTCAAGCTAAACAAAAGCTTAGAGTGCTTACCTGTAATTCTCTTTACAGTACAGAGGTACTGGTGTCTGAGCTAGAAGGGTGAAAATATATATAAAGTATTGTCCTTGCTCTTTATATTCTCCTTCAATATTTCCTATAAAAGATTGTGCTATACTTAGCTGAAAATAACTGGTCTTTTTTATTACTACTGTCAATGAATATATTGTTTGTTATGTGTATTCAATGAGTTCAGGAATACAGCAAGCTGAACAGAATTCAGACTCATTTTGAGATGACTGTTATGAAATTCAAGGTGATGGAAGAAAAGAGTAATATAAAAGTTATCAATTGCCAGGGTGAAAGGAATACACTAACAAAAAGAGAAGTTTTGCTTCCCCTGCCACACTGGACCCCTTTCCTACTGCTTAGCAACGGATAAGATGTCACTTATTTTGAGACAGGAAACAGAAACAGCAAGAAAGCTGCACACAAAGCTGGTATCACTGCAAGTGTCCTGTACAGCTCATTGGTGCACGGAGATTTGGCCTATAATGAAGTAATTTGCATTCACATGCAGGCCCGGCTGTGTGGACAGCAGTCCAGACTCTGGGAGCTGTTGTTTCACTGAGTCAAAAGAAATTTGCACATGAAAGCCACATCCGCATTACTTAACACTGCAGCTCACTCAGGATCGCCTTCCTTTTAGACCAAAGCAAATCTAAACCTATGATTAAATCTTCAGAGGATTTATTTTATTTCTTGTAGATATCTGCAAGACCTGAGAAGTGGTGAACATACTCTGCACAAAAAGAATTTGAGATGTTACTTACCGACTCTATTTCGGAATCTTGTCTTCCTCAGTGTAGAGCCACATAACCGCAGAATTTTCTCAAACCTCTCCAGCGAGGTTTTCTGCCAGTTGGCAAGGTGAAGGCATTAATCTTTTCAATATCTCCATACCTTTCCAATTTAACTGCAAACTTTATTCTCAAGTGCAACTAAGATTGAAAAACACAGCAAGTTGTGTCACTATCAGATTGGTAATCCTAAACAAAAAGTTATACTAGAAGAGAACTCCGGACCATAACATACCTAAGGTTAATTAGCCACGTGGTCATTTCTTTTTCTATCAGAACAGATGCACAAAATACCATTTATTGTAAAAATGCATTAGTAATTCTCCACAAATCCTGACACTGATACAATAATTTTCATTTGATGTGAGGTCAACTGTTGATCTCCTTGGTTCTTGTCACCATTATATTTCTATTGTAAATTTATTTTTTTCTCTCAAATAAATATATAAATAAAACACAAAAGAAAAACACTCTATGTTAGTAATATCTGGAGAATTTAGTCACAAAGTCTTTGGCTTATTTACCGAACAATTACAACCCCAGCACTGGCAGTACAAAATCCTCTACAGTATCCTGTTAATGCACTTCAATCCTGACCTGAAAGAACTTTTATGGCTGACAGGATAGTTTAATTTTCATACCCATTCAATCTTTGGCCTTTGTGCTAAGACTGCCAACAGGGGTGCGAATTAACACCAATTATTCTGATGTTTTATGTACTGGGCTGAGAATACCAACTCATTTTACACAGGCCATCACCCAGCTGTCAGATGTTAATGACTTTTGGTTGCTTCTGTCCTGCTTCAGATTCATCTGAGTAGCTGAGAGTTGAAAGGATCTCTGTTTCATTAATAAGAAACTGACCTGTTCAACCCTCTTATCATTCCCTTTCACAAATTCAAGTGTAAATGTTTATTTTCCCATTAAATAATAATGCAGGTTCAAAGATGAGCCTATTGCAAACTCAGTGGATTTATGGCCGTATAGAATTTAACCTATTCATGTCAACTGTTTTGGGCATGGATGTCCCAAAAATGTCCCTCAAAGTTGATCAAATAAAGGAATATATATGTACATATGTTTATAAATATTTTATTTTCAGCATTGGTAATTTAAAAAACAAGTACTATAACAGCTGAATATTATGTCAAAATCTCTGAGGATGGGGTAATAATAAAAGCATTTGTTAGCAAATAATTTTTTTTATTTGCTACATTCACTACAGATATTATTTTTTTATTATATTATTTGCAAACACTACTCAGTCAGTCCTGTGTTGTGTGGATACACCTTTCCCATAGCTTAGAGCATGGATGGCTTCAAGAAATTCTTTTGCTGTAACTACTACTAACAAGCATGACCTGTTTCCAGAACAGACGTTGAAGAAGCTGATGGAAGTGAAGTTTTGTGGGGCATCATTTCTGAGATTTTCTTCCTTCAGTTATGTGACAGATGTTGAGTTTTATAGTCTGCAAACTTATTCATCTACTAGGGTTATAATACTTGTTGAGCATAGCCTCAAGGTGTAGGAATGATGAGTAACAATACAGAACATACAGCAGTGCATGGCATTCAGCCATATAAGAGTCAGGGCAAAAAGAGAAGGTGAATGAGGTTTCTAAAGCCAATGTACATTCATTTGGGACTTACTTATCTTCCAAATGTTCTACTACTTTAGGATTTAAGGAAGGTAAGCAATATGTGCAGTGACAATTAGGACCTAGTTAAAGATAGCTGAGAGAAAATGGCTAAGCTCAGTGACTGAATGTACTGAGCTTCTTTATTCCAGGGAAGCCTAGAGAGAGACATTGTAACAGTCTAAGTGTTAAAAGGAGCTTAATCTGCTTGTCATATCTATGGATGGGAAGATGAGCAATATGAGATCAACCTGGAGGTTAGATTAGACTTCAGAACCTCTCCCAGGAAGAGGTTTTCAAAAACACAGTAGAAAGGCTGTATCAGGAAGACAAGAAAACATCCTAGCTTCTCTGAATATAGATATAGTTGACTGTCTTAGAATATGAGATTCAACAAGATAACCTATTGAGTTGCCTAAATTCTATTATTTTGCCAGCTGACTATAATACATGAGGTAAGATCGTATTGCTTACCATACTACCTGTCTGCGGAGAATGCTTTTCATTAGGTTGTGTAACATAGTTCTTTAAGCCCATGTTCTAAATTAAATGCAGTCCCTAGAGAAGATAACCTCATAGAAAGAACAAGATTTGTCTCTAAATTTGAGGCGGTGCCTGCAGCTTTCAGAAACTTATTGATTTGACTATGTGTCTATCACATGAGTCATGACTACTTCCTCTTTCAGAACTTCCCAGAAAATCACAGTGGTTGGTATCTTAGGGGCAGGTATTACTACACAGATTTGGGCTGAAGGAACACCCACCAGGATGAAAACTTTTAAAACATTTTGATACTTCATCTTGTGTACATCTATGGCGAGAAAGCCTTAGACTGATGCTCTTGGTCACTAACCTTGATATACCATATTAAGCCTTAAAAACTGACAGAGCACTGTTCATATCCCACCTCCAAAGGAAGACAGTCCATAACACTGAAGATTGGCATTAGAAATGGGTGAATGTGCCTCTGCATGGTAAATTTGTTTGGCACTAATGCAGTATCTGCAGTAACTACAAGACAGGTTTGAAAGCAAGCAAATGCTGAACTGTTTTAGCTGCCTCTTTGCTTGATTTATATTTTATTAGATGAGGTATCGTAGGCAAAATAATTACTTTAGGATTATTCAAATCTGATTTATTTAAGATTAACTATCCCACAGATGATAATTAAGGTTTTGTGAAACCAGGAATAATAGTGTTATAAAAATTTTTATATATACAGAACCCTCCTGCACTGCGTCAAAGCACTTATGGCTGCAGAAGAACAGAGCATACAATTTTTGCAGTGTATGGAAATCAAGAAAGGAAATCTGAAAAAAAATCATTATGTTTCAGGTATTAAACTGTGCTCTTTCTCCTTGCTCTTTTCTATTCTTTAAGATTTTGAAGAAAGTATTATAAGAAAAGCTTAATGAATATCTTTAGTGGCACTGTCTATCAGAATATATTTGTAGAATTTATTATATCACTGCTAATATTCTTGACAACAACACAACAGCTGTGAGGCATGCCTCCTGGCTCGCTTTAGAATAAGAAGAGGTGATAGAAGCCTTTTTCAGTCTTCAACACTCCAAACTTCAAAGTATAAGGTATAGTTATGGGACAGCCTTAAGCAAATACAATGCAAAAATATATTACATTAACAATGTGACACAATGTAGTTGTTTACAGAAATGTAATTAGTATTCAGCCTGATACTCTTCACTGTCTTCTTCACAGCCTCAAGTACCTCTCCATATATGGGTCATTTTTTATGCTGCTGCTCCTCACAAATACAATAATGCACATCACTGCAAAAAGTCAGCATTCCTTGAAATACATCTAAAGAAAATAGGGACATTAATAATCATTACTTTTGACCATACAAAATCTTCAGTATGTCAAAGGGCTGCTTATTTAGAAATATAGCATTGCCGGTGTTGAATTTTCACATGCAGGGAGGGGGGGAGATATGCATACTGCAAACTCTTTTTAACCTAAGAGGTCAATAATTAGTTATAGTTTGTCTGTGGTAAGGGAGCTGAGCTGTCAAAGAGCTGAAGTGTCTTCTTTTAGCTACTATATGGGGTTAGAGTACAAGAGAGCTGTTGCCCAAAGAGGATAGGAAAACATACAAGACAGTAAACATTAAACAAGTAGAAAATATCTAAAAACTAAAAGAGCAGAAAGTGCCTTTTAAAATTTAGTTCCAGTCTTCTTATTTCTTTTCTACAACCATAACTATGATTTTTTCCTAATAAATTCACTCATCTCTATCCTGAATCCATGCCAACCCAGAAATCTCCTTTCATGACTTTTTTTTTTAGTACCTTTAATGATGCATGCTTTTGCATGCTTTCTAGAGTCAGACATAATTATCATATGGATTTTTCCATTTACAAAATTTTATCTGAATATTTAAGCATACAGATTATTTTATAGGCTTAGAGATTCTCATCTGGATCTCTAAATGCTCCTTCATTTGTTTTTGAGTTTTCAGCATAAATCATGAGACAACCTGCTAGGTCTTTCCTTCCAATATCTCTTGAGTAAAATAAATAATGATTTAGTTCAAAGTTAACCAGCAAATTTCTTGTATCTGTATGATTGTGAAGCTTTTATCAAAGTTTTACAAGATGAATGTTGTTGAAACTCTTTGTTCAGAGACTGGGAAATACTTTTTTAAGATGGATACAGTACGAGAGACAGCTGAGAGCTGGAGTTAAAGCATATGTATTGGAGGGTAATGACATTCTACCAGAATGAGATCTCTTCAGGGTTTTTTGGTAATATAAACAAAGCAATCACACAGTGAACCATCATTTTTTCACAGAGTTAAAAGGCATTGAAAGTGATAGTTTTAGGGATAGACAATAAAACAGTGAGAATCACCACCATCTATCAGAAAACTATAGGGTTTTTTTCCTTCTTTAGGCTTGCTGTAATAAATACATGTGATGTACAAGAGTCCACTGTATAGCAACAATAAGACAGTATTTACCCATCATAGCAACAATCGGAAAACTGTTGGAAGAAGGTTACACGAATAATTTATAAGGAATTTTCAAGAGTTACTAACAACAAGTAAATTTAACAGCCCATCCAGAACTTGCCCATACAAATTTCCTGTTTTCTAACTGAGATTCAATTCTATCGAGTGACCATGAATAAATTATTTTCCACCTTGCAGTTATGCAAGATGGTGATATGGAGATAATGATACTAATTCAGTACTCTGTAATTGTATTGGGTTTGGCTGAGATGGAGTTAATTTCCCTACAGCAGCCCTCACAGTTCTGTGCTTTGCTTTGGTAGCTAGAAGGGTGTTGATAATACACCAGGGTTTTGGCTACTGCTAAGTAGTTCTCACACAGCATCAAGATTTTCTCTCCAGAATTCCACCCCTAACCAAAAGGCTGGTGGCGGGCAAGACCTTGGGAGAGGACACACCCAGGACAGCTGGACCAAATGGACCAAAGGCATGTTCAAAGCACATGACATCAGCTAACATATAAAAATGAAGAGAAAGGAAGAGGATGGAATAGCATTATTTACTGTGATGTTTGCCTTCCAGAGCAACTGCCATGTATACTGAAACCGTGATTCCCAGAAAGCGGCTGGACATGACTGGTTGATAAGAAATAAAGAATAAATTTTTTGTTTTCCTTTGCTTCCATGCACAAGCTTCTGCTTTTGCTTTATTAAACTGCCTTTATCTTGACTTACATGTTTTGGTTGTTGGTTTGTATTTTTTTTAATTTTTCCACCTCATTTTGTCCAGTCCCCCCCATCCTGATGAGGAGGGGAGTGATAGAACAGTGTGGTATGCACCTGGCACACAGCCAAGGTCAATTCACAGTTATTAAGCTAAAAAAGAATACAGTATTTGTATTACTTTGCATGTTGGAGAAAATGAATGAAAGTATGTTAAGATGTCTAGGACTTCACCTATACTGAAGTCAGAAAATGTATCACAATCTTTTTTTCTCTTTATGATCTCTTTTTAAGCAATGACAATAAAATGATATGGTTCTGCATGTCAGCTGAACTCTAGATAGATTATTCACATTCTATTTCATTTCAGAAACCTCGTGTCTAAGGTGTCAGCATGGAAACTTGCTGCAAAGTGGACTTTGACACTGAAGAGACAAAAATCTGTTTTACTTTTTTATTGCCTTTCAGTAAGAGTAAAGGTTCTGTAACTTTCATTGTTCATTTTGTTTTAGTCTATTACTTCCTCACACCTTAGGAATACTTGAAAAAATGACAAGGGAAATTAAAACTGATAGGAGAGTGACTGGCTCAGAAATTAGGAGTTTTATTGTACTTAAAAACTCAAAAGAAAAAATGTGAAAATATGTTTCCCTTTTATGTAACTGCAAAGTATTTGAATGAGTGTATGAATATGCTGCAGCACAGTGTCCAAAAACTGAGTAATGGCACCACCTGGACACTCAAGGCTGACTCATATGTATGGCATTTCTTGCTTCCATTGGAAGGAACTCCACTCTCTTAAGTACAGAAAGTACTGTTTTTAACTCAGGAAGGGAATGACATTGCCTTGACCTATTATCCAGCTGCCCAGAGAGTAGTTCACACACAGGTCTGAGACTGTTTTCCCAACCAAAAAGAAGCTTTGGATGAATTGCTCATTCATCATTCCAACATCATTAAATCAAGCTCTTCCTCTGTGTTGTTGCTTTGTTACTCCTCAGTACTAGCAAAGAAGCCAAGCTTAGCTAAGGCTAAGACAAACAAGATAACTTTGTACTCCAACCTGCTGTTCAGTTAGCTCTCAATACTTATCTGTCTTATGGTAAGACCCTGACTGAAGGAAAGATGAATAGAGTATGTGTTAGATTTAAGGCTCATGTATCTCTCTCAGACTGAAAGGGATCTGTAATATCTTTTTCCCTTCTGCTCTGTATTATCTAGTACCTTTTTTCTCATGCTCAAGAATTCAGGATATAGTTAACCCACATGCTTAAAAAAGTACATAGAGAGAAGAGATGCTCAAAAAACACCACTCCAAAACAGTAACACAAAAAAAAAGCAGTCTTTTGTATTCTGTGCAGAAAAGCAAGACCTCTATATGTACAACAGTAGGTCCCATCATTCGCACCAAAGAGATGACTCCATCTTGTAAATTTTTTTTCCACACAAAATTGAGCAAGACTCAATTCATGAAGAAGAGGTTTTAGGAGCTAAGCTGAAGATCTCACGACTAGTGTAATAAAAATGCAGTAACCTATTCATTTGGTTTAGATTTGGACATTTAAGTGTGATATATATTAAAAAATTGAATATTTGGGTGTATTTTTTTCTTTTAATTAGTTCTCAGTGTTTGCTGGTCTATCTGGTTCGTAAACACCTCAAACAGTTCAATTGCTTATAAGGATTTTGTTTCCTGCTCCTGGCTATCGTCAAGTTTCACAATGTCAAAAAATAACAAAAAAACCTATGACTTTCTCAAGATTTAAAAAGTTCCTTCAAGTAGTGAACAAAAGATTCTATCAGTTTTCTTTGGAAATTGTTACTTGTTTTCTTCTTTTTTTTTTCTCTTCTTTAAAAATTGATTGCCTTGTCTGCTGTGTCAATATGCAACATATTTCCTTTCTGCAAACTGACTTAATTTGATTTTCAGTTTTAACAAAAGAAAAAATACAAATATCCGTTAACACACTTCAATCATCACTTAGGTTAATGCTGAAGGTTGGAGACTTCACCTGTAGCAAAATAGCATGTCTGAGCTCTTTTCCACTGAAATAGGAATGAAACATGATTTTTGTGAAATAGAAAGAAGTTTTCAAAAGATATTGTAGAAGAAGAAGGTTATTAATTTATATACATTGACTACCTGTGATTCATGTGAATAGGTTTATAATGGTTTGTAATTACATTGGGAAGAAATTTTTTTGAATATCTAATTAGCTTGAATAGATATTTGCACATTGAATCACAGGTGACCTAGCATGATCATCTTAGGTTTTCACTTTTTATGACAGTGAAAACTCTTTAGACACTCATGGTTTCCACCCTTGTGGTTCTGCCTTTCTGGGATATAATGATCATACTTGAAAATCTGAATACTGTTTCCAAGCAAAGAAAGCCTAATATAAAGTCTTAAGTCAGAAGAGCTGGTGACCCCCTATTACCTTACAGTCAATGAAGCTAACAAAACTCAGAATTTGCTGATCTTTATTTCTTGTTCTTTTTTTTGCTTTAAAAAATTATTTTATTTTTCTGACTCCTCCTGTTCAGTTTTCATGGTCTAGATTTTATTTACATCACCCCAGCCTGGGTCCATACATCTCCATTTCAAACAAAAAGAACCGCTAGAGCCAAAGAATAGTATATTAGTCATTTATCCATTTCAAGCATTAAAGTTGAGCTCCTGGATTTCTATGCGTGTTTATATTTTTTTTCCATCTTTATTTCTGAATATAATTTAGCTAAGATTTTACTAACCCAGACTGACCTAACCTGAGAAATTAAACTTTAAGATGGTTGCTGCAGGGTCTCCACATAGTAATGAACAGATATTTAAGCAAAAAGTACAGACTATGCTATGTTGCCCCTGGTTAGAGTAATTATGTTCTATTGAAGTATGTCAGCTAATGCCCAACATGCATTCTCAGTGAAAATGTAGTATTTTGTAAAATGGGAAATCCTCAGTGAAAGGAAAGGCATCTCAAAGCTTTTAGCTGGCAACAGTGCTCCACAACAGCAGCTTGGTGTGTATCAGTTGATCACCTCACTGAAAGCCAGATTACATGTCAAAAATACCACAGTCCTTCTCAGCTGCTAGTAACAGCTATTTCCTTCCACTTTTATCCTCTGACAATTATAGTCTCAACCCTGTTAAGATGGAGGGTCATCCTTAGCAATCAGCTCTTGAAACATGCTTTTTTTTTTTTTAATTAAATAGGCAAATAGCTCATGTTTTAACTACCGTAGATGAAAAAATATCATGTGCCTGGATGAGTGCAGCCCATTCATTAGTTAGCAGAGGCACAAGTCTGTAGAGAGAATTGGATATCTGCCTGATGCCCCAGCTGCTGAAGTTCAATATGAATCTGTGGGTTAGCTGACAGATGTGTAAAAAGTCATGTAGGCAGACATACAACTCGCTGCTAAAACTGCTCTGCAACAGAGGTTTGTGTGACATACTAATTCCAGTACACAGATTCTGCTCTGCTTATGAGTGATTAGCTTCAGACAGGGGTATGGACAGGCAGGCATGCTGGACCTGAATCTCTACCAGTCCACCTATTCTGGCACAGTATGTGAGCAGAATAGTGATGGCCTCTCAGACAAGTAAATTAATTTACTTGTGTTATAAAATGTTCATATAAAATGTCCACTGAGGCATTTTACTTTATCTACAGGCTGGGTTAGCTTTGAACACTTTGGAAATGCTTCCCTCCCCACACTAACTGTGATGGCACGGAAGTGATTTAATTCATATTTGCTGTCAGAAGCATCCAGGTTGTGAGTGAACACCTGTGTTCATCTTTTTCTTCTGTAAAAGTAATGAAACAAACTCTCAGCTTAAGTTACTTGTCATAATGCTGAGGGGCTCAAAGCAATTCAAGAATGTCAGTTTAGACCACTAACGGCTGTCACTGCCAGTTCTGTTAAACATGCCCTATTGCAAGCAGCTGGCACTAAATAGCTATACCGTGGCTGAAGTAGAAAATAGAGCCATACTATAAAAACAAATGCTTTTGTATAAAGGAAACCTTAATCATGAGAGCAGAATTTGGCCTGTGAATGTGTTACTTTTTTCATTCTAGTATTATAAAGAGATAGTCAAATTTTGACATTCAGTAAGGTAAACTATGATTTTTATTTCAAAATGAAGAAATGTGAAAGCAAGAGAGGTAAGAGACAATATATTCTAAACAGAAGATCTAGAGACTTAGATTTATGCAGGGTTCCGCTACTGACATAGCCTATGACTTTATACAATGCTTTTCACCTAAATATCTAAACATAAAGTATGTTTAATGGTATTTCCCAATGGTATAATATCAAAGTTCCCTTTTCAGTTTCTATGGTAACAACTATATAAACTCTACTCAGCTTTGATATGTCAGTGAAACACTGAAGAAAAAATTTCAGAAATAATGATTTAGGATGAAATGTAATTCTAGAAGGAGGAAACAAGTTAGTAAGTTTGTATCTAGGTCCAAATTAGTTCTAATATATAAACTTTTAGTTTTGATATACAATATCTAATACGGGGAAGTTATGATAAGTAAATGGAACATATATATCCATTACAGAACTTTTTTCATATTTTGAATAGCATAAGCTTTAATCTTGTCATGTTTTAGGAATGGTATTCCCCAATTTAGTACTCCCACTGAAAAGAAAACCATGAGCTGCTCCCCTTCCCTCCTGATGAGAGGGACAAAAGACAGAGATCATGCGTTGAGTTAAGAACAATTTACTGGAAACAGCAATGAGATAAGAAAAACAAACAGTAACAGTAACAAGATTAATACCAAAAGTGTACAAAAAAGAGGATGATTTACATGCAAAATGCTCACCCACAGCCCAAGGGTGACAATGAACAATGGTGGATGGTCTTCCCCCTCCTGCCATGATTTTTTTGACCCCAAGTCACTCTCAGGAGCAAAAGTCCCTTGCTTCTGCCCCCAGCAATGATAGAGGTAGTATAGTATGACAACCTAGACACTCCCACATGGCCCCAGGCTCCACCCCATCATGGATAATGCAAAAAAATTAACTCTGTCATGGCCAAAATCAGGACAAGTCCAATGAGAAAAAGTACACAATTATTTTCACTCTCATGCTTCATTAGCTCACAAATTTAGATATATGTAGACATCTTTTCACACACATAAATCTAGCGTTTCAAATGATTTCTTACTGCCTTAAGAAAATATTCTTCCGTTCAGTCTAATTTTTTTCATATTACCAGCAGAAAAATCAAACAGACTTAGCTGTTTGCAAAAGAATCACTATAAACGATATTTTTGTCAAGTTCTCTCTGCTGCTGCTTCAGCTGTCAAAGTCAGTGGTGCACTGCAGCACTGAAGGTAATTTCCATTTCATCGTAAAAGCTGTTTTCCTCAATTTTTTGGCTTTTTTGTCTTTTGCCTTCTTTGTCTTTCTACTTGCCCCCTATCCATCTGGTACCACTCAGATGTCACTGACACACTTATGTTTACCACACCCCAGTGATTCCTATCCACCTATGCGACATGCTTGTAGCACAAATGCTGATGATGCATTATACGTCCAGCACTTTTTGTCGCAGTGACATTCCTCAACTGCTCAAAGTACTGCCTAGGGGCAGCTGCTGGTTCAGAGTCATTCTCTTATGCAGCAATTATTCAGTTCGATTACATGTTGATGATAAGCTATTAAAAAGCACTCATGCAGGACTTTTTATTTACCAACAATCATGACATTCTTTTTTTCTTTCTGTCATCTATAAATCTAATTGAGGACAAAAAAAAAAAAAAGAGAAAAAACATCAAAGTCTGACAGGTTCTCAGAGTACTTGGATTAGTTAATGGATGTAAATATATCTGTATTAGCCATAGTATTTCTAAAACAAAAGCTCAAATAACATGAAAGAAAGAGGGAAAGAGAGAAAATAGCTGTATTCAGAAATTCACATTCTCTAATTAGCTTGTCCCTTGTGTTTTCAAATTAATTTACAGAAGGAAGAATGATAAAATGTATGTAGATCTTATATTGATGAATTAGCAAGATACCAAAGAATTTGCATAGGATTCTGGTGGGCAAGATAAAACTTAAAAATAACCAAAACAAGCACCTCGGTTATTTAGCTAGTACCACTCGGTATGTGTTAGAGTCAGGGAGAATCTCAAATAGCCACTCTTTATTATATAGAAACAGCATTCAGAACTAGCTGTCTTGATTCATTGATGTGTTAACTAGAATAAATGAAAAACTTCAATTTATTAGAGACTTTCGAAATGGGAATTAAAAAAAATAGAGAAAGGAAAATGGTGCAGATCTATAAAATCATCTCTGATATTTAAATCTGTCTATGTTAAAGATATAACAGAAAGGGAGGACTGTAACATAGTCAAATAAATCTTTGTTATATGACAAATATAAAGTGTGTTAAAAAGAGAAAAAAACCTTCCATAAAAAACTAGTAGAGCCTGTAAATGGTTCAGCAAGGACAGCAGAAAAACTTGCTTAAAACTGCTAGGCATGGTAAAAAGAGGTAAGACTCATAAGTCTGTTAGAGTTGTAGGGTTTTTATTTAACAAGTAAAAGATCTAATGGTTTTATTTTAAGGGCTCGGTAACTGTTCAACATATGATCAAAGACGAAATTAATGTAAAGAAATATTTGGTTTTGAGTCAAGTAAATTACTAAGACCTTAAAAGCAGCTAGTTTATTAAGGACAACTTCAAGCTAAAGTTGTCGATAAATAACCAGCCTGTTAAATCAATGAGCATATAATATTAGGATTGCGGATAGGTTAAGTTCTTCAAGTCACAGCAAAATGCCCTTCTTGTGTAACTTGTAATCCATTGGTTTGACCTAATTATATGTATTAGACAAAAATAAGTCCTCACTGTTGGCTAAAATCTCACATTCCTATATGTTGAGCAATACATGAGGTAAAATATATCAGTCTGTGCAGGGCTAATTCTTTCATGGTGGAATTCCATGGCTCCTAAAAGTGAAAGTAGGAAAACCTCTACATGAGATTCCCTCTTGGAATGGCAAAGTCAAGTCCCTGGAGGCCCTCCAAAGTTCCAGACTCGAAGGTCATTGTGCCTATGTTTAAAAATCCTGGTGCAGATGTTAAGGTGTTTTCTGCAATTCCACCTTGAAAAGAAGACTAAATAGCTAATGGAATATTGAGGGATTGATATGGGACAGGGTTTGGTATGTGCAACCGTTAAGCTACTGCTGTTACTTTTACTGGAAAATACTGGTAAAAGATATAATACCATGGGACAGTAAAAGAATGCATGTTAATTATGCTAGTAGAGACTTCAGTGTGAAAATAATACCTGAATTATGTGCTGCTGAAGTTACTTCTACTGGAAATACTGATACACTAAAATCTACATCCACTACATATCTACTTCTAAAGTCTATAAAAATTAAAAAATCAAAATATCAAAAAACTCTAAGGCATCAGTCTCAAACCTACAAAACAAAGAAATTCTGAACTGAAGCCCATATTACCACTTCTTTTACGGATACTTGCAGAAGGCATTCATAAAATACCTACGCAGCTTTCAGGTAAGCCATTTTTCCATCTAAACATCAGTAGCTGCTTTGATTCTTCCTGTCTTTTTCATAGTCTGATTACGAGATAGACTACCTGCTCTGCCAAGCAGAATAAAGAAAAACCATTACTGAAATGTCACTCTGACCTCTTTCAAAGAATCAAAGACTTTACAAAGAATCAGGTCTTCAAGTAAACCCAAAGATGGTCAGCTTTTGATTAAAGCAGCTTTTTTCCTTGTCCTGAAAGAGCTGGAGCCCTAGCACAGATAATGAACTGCTCCTGCTACTGTGCATCAGTACCATTCAGTAGTTTTGGGCTGGATACTGTCAGTACAAATAAACTGGTTATAAAAGCTCTATCAGTCAATCCAATGTTCTTTTATGTATATATATATATGTGGTTTAGATATTAACAGACAACAGGGAGAAGGGAAACTGGACCCCACAAAGTCATACAGTTTCAGAGTTGGATTATATGGAAAGGAATTACTTGATATATTTATGGAATTCATCATAGAACCACAAGAAATTAATGGTTTTCATAGATTCAGCTGTATGTATATTTTTATCTCACTGGAAAAATAAGGGAAAAAACCACATTCAAATCTAAAATTAATTGCAGATTTTAAACAAGATAGAACTCTTTTCTAGTGTTTTAGAAGCTGCGAAGAATTAAAATCAGAATTCTCTAAATTTAGAATTATATTACCAAATTTGTTATTTTATTTTATACTGGAGAAAATTAATAAAGGTTTTCTTAGCTGTCTATTTTTTATTTTTTAAATTTACTGTTTAATAATGCATGCAGTCAGATTAATTACAGACTGTAATTATTTTTTAAATTAATTCCTTAATTTTATTTTTTGGATGAAGGGTGCTTAAAAATATGATTAAATGTCTATTTTAATAAACTTGTAGCTTACTGGTTTCATCTGACCATTTTCAGACTAGAGAGAGTGCAAAGGATTCCTATTTATTCTGATTTATATGGTAGAGTGCACATTACTCATCTTTAGTTCTTCCCAAAATAATATGTGTGTAATGGAACTCTTAAATAAAGTGTAATCTTCATTTTTCTAAAGTTTATGTGGGAAGAAAACCTAACAAGGAACATGAGAGGAAATTAGTTGAATGTTACTCCATAAAACTAAATACTTTTTAAAAAAAGACATAAAATTAAACGTGCTTTTGGAACTGTAATCACGCAAAACAAACAAAAAAGAAAGATTAATCAAAGTAATAACAAAACGATAATTTCTGATGGACTTTTTCTAATTCAAGTTCACTTAAGTTATAAAAAAAAGACTTTGGAGTATCTTTTGGATGGTTTTGGAATATAGACAGATAACTCAATAGTAAAATGATCAACAGCCTCTTTAAAGACTCTATACCTTCTGAATGATTTCTTAGTCTATAGAGAGCCATCCAAGATCCCCAGTGTCACCTGTTTCAGCAGCTTTGTGCGCAGTTGCAGCTCACCATGGTTCATAGACATTTATATGCTGTAGGGAGACATACAATGCTGTATGCTCCTCATACAGGCTTTGGAGAACCTGACAGAGGCCTAACAAACTATAGCCAAGTGTTCAGATGGATAAAGAGTGAAAAACAACAAGCTTTGCACAAACAGTTATGTTGAATTCATTTTACTGTAACACCTCATCTCAGGCAATACTACCTTGTTTGGGGAAACAGAGGAATTTGACTAAGTGCACTTTGTATCATCATAACTATGCAGTAAATACTTTCACACTATAAAGATCTGACGGTCTACCTGAAATATTAATTTCTGCTGCCAGAAAGAAGAGAGATAGACTCCCAAGATTTTTCATTAGTACAGTTTAGCATTATATATGATATTTCAAGCTGTTCTTGCAAGAAAGTGATCAGAATTGTTACAAAATACTTGTTTAAGAAGATCACCATGCTACACTATAGTGAAGAAATTGTCTACTTGATAAAACTCAGCCTCAAATGGTTTTGAAACAGAACTAGCTAAATATAGATTTTTTTAATAAAAAAAAGAGCAGCTTACCAGACTGTGATTTGCACCACCAGCACTTCTATGTTTAATAGAATGTAAACAGAAATATATAGAATAGCAATACAGAAATTTCTGTATATAGCTCCTCTGAGTAAAATCTTTCCTTAAAACTTAAATACATATCTTTAGCTTTATCTCATGCTAGATTGGCAGTGAATATCAATCTTTAGGGCAATAAAACTCACACTCAGCCCAACCTCAGGACCCTAGTCAGCTGTCTTGCTGCCAGTAACTACAACTTATGGCAATAAACACTTATCTTTGAAGTTTTGTGTGCAGCAACAAAATTTTTTTAGAGTTATTTCTTCTCATATATTAGAAAACTACTTAAAGGTATTGAATTTGCATGCAATGCAATACAGCTAATGTTTGTTTCCTGTACTCTGCAGTTAAACTTTTTTAAAAATATATTTTTTTGTGTGTTTGTGTAAGCTTCAGCATTTTGGAAAGGAGGAAGACTGTGACATATTAAAATTCCAGTTAATATCATGCAAACTAAAATAAAAAATACAGTTTGTTTGTTTGTTCATTTTTTTTAACAAAGGTTGTTCATTGGCTTGGATTTAAAATACAAGTTTAAACGTCTGGTCCCATGTGGAAGCAGGAAAATTAGAAATTTAAGGAATGTGCTCTTACTAGGATGCTGAGGATAATGGAGAGAGTAATTTTCTCCTGTTTAGGACAGTTTAGGGGAACAGCTCATCTGCAAAGGAAGCTGTAAGCCTTTCAGATAAAAAGCAGGAAAACTATTTATATTCCCCCAGGATAACTAAATCTACAGAAGATGCTTAAGGCAGCTGAAGTACAGCTTAGTGTAAAGTTACAAATAATCTGAATAGTCTGTTAAAGTCAGTCAAGAAACGATTTGGGGAGAAATTTACAGAATTTGAGTATTTAAAATCTAGAAAAAAAAGTTTAAGGGGCAAAACTGGCAGTACGAGACTCAGCACTGTGCGCTTGTAGATGTTTCACATTCAGCAGTTGTGGTGCAACAAGTTCAGGCAGGAAGAGTTAACTGATATATAAGGGCAAGTGCTGTAGCATTTGAGCAGGGGACTTAGGGCAGTGAAACACAAATACAATCTCTCGAGTAAGATCATTTGTTTCAGATAGCAGTAAAATACATTGAGAGAGGTATTGACCTTGGGATTGGGATAGATTCCCAGTGTGCCCAGTAGTCCACTCCTAGGAAATCTATACTCTCATCTGCATGCTCCCTTTAGAGAAGAGCTAGCACAGGTGAGTAGGACCCCTCCTCTCAGCTTTGATGGTCCCAAATGTAAAAGAGTATAATTGCAAAAACTAAGCAAGGAACTACAGCAGCAGTTGACCCAGGCTGAGATCCAACCAAGCCTGTGTCACAGTCCTTCAGAACCTTGAGCAGTGGTATAAAGTGAGTACTGGGGACAGGAGCCTGGAATTCTAGAAACCCAGGAAGACATGTTTCTTATCAGGCCATTTTGAGAACATTTACTACTTTCTTAGATTGGAGGGTAGTGTAAGCAGAATTAAATGAAAGTCTTGCTGTAGGAAATAATAGGTCCAGAAGGTACTGACAACTTTTTTGAACTCCCAAACTAAGTTGTTTTTCTTAGACCAGAAGGCCAAAGAGGGTGGTGTTTCAGAACACAGAAGCAACGGTAATTTCTAAATTGATACAATTGCCTGATTGTGACATTTTAGAATTTGTGATTGAACCACTGATTCACTCCCCTCAAGCTGGTCTGACTACCTCTGGGAAATATTCATGCTCTTTAAATGAATATAGGGAGAAACATTTCCACCTCCATTGATCCACTCAGGTTTTGATAGCTTTTTAAAATCCGGCCACACCCTGCTCTCCTCTGTGGTGAGATAAAGTCAGCTTTGGTATAGCTGTGGTCAATCACACCCTGTTTTGTTCCCTGAGCTTCGCAGGCACATCAGCCTTGCCCATGTCCTTTGAGCTTTCTTCTGTTTTAGGGGTTTGTTTGTCAGTCACACACTGGAGCAAGTGTGACATTATTAATCCTACAAGCGATAGAGAATAAAACAATGTTATTGCCATATCTCAGTCATCAATTAGACATCAACTTCTGAAGCTAGTCATCAGCAGGGAGCTGGTATTTACAGATATGCAAACTTTGTTGGTCAGTTTCTGTGCCATCTGTTGTCATCACGAACTGGTGATGTTTTTATAGATTCTGACAGTGATGCCTACCAAATATGCTTCACACAGATGGATGAACGAATCTGTAATTACTGAAGTCAAATATGTATCTATTAGGACATCACATATAAATGCAAATGTTGCTGTTAATGAATAGCACAGATTCAACATTTAAACCCCCGATTTTATATTTAGGAATATAGTAGAGTGGCAATAAAGCAATGCTTTCTAACAAAATTTATGTACAATAAATTTTCATAGCCTTGGAGTCAACTTCTGCTTTCCTTCAGGAAGTAATTTAATGCTCACATTTAAACTCTCAAATTGAGAGTTGCAAAAAAAATTATTTAATGTTATACAACTTACACAAAGATAGTTAAGTGAAATGTAAAACACAGCCATTGAGAAACTACTTTTGATTGTCTGCAGTAGCCAACATAATTTCCGATACAATACTTGGCTTTTTAGTAGTGCTTAAAAAGTTGCAGGTCTAACTACCTAGCATCCTTAATAAGGTTAAATTACTAGTACAACAGAGTATATTCAAGTCCAGGACAGCTAACGCCCAACAGATTAAACTCCTTAAAGGGCAGGTGTGGAAGTTAACCGTTCCACTTAAAAGACTAAGTCTTTCATGGTAGTTCAGTGTCTTTCACACTCTTGGCATGGGAACTGCAAAGGTAGCTTACCTTTAAAATTTAAAGGCAAGTAGCTTAACAAGGGAAGTTTGGTGATCTTACTGAATCATTTCAGCAGCCACAATTTCTGAGGCATGGAATTTTTAAGACATTGTAACTAAGGATTATAGTTAAACATTAACATGCAAAATAACTGAAATTGCAGCTCTTGCACTGGCAAGAAGTTTCAAAGAAAGTGTTCAGATTTCCTTTAGTCTTTGGAATTCTCAGAAACCCTGAAACTATAGGTATGAGATTCTGACAATTCTGATCTTTCTCTAAATAGCCTTCATAGAGGAGCAGAAAGACATAGGAACCAGACCTGCAGGAATGCTCCCCTTGAAGTTTTATTAGTTCATCAGAAGACACTCTACCAGAACAGAAAGTTTATTAGGTAGATGAAGTAATTGTTGTAAAGAACAGAACTGTTTTATGTATATATATAAAGAAAGAAAATTGTATTTGTTTTAATCATTGTGCCTTGCTAATATGACATAATGTAAAGCATACAGGAGTACCTTCAGAATATGTTTCAACTGTCAAGAATTATTGAGATATTGAGGGCTTGAGAGATAGGGCATTTAGATCACCCTTCTTTACTAGAGACAGTAGTAATCTTAGGAGACTGATCACCACTTCTATAGACTGAGCAAACATGCAGGAATACATTTAGGTATTTATGTCCATTTTTTAAATTAAGGGCTTGATGGAAAAAATACAGATGAAAAAATGCATCTCTCAAAGGAGATTCCTAGATAGACAAGTATGGAATAGATAGACAAAGTCTATAGCACTTTGAAAATCTATGGTATTCTTCCAAGTAGAATCAGTTACATTGTAAGAACCAACTAAATGCATGAGTTTCTCATACTGTGGTGACTTCCACATAGATAAATTAAGGCTGAAAGAGTTAAGGTTGTTCAGCTTGAAGACAACAAGGCTCCAGGGAGCCCTTATAGTAGCCTTCCAGTACCTACAGGGGGCTCATAAAAAAAGAGGGAAAGGTACATTTTACACAGACAGATAGAAATAGGGCAAGGGGAAGGGTTTTAAACTAAAAGAGGAGAGACACAGATTAGATATGAGGAAGAAATTTGTTACTGTGAGAATGGTGAGAAACTGGAACATGTAGCCCCATTCCTGGAAGTGTTCAAGGTCAGGTTGGATGGGGCCCTGAGGAACCTGATCTAGTGGGTGGAATTTTTGCCCATAGTGGAGTGTGATACAAGTTGGAACTAGGTCGTCTTTAAGGCTCCTTTGAACCCAAGCCATTTTAAAATTTTATGATTCTTGATATTCTATTCTAATGTAAGAACATTACATATGCCATAATTAGGATTGGGAAAAATAATTAAAGTGGTGTTGCTATGCTGCTATAATTTTGGTGCATAATGAAAGATTAGATAATTGTTTTTAAAATAGTGGGGGGGAGGGGAGGAGGTCCTAAATTAGGATCCGTACTTTTAAACTTTTTTCTAATATATAACCTTTCTTTATATTTTACATCAGTTTTCTCAAATCTTTGAAAATCTCTTCATCTTGGTTTCATAGTCTTTCATTCCAACCAGGAAAGTCTTTCATTCCAACCTCCTCCAAAAGCTGCTTGCAACTCAGTGCCCTGCAGTTCTGATGCCTTGGTAAATACGGCAAGTGCTCTCATGTCTAGCACCTGGTATGTTCCTGAGTGATTCAGTCCAGCCTACTTTAAAAGAACATTGACTTTCATGATTGCTTCATATTCTACAGCGGTGCACTGATTGCCTGCAGTTAGATACACTGAAATTCTTTCTCATTAAACAGATTTTTGGTCTTTTTATTAGATCTACATATCTATTCAGCTTTTTATTCCGAGATATTTTAGGAAAACAGTACACCAAACCCCTAACATTTACACTAAACAGATGTCCATCAATATACACTGCAGAATTCTGTATATTAGAATCTGCTGGCCTTCAAGGCAAGAATTAGGTTAATTCCTGTAGTTTACTTACTCTCTGCAGAGGAAGAACAGAGATTTTCCATGTTTTCTGAAGTTATGCATCCTTTCATCATGCCCAGATTAGAAACTCAACAGCTAAATTAAAAATTGCTCTAATTTTTGTCTTAGATGTCAGTCACAAAAATATTGGATAAGTTTGACTGAAATTCACTTTTTGGGTTCTCTTTTATGAAAATTAAATTAGTAGTTCTTTAGAAAATAATAACAGCAACACCCCTGTGTTTAATTCAATCTGCTTATGATATACAACTAGTTTATGTGCCAAACATAAGAACAGAATTAATAAAAAAAATTGATTTTGGAGACTAACTCTATAACTAGTCGTAAATCACCTCCAGACCTATCATACCTCGTACTTAAAATCTTCATACTGTAATTTGTTATTTAGCACTATCCTGGTATTTACATTATGGTTCCAATTAACCCTACCATTAAATAGCCAGTTTAACCTAGCTCAACATGAAAGTGTCCACTTGCTTTTGCGAAGATCAATTATTGTTGAGTAGTTTAAAATAGTATTGTAACTTTACAAGAGTGAACTCTGTTTGACCTTACTGTAGACATATGGTCACAATAATAAAAAAATTAAATATTAAAAAGAAAGTATTTTTAACATGCAGCTGTTTAATTTCAATCTTTTCCATTCAGTAATTCCCACCCCCTCTTCAATTTGCAGTATGTTAAACCTCATTAATAAACCATAAGTATAATGTTAACTTGGCATCCTTATCTCCTGTAGAAAGCTTGAAAATTAGGAAAAAAATGCTACAGATGAAAGCAAAAGCTTTTCAGCTGGCACAGTATAAAAATATGCCAAGTTCCATGGCAAGATCCCAATAGGCCGATATTCTGGGAATATTTTTGATATGCTAGTCTACCTTAAAAGTGTTGGAATTAAAAGTCTTTGGAAATCATCTGGAATTATTTTCTTGAATTGGATATTTTAAACAGGAGTATGATTTTTACACATATTTTCTTTCATCTGATATTTCCTTTCTCGTTGCAGGATACTATTAGGATTGCGCATTTCAGGGAGAAATATATTAAAAAGTAAGTATTATTGAGTGTAAATAAGTTGCCTGACTAGAAGAGGGACTAAGAGGCTATTAATACCCTATCTGTTCAATAAAGTATACATATGTATGTTACAAGAATTCTGTCAGGGATACCATAAATTTTTGTAATTGCATCTATAACTCTAAAGTTGCAATAACAGTCTATTGTGTAACAGAATTTGTAGAGCTGTAACTTCAGCTGTAAGGATAAAGACACTGACTGGCCTTCAAAACATTGCTCTCAATCAATATTGCCCTTGTACAGAATCTTCTTTTCATGACTTAGCAAGTTATTTATGATATATAATTCCTTACCTGTATATCTGCATTACAGTTTCACCATTCCTCAAGAAATTAAAGAAAATAAAGCACACTGATATTGTCAGCATTTCAGAAAGTACAATGATGGGGACTGCAGATAGAAAAAAAAATGGATGGTGCTCTTATTACAAGGGTTATATGTTAAGATAGCACCTAGATATGAACTTAAAAAGATGTAAGGTGGAATTGAAAATGAGAGAGTAGGTTTCCTTTAAAATATATCAAGAGGAACATGAATTTATGTAATATAGTTCATCCTGCCCTAGGGTATGCAATTAAAGTACTTCCGAAAGTGTTTCTCACTCTCTCTGTTGACTATAAATTGGAACTTTGTGGACTACTTTGCATGCAGATGATTAAAAGAAATCTAAAGTTAGGTGAAATTAATGCCAGACCTCCCATCTAGTTCCATTATAAAACATAGAATATGGAATTATTAAAGCCTATGTTTAAAAATTTAGCATGCAGAAGATGTACTCTATGTCTCGAAAACTGAATGATTCCTTGCTAGGTGCCTATAAGAAATAGAGTTGTTAGTCAAAAAATAATTTCTCTATAATGAAAACAACCAGGCCAACTAAGCCAAACATGGCTCAGCATGAGCCAGCAATGTGCACTCGCAGCCCAAAAGGCCAACTGTATCCTGGGCTGCATCAAAAGGAGCGTGTCCAGCAGGTCAAGAGAGATGATTCTACCTCTCTACTCTGCTCTTGTGAGACCCCACCTGGAACACTGCATCTAGCTCTGGTGTCCCCAGCCCAAGAATGACATGGAACTGTTGGAGCAAGTCCAGAGGGCTGCAAAGTTGATATGGGAACTAGACCATCCCCCCTATGAAAACAGGATGAGAGAGATGGAGCTGTTCAGTCTGGAGAACAGAAAGTTGTGTGGAGACCTCACAGAAGCCTACAAGAAGCCTACAGAGAGGGATTCTTCATCAGGAATTGTAGTGATAGGACAAGAAGTGTGAGGGGTTCAAACTGAAAGAGGGGTAATACATATATAGAATAAATTCTTTACTATGTGGATCGTGAGGCAGTGGAACAGGTTGCCCAGAGAAGTTGTCGATACCGCATCCCTGGAGGTGTTCAAGCCCAGGTTGGATGAGACTCTGAGTAACCTGGTCTAGTAGGAGGTGTCCCTGCTGAAGGCAGTAGGTTTGGGATTAGATGATCTTTAAGGTCGCTTTGAACCCAAGCCATTCTATGATCCTACGAAATATAAATACGTGGAAAACAATCGCGTGAATATCAGTAGGTTGAAGAGTATCCAGAGAACCTCAATGAGATTGAGATAAGTTTAGTATCCAGAGAAAGAACTGTGATAACTGGGGTTTATTTTTATATTTATGTCTATATTTATACTCCAAAATTATCAAATCCCTGGTAGATTTTATCCCTCCACAGATGTTGCAGGAAGCCAAGAAAACTAACTTCAATGAAATAATTGTAGCCTTTTTGAATAACCCCACCTGTCCTAGAAAGCATGATAATAACAAGAATCTATAACTGTTAAATTCTGATTTTTAGTCTTTCCAATTATGACAAATCAGATTGAAGACTAAGATTTAGTGTCAGGATCCACAAGAACTTTCTTAGTGGAAAAGATTCTTTCAAGTATTTTTATATCATTTTCTCATAGAAACATGGTTTCAAGTGGAGGTCAAAAATCCATCCTAGAAATAAATTTCTGATTTTAATTAGTGTGATATACTAGAGAAAAATATACCAGTAGGATATAACACTCAAAACTTTAAATGAGAAGAAAGAATTTTCTAATGCATGTGTGGTTACTCAAACAGAAAGTGTGAGGCTGATACAACTTTTGCTGGGTGATGTTCCATAACCTACATTTTTTGTGAGATGAGATAATTGGCTCATCTGCTCTGAAGTCACTTGAGTCAAACACTTATAAGTTAACCTTTTAGGAATAGTCAGAAAATAAAGTGTTATATTTTGCATTTTTACTACTCCAAATAAAGTGTATAGTATTTACATTGTCTTTTTATTTTTAGAGGCACTCTGTGGACATGATTGCATATAGGAAGCATTATAAAACACTTTCAACATGAATTGTATGATGAGAAGACTCATTATGGTTTATACATTTAATTTACACATACTAGTGTTGCAGTTATATTATCATAACTGCATCTATTGTAATATGGTGTGTTCATACAAAGGTCTGTCATTTTATCACAAATATACGCAAAGTAGTAGTAGAAAGCATGACCTTAGATAACTTTTTGCTAAATTGAGGTTAATATGCTTATTTTCCAAGGCTATGGAACTTGTATATCTATCTCTAGTTTTGTTCAAAGCATAAGAATAAATGACAACCAGAATTCAGTTTTGGATCTAGGATCACTGGTCTACAGCAAATAAACTGCAACTCTACTACTGTGTGAGCTTTACACTAATGCTGAAGTGCAAACTCTTCATGATATGCAGTACATGTGTAACAGTGTGCAGTCTGTGATCCTCAGGCTTAAATGGCTGGCAACACAAGTCAATAAAGTAAATTAAATTTTTTCTCTTTTTCCTAGTTGTCACCTCTCTGAGTTGAATACAGTTAATATTACATAGGTAGAAATTAAATACACATTCAATTTTTTTTCAGTTTCCTCATTCAGTAATCAATAAAGCAATGAAAGAGTGGGATAAACCTTTAGATTTCTTATCTTTATTTTCTGGAGTTTTTTTCAGATTGTTTTTGTCAGTATACAAGCTGCTTTGTTCATTTATCTGTTACTTTACTGTTCATCACTGTCAAAAATATACCCGTTAAAGTTCAAAAGCAGAATGCTTCTCAAGATAAATGCTAACAGTACGTGATTCAGAGATTCTGTGCTTATTCAGAACATTGATAAATTTGATAACTTGTATATGGTTACCAAGGTGATCCATTGGAATCTCTTTTGCAATCTTTGGAAAATAAAGGAGTCAGTTATATTCCTAAAATACCGGATGTCCATGTCACTTGATCACTGCAAAGAAAAATGAACTGACTGTAAAAGTACTTCAGTATAAAATTGAAATTTTTGCTATTTTTGTAAGAATGAGGGTTTCGTATGTTTTGCCTGCTTATTGTGTATTACCTGATTTATACTTATTCCAAACAATAGTAAAATTTCATTGTTGAAATCTGCTCCTGCACAACTGAAAGTTGTTTACCATATTGAAGAAAACTCAACTGGATATACTAGTTAAAACTACAAAATAATTGTAGCCTAAATCTAGTTGTTTTCCAAATTTAAAGAAAGTATAACATTATTTTTAGTATTATATCAAATATTTTTTGAATGTGTCAATGATAAAAAGTTCTGTCTCACTGACAGAACTTTCTAGGGGAATCTTTTGCTAATGGAAATTATTTCAGGAGGAAAAGAAAATCCCTTTACAAGGGAAGAAAAAGCTATGTTAGCAGTAAAAGTATCTGATAACCATTTAGCACAGTAAATGAACACATTATTCAAGATATTTCCAAACATTTTCCTTAGTTTGTTTGTACTCACTGGTGGTAGCTGAAAAATTATACATATGATGTATGTCCAAACTTTTGTTAAAAAAAATAAATATAAAAGGTATATTAATTTGTATCATAGAATCATAGAACAGCCTTAGTTGAAAGGGACCCACCAGGATCATCAAAGTCCAGTTCCTGGCCCTGCACAGGCCCACCCCAAGAGTCACACCATGTATCTGAGTGCAATGTCCAAATTCTTCTTGCACTCTGGCAGGCTTCATGTTGTGACCCCTTCCCTGGAGAACCTGTATGTCTGGATTGTGGACTGTGTTGGAAAGTATAAATTAAAACATAATTTTTCACACATGGTCCCAAAGTTTCCTTTTCTTGTTTTCTTTTTATTTTCTCTCTCAGACTTAGTTTTCAACCTTTATGTCAACAAATCAGTGCTAGAATCTCAATCTGATGGATCCATTTCTTTTGCAGAAGACAGGAACATTCTGATATATTCCATCGGTATATACTCAAATTGCATTTTCAAAACTTTTACTGTAGTTTCAAAATTCAAGGCACAGTAAGGCTCTTACTTATTAAGATGTTTATGGAAGAGAACAGAGACAAAAATGTTTCACTGAAAGCACACAGTCCAGTCAAAGATTCTTTGATTTCAATATTAATTTAAATGCATAGTTTCATAAACACTGTTTTTTCAGAGTGCTTGAACATTGTGAAAAGTGTAGTGAGCATGAATTGCTTAGGGACAGTTTGCAAGCCCAACAAAATCAGGATATAGACATGGATACATCATTTAAGAGGGAGAAATATCAAGGGGAAAATTGCCATAAATTTTTGTAACATACAAAAACTCACATTGTAACTATGGAATTTCTGTCAGTGGATGCTCAATATTAAGTCAAAGATATCAGAAGTGTCATAAGCACAGTTGACTTTAGGCAGGAAAATGAGATAAGTGACCTCTTAAAGTCAGTTTTGTATCATAATTCCACCTTAGTCTGACTAAAAATAAAATTCTCACATGGTTTGAGATGACAATTTTTTTTAAGTGACTTATGCTTTTCAGCACCACTGACTTCAGAATGATATTTCAGCTCCTGTTTCTTTTTGCCCTCTAAGAAAATTTGACTTTGAAGCTAATCACACTGTAACTATTCAATACTTCCTGATGTCTTGCTCTCACCTGATAAATAGATACAAACAGCAGACTACATACAGATTATATTTAGTTCAAGTAGATTAATATTTAACCTATTGTCCCCATAGGATGTCAGATACACTTGAGTCAACAACCATATATATTTAGTGCTGCAAGAAATATTACCTGTTTTGAACATGTTTGCTACATTTTCAGAAAATACATTTATTTCTAAGCAAACAATAGTTCAGGGGGTTGTTATACTGAATCTCGATGACCCACTACTAGGCATGGACAGAAGCCACCTGTCAGAAATACGCAACTTTGGCTCTCTGGGTGTTCCCAATTTTTTCTTTGTAACATTTAGCTCGGTATCAACTTTGGCTGATCCGTAACTTCTTTGATGGCATGGTATGAAGTACAACAGGTTAAAACTTTGAGTTAAAAATGGTAGAATCATGGAATTTATGGGGACTTGTTCATGAATATTACTTAGCATATGCCTTAAGGTTTCTTTGAGCTTTTTTTTTAAGATCAAAGAGAATACTTTTACTATAGAACATATAATGATAAAGAAATGTCTGAGTTAAAGAGACCTTTACATGAAAAAGATTGGGATGAGTATGAAATGAAATGCTGAATTTTAATGATGACTATTTTTAGCAATTAGACAGTGACAGTTTGCTAAAAATTGGCAGTCCTTATACTGTTCACCAAAAAGACAAAATTTTACATTGTTTTTCATTGTTCATGGAAATTCCATCTTGTAGCTCCTGACTCATAAATCTCCTCATAAATGTAAGACCAAATAAAGTTATAAACTAATTAATGTAATATCCTGTAGTTGGACAGCAGAGGACAAGTGAAAGTATCAGAAGGATGTCTGAACAGGCACTTCATTTCTAACCAGTGTAAATAAGTACTGTAAATAGATTATTCGATGCATTTATTTTGTATCCTGATTTGATAAATTGTTTTAGAGATTCGTGAAAGGTCAGAGTCTAGTCCATAAAATGTATTATAAATACTGTACATTCAGTACCATGTTCAGTTCTTGAGTAAAAGGAACATAGCACAGGTAATTACCTTGCCTTGCTGTGGAAGCAAATATCTTCTGCCTGAAGAGTGTTTCTGTATATATAGACACAAGGTCATTAATAAAATTTTTTACCATTAGTTTGGTGGTCTGTATAATTTTTCAAGTGTTACATAATAATAGGTAATGTAGTGAGTCTATTCTTCCACTGTCCTTCAGGAATTGCTTTTTAAAATGCATAATTTCAATTTGAATGTAAAAGAAGAAGTCACATTCTACAATAAGAGTAAATATATACCTTTAAATACCAGTTAGGTAATGGCCATTTCAGTCCTTAATTATAAATATGAGATAATTCATACAGATATCAACTTTTTCCAGAAATTTTTCTTTGATTTTTTTTTTTCTAAAATTTAAGGACTCCACTGCAATGAAAAAAAACCCACGAGACTTGATTTCAGATAGTAAACAGATTTATTTTGTGAAATGTGCACTTTGAGATATAGCCTATCTCAAAACTGTAACATTAGAGCAATTCCTTCAGTTTGGAAAACTTGTGAAACAAAAGATTTGACTGTTTGTCTCCTTATTATTCCTTTTTCTTTTCTTATGTGTCAAAAAACTTGTAGATTCCGTGAAAAAATATGTCTTTTTTTACAGTTTCTTTTTTTCCAGAGAAATTTTATATCTAAATAATATCATCAATAACCTTTGAGTCTCATCTGCCTACTGTTGTCCAAACCACACAAGTGGGAAGGGTAAGAATCTCAATCTGATGGAATAACTACAGAGATCTGTATTTCAGCTACAGTTTGATTCAATGCAGAGTACTTAATTCTTTTCCTTACTAAATACTGTAGTGGACACTATTTTAGATTGTCTAATATTTCAATTAATAATATAGTGTCTGAAGATATTTATCACTAAAATACAAAATATATGATGACGAAATACACTGTGGACTAGAAAATAAGGATTTTTATAAGATTTTCTTTTTTATTCCATGAATAATGTCTGAAGCCTCCTTTTGACTGAATCAGGCCCTTTATGTTCAGGTATCATCTTTTACCTCTATTCCTCAAGGCTTCTTGTATTCTTAAATTGTGTCTTGCTTTCTGCAGTTATATCACACTCATTCAGCTCTGTAGGAGCTCTGTCTCATCTGTAGGATTTGTGATCTTTGTTTTACAGCTAATTATTTGAATAATAATAGTGTAAAGCTTCAGACACTTCAGTGTATTTATTCCCATTTTTTTTTGTGTCAACTACTTTAAATCATTCCAGAAGTCAATACTTACCTGCACTAATGCTAACAGAAAAAAATTAGGATTGCACAATTAGATACTTTAGATGGTAAATTTTATACACTCATGGGAAGTTCTTTATACAATATGTGGCATAGAAGTTAAATTATTAAAAAGGAAAGAGACAGTATTCCCTAAGTCCTTCTTTGGAACTTTGGCACTAAGGCAATTAAATGACTCAGAGAGGTCTCTGGCTGTAGTCTTTACAACTTGGCTCTATGATACATACACACTTTTTATCTATGACTGAAGAAAAAACTATAAAAAGTTCTCACAATGATAGCATTTTTTTCTTTTTTTCTTCTGTCTGGTTTACAAGGACTCTAGTGTGAAAAAGATTCAAAATATTCTAAAATTCTTATTTCATGCTTTGTCATAAGTAACTTTCACTTCCTGAAAAATTTAGATCTCGTAGGATCACCAGTTCCATCTAACTGTAACAGCTACTTTTGTCAAGCTATCCTAGAAAAAAAGCCACATGATTAGTTGAAATAATAATAATAATAATAATAATAATAATAATAATAACCACAAATGTTACAACCAAGTCCTAAACATAATTCTTAATTTGACATATTGACTGTAAGACTGTACAAATACTTGTGGACGAACTAAATAAGAGAAAAATGATGAACCTCTTGAGTTTATATGAGTAATAGGAGAAAGAGATACCTATTTGCATCTGCAGACACGGTTTTAGAATTGATTTAAGAGCCTACCAGAAATTTCTCAGGTCAGTTTTATATTTAAAATTTAGTGTTCATTCATATCCATCTCACAAAGCTGATCAAATAGGATGCATATATATTTAAAATAAGTATGCTGAATTTGTTCAGTTTCATGAAATATTGTTTCACTTTTTTAATTTTTTAGCTAGTTGAACTATTTTCTTTAAAACAAATTTTCCTAGCTGACTTGTTTTTTTCTTTTCATTTTGCATTTGTTATAGTTCAGGAAGAATTTTTTTCCCTGTAAATAGAAGAGAAAAAGGTGCTTCTCTGCATAACAGTGTGAACATGTTAGCACACATCTAACAACCATGAAAGGCTGAAAAACGTCTGACAAGGATAATAATAGGAAGGAAAAAAAATATTCAAGCACAGAATTCCCATTACGATCACTGTTTTGCTCTATGATGCATACACAGTATTCTGTATTGTTTATCATTTCACTAGTAGCTTGGAAAAACAAAACTTGAAAATATGCTTGATATATAGTCTTGAAATTCTCACTTTATAGTGATTGTGGGAATAGTATTGTTTTCAGAAGGAAATATGAGTCTTTCTTTAGTATGACTATAATTATTTCATTAATTCCCTTTTAGGGTTGCAATGGCTGGCACTGTCACGGAATCACAGAGTCACAGAATATGCTGACTTGGAAGGGACCTACAAGGATCATCAAGTCCAACTCCTGGCCCTGCGCAGGACATCCCCAAGAATCACAACATGTGCCTGAGAGTATCATCCAAAAACTTCTTGAACTCAGACAAGCTTGGTGCTCTGATCACTTCTCTGGGGAGCCTGTTCCAGCACACAACCACTCTGTGAGTGAAGAACTTTTTCTAATATCCAACCTAAACCTCCCCTGACAAAATTTCAGGCCATTGCCTTGGGTCTTGTCACTGGTCATGAAAGTGAAGAGATGAGTGCCTGCCCCTCCTCTTCCCCTCACGAAGAAGTTGCAGGCTGCGGTGAGGTGTCCCCTCGGTCTCCTCTTCTCCAGGCTGAACAGACCAACTGACCTCATATGGTTTCCTCATATGAGGAAACTCATATGATTTCCGCTCAAGGCCCTTCACCATGTTCATTGCCCACCTTTAGACACTCTCTCAGAGCTTAATATCTTTCTTATATTGTGGTGCCCAAAACTGCACACAATATTCAAGGTGAGGCCACACCAGTAAGATGGAATTTGTTGTAAGGGTTGTAATTAGGATTTTATTTCAGTAGTATTTTGAGGAAATTGAAGAGTTTTCACACAAAATTAGCATGGCCAAATTCATTAGGAAGTAACTTTTGAAAAAAAGGCTCACACTTTTGGTTATCTACTGTGTTTACTAAATTACTAATTGCATGCAGCACTGATATTATGTCTCTTAAAGGCAGTGTTGTAATGTTTTGCACTGTGAGATAGTCTATGACCTTTTCAGACAGTTTTCTTTCCTAAAGTGGTATCCCATCCTTGTTGAAGTTATTCCTTTTGACTTGTGAAGGATCAGTCTTCAGTTGAAATGAGGATCACGTGAAGCCAGGTCAACAACACTGAGGATGACTGACTTATGTTAATAGCAAGATCTTTCGTACCAATCCAGCTGGTAAGGCAACAAGATGCTGACATTCAGGAAATGTAGCAATGAGTGGCAAAATAAAATTTTTTTGATGATATACACCCTGGAGGTATTGTGGTTTGTTGTATTGTAAATAATGCCGTTCATATTATCCTTCCTGTATTTCTGCAGCGTAGTGGAGCTAATAATGTGTAACTGATGGAATTTCTGATAAAGGCTTATTAGAAGGGTTTGTTCAGCAATCTTTTCATCCCTTAGCTTTGACTTCTTGTGGCTGATGGTGTTGCACTTACAACTTACCAGCTTCTGTCTTCTCTCTCTTTTGTAATTTGGTTATTTACTCCTATTTGTTAGCAACTTGTCTTAATGAATTCAATCAAAAGAGTGCAATAATATGTGCTGAATGGTTTCTTCCCTAATTTAACAAGTCTTAAAACAGAAGAAGCACAAAATGAGCATCTTGTGGCAAAGGGTAGAAAACTCCACTTATCTCCTCTCCCTAATGCTTAATGTACTTGAACTAGAGGTCATCATAACTTGAAGTGGTTTTCTGTGTCTTCATGGACACAATGGGCAATGACTTTGACTTTTGCTAAGATTCAGAAACAGTTTTCAAGAAATTTGCAAAGCTTTATTGTAGCACTTACCACAGTGGAACTTGCTTTGCAGGCATTTCTGGGGGCACCACTCTTTAACTGAAGAGGCTCTGCCACAATAAGACAGAACCAGGAAAGACAAAACCTCTGCATTAAGTACACCCTCATGAGGGAAGTACATAGCAGTCTCAAACCATATCCATTAGAATTCAACAGGAAATTTCTTTCCCAAAATCTCACTGACGTTCATCTGAAGTTGAAAACAGTGACAGTTGTGAGAAAACTATTACCTTATTATGAAAAAAATGCCAGTGGACTTTCAAATGTCTTCTTCTGAAATGGAAATGAGTTGTACATCCAAGTAGTATAAAATTTTATTTTCATTTGAATGAGCATTGTTTTTAAAACTTACTTGAAAATATTTTAAATATGTAACCATGTTACCACAATGTACAAAAATGTTACAAAACAATTGCTCTGCTGTTGTGATTACCTTGCATAACCGCTTTCCTAAGCTTGGATAAATGCAAAAGCATGTAAATATGAATACTTATAAAAATTTTCCTAGTTATGCATCCGAGATTAAATTACTATTCTATCAGTATGGTCACTCACAAGAACTGAATCATTCCCTGCCCTGTACTAATGCTCTAGAAACAAACCAAACCAGACAAAACCAGACCAAACCCAAAACAATCAACAAATCAAACAAACAAACAAGGAAAAAACCCAACAAAACAAACCCACAGCATCCAGCAAAACTCCAGAAGAGTAAATTCCTCAAAATATTGATGTTATCAATAGGTAAGGGCAAAGAACAATGATAGTTAAAAATTCGGAATGCATTTCAGGTGCCTTCCTTTTGTCTATATATGCTTCTGCAACTAAAAGATCTTCAAGACAATGGCATACCCAGTGCCATTCAGCTAGAATTTAATCAGTTTTATTAATCCAATAAGATACATATACTAAACTCAACAACAGCTTCTGAAGGATGTCAATTGAGCCATACTGTTCCCTTACAAAGAAATATAATCAAAAAGAACAAATCCTCCATTGCTTGTTTGAAATAAATCAAAACATGACTTACCTCCTGTAAATGTCTGTTTAGGATGCTACAATGAAGAATTGAAGAGAACAGTGGGAAAGCATTGGAAAGAAATCTTCATCAAAATGATGAGAAACTCATTGATTTGTGTTTAGTGAACAGCCTAGTTCCTTCCAACTTCATGTTACCTAACAAACACAAACCCACCAGATGGTGAATAAGAAAATCAAATAGATTATATTCAAACAAATGCAAAAGCACATTGAACAGTCATATCAAGAACAGCCACAGTCTTAACTTTGCCAAAATGAAAATAAATCCAAAAAGGGAAGCTCAAGATGAACTGAGTATGAGACAGAGGCAAAGACTAGAAAGGAAGGAAAAATGAGATGCACAAGGGAATTTAAGCTTCAGTGCTTCAAGCCAAAGACCAGGAAGCTAGCCAAAGAAGAGCACTAGAAAAAATACTAAGCAAAATAAAAAGTGGGGAAAAGCAAAGAATAAGAAAGCAGAGAAAACACTGCAGAGCAAATGTGCCTTGTATTGTGAAAGTACCATGTGAAAAGAGATATATGGCAATGGTTGGAAATATGGAAAAATCCTGAAATTTTTCATAGATTTCTAAATCTCTATGGAAATCATACTACTCTAGTATGATATAAAACTTCAAGAAGAACAAATTGGTTTTAGGACCAGCAAATTCTATGAAGAACAATTATTTTGAAGTCTTTGTTAGAAAACTACTACAAATTATTTCTCAATCATTAGTAAGAATAAATTTTAAAGGCAATTAAAACACCACAGATATTTGGTAGACCTTTAGTTTTATAGACCAATGTGTCTGATGGAGTAGGTTCACATTTTGGAATAACTTTCTGTCATATGAAATCTTGAGAGTTAATGTTCTCAGGAAAAGAACATGAAGACCAGCATCAAATATATCTGCTTTTTCTTCCTATCATCACTTCTAGCATCTAAAGTATAAAGAAATAGAAATAAAAATATTGCTGATATTATAGAAACTACTGAGACTGGGAAAAAAAATTCTTCTTCAAAATCAAGTGCTCAAAATTATGACAATGTTTTGAAATACTAAAAGAGAAAAAAATGTTTAATATGTTATAATATCTCACTAGTCTAAATGGAATTTTAATGATGCATGGAAATCTCATAAATGCAATAATAACAGGGTGAGAAAAAGTATGGATGAACTCAAAAGTTAACAGGAAAAATTCTTGCCAACACTGAGGTATTTCAACCCAAATATATTGTACATGAATGAGAATTTAAAAGTGTTTTGTACAATAAAAGATCCCTTTGAAACAACAGCTGAGATACACCTTGCCTGCCTGGCAGCCTTTTTACATCATTCACATATTTAACCAATATTCCTCATTCTGAAACTAATGGTTTGAAATATTTCTGTGAAATTTTCTCACTAACATTTGAGATAAATCACAGAATCATAGAATATCCTGGGTTAGACAGGACCCACAAGTATCAGCAAAGTCCAACTCCTGGCCCTGACCAGGACACCCCAAGAATCACATCATGTACCTGAGAGTGTTGTCCAAAGGCTTCTTGAACTGTGACTGGGTGTTGAAACACAGACAGCAGCTAAAGAAATTTATGTGCATTAAAGCATAGGCGGAAAGTCTACATTTTTTGCTTAAAGATTGTGTCAATTACTTCTCAGATGTGGATGAAAATAGGTTAGATTTTGGGTCTATTTTTAATTTGCCTTTTCAGGACATAAAACGCAAATAGACAGTTTGGAAGATGGTTAAATAAATTATGTCTACGAAATCAGTTGTCATACTTTAGCTCTTAATACGTGCTTAAACTTTAGATTTGGAAACTTTCCAATTGTTTTTTGATTTATGCTTCTGTTCTTTATTTCTAGTATGAAAAAAATTGTTTTTAAAGAATACTGATGATGGCTTTGCAGTTCAGTTATTTATGAGAAGGCCATTAGATTTTCATGGCTGTTTGTCCCAGTCCCATAAGGAACTGCATTGCCTTTGACTGACGTCCCCTGCAGTTTCATTTGACTTTGTGTAACAGAAGAGTTACTGGTTTTCACTATAACAATGGCTGCATTTCAGTAGTTGATAAACTGATCCCTGTTGTTATAATTTAAAAAGCACTCAGACTATTCTTTCTCTTTTTTTTTTTTTTAATTAGTAATTCCACTTGTTTTGAGTAGCCATCATTTCACATTATGAGCACACGGGAGTGGAGCTGGACAGTAGTACATGCTCTGTGCTTAACACTTCAACTGTTGTGCCTCCTATCTAATCAGCCAGATTTTAAAGGGCTCACACACAGTTGCTACAAAGAAAGAGTTTTATCTTCCAGATGGCTTATCCTCCCAGTACTTATCCTCCAGTTAGCTCTTGCTCATTTTTCAGTCTCTATCCCTTTGAAAGGTTTAGAGAAAACACTTCAAAGTGTTGTTTTTCAAAGATCTGGTACTTAAGATAAACTTCTCTCCAGTCTGACCCTCTCTTCATATTTCCTGTCTTACAAACATTCACATTCAGCTTACTCTTCCTCAGTTTGGTGCTGTAACATGCAGTGGCCAAGTGTTGTGCTTGTCTCCCATGTGCGGTCAAAATATATCTGGGGGGCAGGAGAAGGGGGAGAGGGGGGTACCACAATCTTTCATTAATCTACCTACTTTAAAAATTTTCACAGTAGTTCAGTTTCACCAGTTTGCCTGTGAATAAGCAGATTGAACAAGAGGATTCAACATTAAAATGCACTGCTTGTGTATTAATTCATACAATAATTTACACATTTTTCAAAATACCCTTAAAACAGATAAACATCCAATTCTAACTGAATTTCAAAAGGACGTAAAGGAAGATAAATATCAAGAAATATTCTGGTTATAGGAAATTTCACTTATAACGATAGTTATTCCTGATAGTCATCAGTCTGATTTGTAATTTTCCATTCCATGTATGTGCAACACACATTGTCTTGTCCTTTACCAAGGTTGAAAAAGGTTTGTTGTTATAAATATGTGAGGTGGTCCAGCTACAGTATACAAGTACTGTAAAAATAGTCCATTGATATTCATGTAATATGCTGGTATCAAAGTATTATAAGCATTATGGGAAGTCTCATATCAAGTGCAAACTCCATTAGTTCATGTGCCCTACAGTTCTACATCCAACTCTGTTTTCAGAGTTCGTCTTTGTTTTATTAAAAAAAATATTCCTACCAACAACAGAAACAATCCTCCTCACAAACACAGTTACTAAGCATTCTGGCTGACAAATGATGCAATGACAAAAATTTGTTCTTTTCTCTTGATCTGCTTCATTTCTCCTTGAATTTCTAACCGGTTCAAATGCATTGCCACTTAGATGATACTTGATGCAGGATTTTTGTCAGCCAGGGTAGATCATTGAGATTGATAAACTGTTCTGAAAAGTGCCTGATTAGGTGCGTTAGCTTTGTTAATGAACTGGTGTTATGCAAAACATGTAGGTCATGTTGCCCCTAGCCTGCTCCTTAGCATGCACTCAAAATTGGCATTGTGTCATCTCTGCCACCTGCTTATTTGTTGGCAGGACAGAACAAGATGATGTGTTCTGGCAAACGGATGTCCAGCAGCTGAATCACTGATGCAGTAATGAAGGCAAAAGCGAACAAATATTAATGAGAAAGCATCCTAGAGGGAAGATCCATTGTGATTGCCAGCACTGCTAGTCAGTCCGTCCATCCTACTTCCCCTCTTTATGCCATTTATGGAGTCATGATACTTGGTACCGCTAGCTGGATTCATGTACTCTTATAGATTATATATTTGAAAACTTTATTAGATTCAGAATGGTGTTAACCAAACTGCTCACTGGTTAACATCCAGGTCACACTTCCAAAGACTGTGGTATCTTGACTTAGTAGTAGCATGGGACAGTTAAAGAAGGATATGCAACAATGACAGCAAAATCACTGCCATTTTCATAGAGTTTATAACCTAATATCATTGTGTGATATACTCTTGTATATACTTCCTTATGTCAGAAGGTAAAAAAGAGCAGAAGTAAACCCTATCATAGAAACATGATTCCAAGACAGAAATCTTGCCTTTTTAAATGTCATTCATTCTGGAATTTGTTTTTCTTTAAGTAACCACATTATGATCTAAATAAATTGCTGCAATTATGGCTCTGATTCAGAAGAGCACTTCAGCACATATTTAACTCAAGCATGAACTTGGCATGCCCACTCCTGAGTGCTGGCTTTTGATGGTATTGCTGTAACTGAAGATAGAAACCCTACACCTTCTATTCAGTACACAGCAAAAGTAAAACTATCAGATGATAGTTCAACAAAATAAGTCACCATTTGTAAAGTATGCTCAGTATCATATAATCTACTGTGCAACTGAGTTAACAACATTGTTTTTCCCAGCTTTTCTTTGACTTATCTTGAAATATCCCTGTTGCATTAATGATTAAAAACTAGTTTTATTAAATGAACAACAGTTACCACAGGCATCTTTGAAGGAAAACCCCCCAGTATTTATCTAATTAAATAAGCAATTCAATTTTAAACCATCCCCCCTACCCAAGTCTGGAAATATTTTTTAGAAGGAAAATGACCAAGAACAATATAATATGGTCAGATTAAGTAATTATGCGAAAGATTGAAATTGTAATCATACTTGACTCTAAAGCATTTAAACCTCCTGTCCAGCTCAGCAATCAGCAAGTAAATATTTATTTAAAGTACATCAGACCTATCAATAGTTTTAGAAAACAAACAAACAAAAAAGTCCACTGCAATATATCAAATCAGGACCCTTTTAATGTTTCCCACCCTTGATGGGAAACACATATTCAGCTTCACCATTACTCCCTATAGGCCACTATTATTTGTAAGAACTGGTTATCTTTGCCTCCTTGCCACTGACAGTGTTCAATGCCTCAAGAAGTGTTACACAGAGAAGGGGGATTTGCTCCTTTTTATTCCTTCTTTGAATTAAGTAACTTAAATAACTTAATTCTTACACTAAAGAAGCAGCTGTTTTTAGAGGAGGAAGTGTTGGTAAGGTCTTTTCCCTAATTGAAGTGAAATAAGCTCAGTCTTTCTTCACTTTCTTTTAAGAATTTTGAAGGAAGTAAAGAATTCTCACTGCATAATCAACAAACTAAACAGATGTAAACTCTTCTTTACAGGTCTAACTACTTTTCATGTATATTTTTCATGCTATCTAAATGTGAACAGCCAACAGTGTAAAAGGCAGTATTCCTTAGTGAGATGGGAGCCTGTAAAAAATGCAAATGAGGAATGAAATAACAAAGAGAGATGTAACTTTGTAGAGACTTTGAAGGCACAGTAAGTGTTTATAAAGGAAATACTGAAAAGAAAATTAGTTGGAAGTATCTGAAGTCTGTATGACTGCTTCAGGCTGAATCCCTTAAACTTCTTCTCAGTAATAGCTTCATTCTTGTTGCAGAATGTTGTTTCCCCAGCCTGAGTTTTAAACTTTTGGATTTTGACAGCACTATGAGGTAAAGGTCTTATCTGACTCATTAACTTCCCATGTTCCACTCCCTGCTCTTAAGTTGAATGTTTAAGGATTAATGTGACAGCAAAGTCCTAACAACAGCACAATGATTTCTGGCCAAACACTATTGAATAACCTCACATTTGAGTACACATTGGAATTTGAGAGAATCCTTATAAATAATATTGAAGAACAGTGAGAGTCCATAAATAAAATGCATCGAGGACAAGAACATAAATACCATGAAATACCTTGTACGTGAGGTTGTACAAGAAAACAATAGTCTTTAAGCAGAATTCAAGATCAGAGTCTGATTTCAGCTGTGATGGTATAATTCTATTTAATCCCTTTTTTTTTTAACCACAATCAATTTCTGGATTTTTTTGTGTGGGTATGTGTGTGAGAGAGAGAGAAATAAATTTTATGCAAATGCTGTATGTTTTCCTATCACTTCCTGTTCCAAAAATAGAAATTCTTGTAAGTAATGTAGCATGAGTACTATAACTGCTTCCTGTAAAGGCCTAACTGGACCTGTCATCTGTCACTTCTTTATCCTTTTTATGAGACAATCAATAAAACTTGTAATGTTCCTTTTTATGGCTCATGGAGCTCTTAACAAATACTCAGTGAACTATTGATTAATGGACAAATTAGGGACTATCAGCCTTTACTCACCTCAAAACACTGTTTCTGTGAACAGCAAGACATTAAAATATAACTTTTCAGAGGTTTAATTCTAGGTTGTGAATCATACATGGAATTTCAGTTGTTTCAGTTCAGCATCATCAGTTAATCATCTCAGAGTGTTCTGGCTTGTAAAATCTGCAATTAAAATCAAATGCTAAACAGAATATTAGTGGTTTTATATGGTAAGTCAAGATTTTTTTATTCAACTTAAATCACTTCAGAAATATATCTGGCATCTATCAAAGCATAAGTTTTATTTGTCTAAAAAGATTGCATATTGTCAATTTAGTGGTAAAATGTTTTGAGGTTGTTTTGCATCTGGTTTCAAATGAAATGAAGCTACTTTGGTATGCCCTAAGCAAAGAAAAACTGGAATCTTTATCTCTAAGCACAATTTTATTTTACTAATTATACTTTTCTCCTCTCCACTCTTCCAGACTCCTGAATTCTTCATTAACCTCCCCATTTATGTTCCCAGTAAAGGTTTCAACACTTTCTTTGTGAGACTTCAAATTCCAGTAGCTGTTAGGTTATATATTTATATATGGAAATTGGAGAGGTCACTGTTATTCCCAGAACCTACAAAAAACTCACACTTTAGTTTTTGTATCTTTGCTTTTCCAGTGCACTATTTTAAATATATCTCTTTGTTGGAATCAATAGTTAATAAGCCCATTTTGTTTCTGCATATGTGTATAAGAGTGTACCCAAAAGCTCATAAGAAGACTCTTTTTGCAGCACTTTTCCACCCTTTTGTGTTGTGTGATGTCATAGTAAGGTTTAATCTGCCTATTTTTTCTTGCATTTTTTTAAAACATTTTTATGCAATTAGCTTGCTTCCTCCTTCTTCTTCAGTAAAGCTGCAGTATAGAGACACCTACTGGGAAATGAATGAACAGAAACAAATGCAAATATCGATGATGATTATGATAATAATAATAATAGCAGCAATAATAAAAATAATAATAATATTCTTTTTTTACAGGGTAAAACCTTAATTATATTTGGTATTTTTAATTTCTACAGAAAATGTATTAATTTGATCCAGAAACATTCTAGACAAGGATGTTTAATTTGAATATTCAATCTGACCGACTACCGATCTGACCGATTCATGGAATCCAACCATCCATGGAATTTCACATCTTTCCACATATTTTGCCCTATCAATAGGAATCAGAGAGAATCGTTGTGATTGGACCCAGGATTAAGAGATGCTTTGTGCATATAAATGCTTTTGTGTCATAAATTCTGTGCAATAATTTTAGAAGCTTAATTATTGAGGAACATCTAGTACTAGCTCTAATGATTCTATAAAGGAAAAAAAAAAAGACAATATGACAAAATAGAAACTAAGGAACATATTACTGAAACCCACACTGTGTCCAATATGTTCACACAAATGGATAGTTAAAGATAAGGCTTCATTTCAATCTTATATTGAAACTTTTGTCTCACATTAGATTATAATCCTACTACTAGCCATATCTTTCCTAAATGATAAACTCTTCATTAGTCAGAAAGCCAGGTTAATATATGCTAATAACTGTTTCATTATTGTTTAATGATTTTGTTCATAAAACATGTATTATATATTGAATATATTATTTAATTAGTCATCTAATGCTTAAAGGTAGGGGTTTAGTTGTTTACTCTTTTCTGTAGTTTCTGTCATAATTTACAAGAAAATAGCTTCCTACTCTGCCTCAGAAGTTTCCTGAGAATAAGTGTAGAACTTGCTCCAAAACATTTGCAATGGTATCTCCATGTACTTATGAGTTAACACATTCCTGGAAAAAATCATTCTAGTAGTTAATATTTTACGAACAGTTTCCTAAAAACATAAATCTTTTAAACAAGTTAATATGAAAAATTTTTCTTTTTTTTTTTGAATCTGCCACTAGTGAGAGAAAGTAACATTTTCCAAATGATTGCACTCAGGAATAAATTCACAAAGATACTTTTATGCTGCAATGTTTTGTATTAAGACTTCTTGTCTTGAGGCATCTTGATACTGGTGGTAACGACAGCACTGAATTAGCTTTTTCTTGGGAATGACAGCTGAGGGAGATTCACCATTTACTTGAAGGAATTCAATCATATTTCATCCTCCCTCTTAGCTAAGAAGGCTGATTGCCACTCTGTGGTTCAATCTGATACACTGGCCTCATGCATTCTTGGCTTTCTAAGGAGCCTAAACTGGGCTGCAGATGATGCTGTTCTGTAATGGAAGTGTTCAGATATTTTGTAAACCATTTAATCATGTCCTTTGTAACTTCCCTCTAATATATATATATATATATATATAAAATATACATTATATATATAGTATATATAATATATAAAAATATAAATACATTATATATAAATATATAAATATATTTTATACTTGTCATTAAGGCTCAATACTGAGGGTATTGTGGAAGGGGAAGCTTCACTTCAAACTCCTCCAGTTGCTGTGCAAGGTGGGAATAGATTGTAATGTGTGGAAATTTGAGAGAGCGGCACATTTACAAATGGACAATTTGGTCCAGTAAGAGTATTCATAAAAAGAAATTTTCAATTTTCATTGAATAAACAAAACCAGTTCTCACTACAACTACATGACATACTGTTATTTCATATGAAGAGCATGGTAACCATGGAGAATTATTAGTTCTCTAATACTTAGATTCCCAAATAAAACTCAACTTTGATGAAGCCTTCTGTTTTATATTAGCCCTAAACTTCCTGAAACTATTTCCCGAGTGTTTCACTATCAGTGACTTTGATGGAAGAGTGCAGATATTTTGTACGCTATCTAATCATGACCTTTGTAACTACCTTCAAAATTTATAATATACCTTATTATGCCCTGATGGTTTTGTGTTGCTTAATGTCTTCATTTTTTTAATCAGTGGACCTCCTGACTCCATTAATTCTAATAAATACCTATAAAATACCTATAAATACTTATAAAAAGGATGATATTAATTTCATTCCCCTAACAATCTCTGTGGTCAACTTGAGCCAGCACAAGAGCAAAGAAATAATTTCTTAGCCAAACCAACGTTTCTTGAGAAAATACTTCCTTACATGAAGAGTAGTGCTATATTGTTACATTTGGGGGTAATTTTCATCCAGTACTATTTTCTCTCTATATATATGTATTATAAGATGTTCTGGTTCACCTATTTTTTTATTTAAGCTGCTCGTATTTTACTGACTTTATTGTACTTTTATTGTACTTTATTGACCTTTTTGGTTTTTTTTTTGGGGGGGGGGGATAGAGGGGAGGAATTGTTTGCCTGCTACTTCATTCCTTTGCATGACACTCCAGTATTTTTGTAGGCTGTACCTTTTTGATATTGCTCTACCTACTGCCAATTCATGTACAATTTTTGTCCCAGGTTGCATTGACAGCTACAACATTGTCTTAGAGACATCCTAGGTAGAAGCCTGAATTCAAAATATATTTTTGTTAACTTTACTTCAGTGTCTAATTTAAGTAGACTCCCCAGATAATGTCACTTACTTAAATCAGCAACCTAAGGTTGAACCTTAGATAGCAGGAAAAAAAACGTACCAAGCAACCTTTATAAAAACTTTGAATTTATATTTTTTTCTAATAATCTAAAATTAGAAGGTTCATGAGAAGCTTGTCTATTGTGTTCACTCTCAGAGAATACACAGATTTTATGTGAAATTGAAGTTAAAGACTTAGTGTACACATATTTAGACGTGTACATACACAAAAATATGTGCATGTACACAGACATAAATACATATCAAAATATAACTACGCTATCACATAAATCACAATAACTAAGCTCTTTGAGATAACTTATTCTGTCATTTTAATTTTACATGTACATACCTCTATTTCAAGTTGTTTCTGCATGTTTCTTGTGACCAGCAGCTTCAGCTTTTTAGCATTCAAAATTAATATATTTTGCTATTAAAATTCTTACTACAATAACAATCTTGTTTTTATTATACACCAAGACTAACATCCATTGTGGAGGATTTACTAGCATTACTTTCTTCATTGAAGTTGCTTATTTCTTTTTTTCAGAAGTGTGTTTTGATATACATTCACAGATGACTCATAAATTTAACATTTTCTAATTATTCTCTATAGAAAGGAAGATCCATGTATATAAGAGTGTCATGACTCTATTAGTATAAACTGAAGGAGTAGTTCTAAAAGTAGTTAGATTTTTCTATCTTAAAAGCTATAAAAAGCAACTACAGCTCAGCTTTACACAAATTGGCATTTTTAAGTTTACCATTTTTAAGTTAATTTTAGTCTGGAATAATACTGGAGCACAGTCACTTAGTTAAAAGAGGTTTACCACTGTTTCATGTGGTATATCAAATGTAATCCATCAACATTTGACTTCGTGGCAGACTTGGATATGCATTTTAAAAATGATGCAACATAAGGTAAAAGGCAACAGCTGACTTGATAATAGATGAGAATCTGAGACACAACTTTTATTATTATCTTTTTTCCAAAGCATATGTCATTACGAAAATAAATATTTACAACATTTAGAGTCGCCTAAGGGACCAATGTAATCAACATCTTAAATAGGCCACTGGATCATTTATCATTACAGATGAATATGAGCTAGTTGATGTGTTATCTACTTTTTAAAAACAGTTGCTGTGGTGAAACCCAAATACTAACTTACATAATATCTATTTTTATTTAATAGCAACAACTCTGTAGAAACACATGCTAAACTCTGAAATGTACTTGTCTTGCTCCATAAAAGAACACCTTGCATTCACCTCTTGTTTATGAATCCAGAAAACTTTTATTCTCTTCTGTACCAGGTGCTACTTCAGAAAGTCTGGATAGCTATCACTTTTATCATCAATATTATTGTTCAGCTCCTTTTCTCACTTGTAACTGAGGTATTTGTTGGCTTTGTTCTCCTCCAATAAACTTTACCATATATGTAAAAGAATACATGAAATTAAAACAAGAAATTTTGTGAAATTTCTTCTTGTGTTGGTGTGATTAAGAAGACCATAGAAACCACTATCTGAACAATGGTAGCTAACTAACTGTTTTAAAAATTGTTTTGAATGTATCCTTACTTCTCTTAACTACATTTAAGCTCCCAATTTTATGTTCTCTGACAATATTTGGGAGTTCAACAGATATTTAGCTTGCCACAGTGGGGTAAAGGCTAGGTAATAATGTCTTGGTGCTGAGGGGGCAATAGTTAACCCTGATACTGGTGCCAGTTCTAACAGCACTGTCCCTTTAATTCTCCTACATTTCAAGTCCAGCTTGAAGATTCCTATCTGAAATTACTTTAATAATGATGATTCCAGGCACCCAAAAAGAATGGGATACTACACCTCCTGATTCAGTTTCAATGGTAAATGGTGTTAATGAGTAGCCCAAATAAATTAGGACAAATGTCCCTGGAGCAGGTGATCATGCAACATGAAGAATACCTCTGTATCAGTGTGGATATTTCTTAAGTCTGTGTTATTGTGTTCTCTTAGGTTTTCCTTACATATATATCAAATGTTGATTAAGCAATCTGCTTAATCAAATGGTTCCTAGGCTGCATTCAGGTAACCACAATGTTAGGTGAAATTCCTGTCCTTCTTGATAGCAACATACATAGTGTAATTGTGTTCTCAAAAGGCAGTAGAGATCCAAAGTTCAGGTGAGTGACCTAAGTCCATATAGCCATTTAAGACATAAACAAAACTCTTTATTATAATCTTGATCTCAGCTGAGGTCAAAGTCTTCGAATTATTTGGAAATACGTTGTTTTGTCCACTCCAAAATAGAGAAAGTCCTTTCCTGTGAGCAACCACATATTGGTTTCTTGTTATACCTCTTGAAGAAGGTAAAAAATGTATTTATTTGTCCCCAATGTCAGCTAACATATTAAATAAAACCAGTTTTAAACACAATGGATAGTTGATTTTGGATTAAACCACTTGATAGACTTCACAAAATCCAAGTGCTTTTTCAGAAAAAAGCATTCAACACACACTTGTCCATATTTACCATGGTCTTTATTGACTAAGAATCCTTTCCACAGAATAGGGGTGGAGGGCAGTGAGGGGTGGGTATACGTGTGCACGTCTGTATATACACAAGCTCTTTAATGACTGAAGTATACAATTAGTCTATCTGGATACAAAAAGAGCACTTAACATTTTCAGGAGAGCAACAGTAAAACTACATGTTTATTTTCACTTCACAAAAAAAAGTGTCATTTTATTCAAGGTAATGTCGGCGTCCTAATGTGAGTAAAGGGAAACATCTACATAAGTGTTTCTATGGTTTTATGCACATAACTGCAGAAGCTGAAACAATTCCATATCTGGCTTCAGTTTATCTGTTTTATTTACTAGAGAATGGATTTGAAACTTACATATTCTTCTAAAATATAATAAAACCAGAATATTTTTATACCTCTATCGCTGGATTTCCATTTGCAATGGCATTAGTGATTGTGAGTAATTCTTACTTTGAAGCAAAAAGAACAAGCAGGAAACAAAGAACAGGAGTGATGATATAAAATAAACAATTATTTTATCAATTCTTGCAGCAAATGATGCTGTACTGCAGAATTTTAATCATGACTTTACATCTGTCCTGGACCATGCTGATTGAGCAGACTAGCTTAACTGTATATGTAGATACATACACATATATTTTTAAGCTCTTCTTTTAGAATAGTTTCTCAGTGGCATCTGCAGTGTTTTCTGTCCCTACTAAGTTCAGTAGAAGGAAACAAACTTACTGGTACAAAACAAGCTTGTTTTCTAAGTCTAATATATTGAAAATAACAACCTCTGGTTTTGTACTGGATTGGCCTTTGGTTAATGTGCTAATTATAACACACTAACACATACACACAAAACATACATAAAATATACATAAAATATGTAAAAATATGCAACATAAATGCTCTGCAAATAGATCTCCCAGATATCTAGGAAAAAAACTCCTGTAAAGAGGAGAAAAAGTAACATTTTTCATTCTTATTAATAGTTCCATTTTCTGTTTTAATATTTCAATTAGGAAATCCCAAGACTCAAAGTGGGATACAGGATAATACTGTGACTCAGATAACTTTTCTTACAAGATAATTGCAAGCTAAGGATTAATGTTGTGCTTGGGTTTGTTTTTTGTTTGTTTGGTTGGTTTTTTTACCTAAAGGAAGAAAACTTCAGTTCATAGGGTCTCTGTTGCACAAAGAACATGTAAAGAAAAGCATATGATTTGAAAAACAGAACTCAGCACTTTGTTCCTTTATTTTTAAATTACAATTTTTATCCAAACCACACCTTTAGCATCAGTTTTTAGCATCAGTTTTTAAACATATAAGCAGATATAGCATATGCCACCCTAAAACATTAATGAATGTATATTTGCCTATTCATTCTATGGTTGCGTTGCTAAGAGCATCCACCATAGCTCAGTAAGGAATTATGAAACAAATGCTAGTTCTCACACAAAAGTATCAAACACCAGATTCAAGATGTCTTACTGAAGTGTCCTCCCCTGGATTTTCCATTTCACGTGTAAAAATCCAAACAAACAAATAGAAGTGTAAATTTTTGACACATTTCACAGAATCACATAAGAGGGGACTGGAAGCGATCTTGCAGAATTTTCATATACATTCAATGATATCTTCTATTAAAATAAAACTACTGGACACATTTGAAATTAAGTACTTCAGTGTTAGAAAATAAATTTGAGCTAGAAGTGAGTTGTGGGAAAAATTCCGCAAGTTTATTAAACATGTTTTCCTGTACCAACACAAGATACGTTTACATTGCAGTTCCAGTTGGGACTGCAGGACATGTTGACGTACTTAGTTAACAATCCTAGCTCAGATAAAGATATTCCTTGCTGCAGATTTACTTAGATGGATATTCAAACCTGTTTACAAGCAGAATATATGTTTTGGGGCCACATCTACTTATTTGTGCTGTTATGTAACAATACACGTGTCTGTGTATTTTTCCTAGAAACTATGTAGATACATTATTTTGAAGCATGTAATTTATAAAATATACAGCAAAATATATTTATTGGTACAAAAATGTATTAATAGCCACTAATTTTCTGTATGTCAAGACTATATAAACTTAAAAGAACAGCTGCATGCTCTCAAAGTAAATATCTATCACATTATAGAACAGAGATATTGTCACGACAGTACTTATATCACACTAGAACTGGCTCCCTTACTAGTGAAAGACTTTTTATCAGTATTTGCATTTATTAATTCTCCACACATTAGACTTTTTGAGCCTTCTACATGTCTGCATAAGGAAATATGTTTATGATAGTCCTGTACTGACATTTTTAAGTTATATTTGATGTATCCGACTTGACTAGTGACCAGTCAAGTTGTCTCAGTTTGAGACAATTTGGAGGGGCAGAGACCTTGGATGGAAGACTCCTTCCTCCAATTCAATACCCCTGGTTCTTTTCAAGAAAGAGAGAGAGAAAGAGAGAGAGAGAGAGATCAAATACTGGATGTAAGTGAAAAAATAACTCTTTATCAAGAAGAATGCTAAACAGCACTGATGAAGCTGGGTTGAGCTAACCAGAAAAATCCCCAAGCTCCTGCCCACCAGGCCAAAACAAGATGGTGGCCGGCCTCCCCCCATCCGGTAAAACCTGGCAGGAATAGTTTGGAGAGTCAGTGCTGGAGTGAGGCTGCAGTGCTGGCACCGTGTTACGCTCCGGATTTAGCTATAAACTGCCCAGAGCAGTTACGTTTTTATTTAAGACTTTAAAAGCCTTTTTGTTCATTATAACCTCTAATTAGCGTCCAGAGAAAGAGTCACGCACTATTCTCTAAGAGAAATTCTTTTTAATTTAGTGAGAAAAATAAGATATTTTGGCAAAAGGTTTTTACAGGAGTAAAATACAACCAAGAAAAAAGCATTTCACTAAAACATTCAGCACAAAGACCCATTCCACAGGAAACACCCACTAAAACAATCCATATACCAGCTTTAGTGAAACATAGTTCATTGGTTTTAAGTTACCCACAAGAGAAGGAAAAGAGTAAAAGAAAAAAACAGATTAAAAGGAATAAAGAAAAGAGAGAGAGAAAGGAGAGAGAGAATAGCTACCAATAAGATTCAATGATTCGCATGGTGGCAGCTGGAGAGGGAGAAGAGAGAAGATCTCATGGAGTCTCGTGTATTTATAGAGTTCAGTTTTCCCTCCCAGGCAGGATGCCCTGTCAGTGCCTTCCAGGCCAGAGTGAGTTGTGCTGTAGCCAGTCACAGGCTGCAGGGGTGTGGTGTGGGCGGGCTGCCAGGCAGGTCTGCCTTGACTGACAGCCTGGCTGCAGGGCCTTGAGCTCTGCCTGTGCTCTGCATGGGCTGCAGGCCTTACCTTCCGGCTCTACCCTGTGCCCTCAGCACAGGCCCTATGTGCAGGCCTTACCATGGACCTGCAGGTCTAGGCCCAGCCCTTCCCCACATGCACACATACATTCAGTGAGTTGATATGGGTTCCAACCCCTATCAATAATTCAGTGAGATTCAGATCCAGGATCTCACACACAGGCAGTTGGACCAAGGCTCTGACTGGAAGGACCCACAAGACACCCACCAGATCCAGCGATGAGACCTGGTCTCTGCAACTCTGATGGTGATTGTACTCCTGATCCGCTGAGACTGTGGTAGAGGCCTGGGTGGTAGAAGTCCCATGGAGTGAGGGAAGGAGACCCTCGACCTACCAAGTGAAGTTTGAGTGTTGTCTTTTACTGGGCTCAGGGTAGGTGGGAATGCGCCCAGTATCTCCCCTGGGGCAGGGAGTTCTTCACTGGATGATTAATACTGGATCACAGGATATTTCAAGAGTCTTTTACACCTTCTAAACACAGGTGGATCCATTATGGCTGTCAGCAGATGTGAATATCTTCAGGCTATGTAAGTGAATCGTCCTGATGTCTCCCAGAGGGGAGTTATCACAGATGAGTCATTTGTGTAAGGACAAAGAAAAAATACCCAGCTCGTAGCGTGAGGTGGCAGGTGTACATGCCTTCTGAGTCATCAGCCTTCCAGTCTTTTCACACTGGTGAATATATTCTTCTCCTGGGAGAGTACCACCCTTAAGTCCCTCCCTACAGTCTAAATTAGTAGACATATTTGGAGAAAAGGGAAAAGAAAGGTGGGTAGCAGAGCCTTTGTGTATCCCAAGACAAGCATAATAGCAGTTGATTTTGGCATCGTTTAGGTTGCAGGGACTAGTTAATAAGTACCACAATGATACAAGTGGCATCTTGTTTCTCTCTGTAGCTATGCCATTCCCAGTGCCACTCCTGTATGATTAGTTATGTCATTCTTTACACAAAACAAAATATTGCATTTTGAGTAATGGAAAAAAGGATTTACCTGGTATTTATATCTTCTAGTTAACCAGAAAGACCCTTAGATTTGGAAGAGGAATGTAAGAAAACAGTTGAAATTGCCAGTAGTATGTAGGATGGATGAAAAGGATGAATTGATGTCCAGTGATACAGCTGACATTCTGAGTCAACTCCTTAATTCAAAGGCATAACAAGTCAAAGTAATTTCAGAAGCATAAACCTTCAAAGCACCTGCAGTACCTAACAGTTGACTGTGTAGATAAATAACCGATATTCTTAAGTGTTTTTCTCTCTGATCAGCACTTCCCAAGCAGTCAAAATAAAGCGATTTACTTAGAGCCACAGTGAGTTCCAGTGCAGAGGTATTCCAGTTAGCATTCAATGCTCATTAGCTACCAAATAAAGAGCAGTCTTATTAGCATACTCCTTTATCTCATGGCAGCGCTTCCCAACAGAACAAATGAATTCCTCTGGGACACATACCTATCATACCTTTACTGGTTTAATACTTGAAATAGCTCATTTGGGGTCAGTTAGCTCTATGCAACTGTTCATTGTACCACATTAGAATATACTATGACTCAAAGAGCAGTAACTGAAAAACTGCCAAGATTAGATATTGTAGAGAAAAATGTAAGAGCAATAAAATGTCCTGTCTATAGTGAGGCTGTGATTAAGCTGGAGAACACTCCAGAATGTCAGAAAAAGACAGAAGAATCTACAGATATTATGCCAGAATTGTGTGCTCCTTTTTCAGTGAAACCAGGTTCTTTTCAACATTTTGATCCACACTAGCTGTGATTCTAATATTTTAAGGTACCACAATGCAAGTTAGCCATAGTCAAACAAATCTAATGAAAAAGACCAATTAAATATATATCTATATGTATCTATATATATATATCTATAAGGAGTGCTGTCAGGCAGCCTCTGAGGCCTGGCTCTTTGTAATTCTTCTGCTGAGTTGACTGAGTTAGGAATTTCATGGTCAATTACAGAAGTCCACCACTTTTGACTGCAGAAAGAATATAAATGTTTGAAGAAATCAAGTTCTGTACAGACTGTGCAATCAAACAGTGATTCATGCTTTCTGATCCAAACAAGTCCTTACTTTCTGCAGATTTAATTTTGTCTTAGCTTGAAAACTAATTTGTGTCACTTGCCTTAATTCATTTCTGCAAGGAAGGGCATAAGAGTTGGAATACTTTTCCTCGGTTCTATTATTAAACAGTAGACTATGGGGATAAGTATGTGCAGCAAGTCATCCTACAATCTCCGTAATATGGGTGTAGTTCATAATGACAGATGAGATACGCAAGAACTAATATTCTTTATGTAAATAGATCTGGGATAAATTATGTAACAAATTCTCACTAGATGGAATTTTACAGCAACATAGTCTTCATATTTCTGCTTTTTTTTTTCATAATGATGAGCAATTTGTGCTGGAAACAAAGGCAAAGAAAATACGTGGGATGAATATTTAATGGTTGTTTTTCTGGAAAGAAGCAAATAAATCATGATTTATAACATTATCCAAAATTATGTCAAGGTTTAGAGCAGGCTGAATAATATGAAAAGTTCTAAATGTCAAAAGGAAAAAAATCCAAACCCTCAAACACTTCACTTCTGATGAACCTATTTTACAAATGTAACTAAACTAATTTTACAAATGTAACTAACAGTCTTTAGTTAACAGTTTTGAATCACCTTTTGTAGCTGTTTGTATACCAAAAATGTTGTTCCACTTTATTTAACTGGTCTATTTAGACATTCTTAGCCTATTTTTAGAAAATATGGTGAAAGAAAATTGTTCTTCTATGTTCTTGTAAGGAGTTGTCAGTGGCCCAAGGCCAAAGGCTGTTTATGTGGACAAGAATTTAGAACAGCTATGTCATAGTACAATGTCTCTAAAGCAGTCAATTTTCTTTCTAACTGACAGGATGGAGTCCAGTGACAGTGTTCTACATATAATTTCTACCTTAGTTACATATCTCCTGTTGGACCTCAATTCATCAGGAAAGATAAGATACCTTTCATCTATTTTTTACCATCTTCAAATACTTGGTAGAAATAATGATAAACATGTGATGCCAAAGTAGTTTCATATGAAAAGTATTTAGTTTCAGTTCATTAAGCAAGCTGTCTCTGTGGCCTGTAGAGGTAGGCACTTCCAGAGGGCAATTCCTGCTGTCCTAAAATATATGTCAAATTTGCTGAACTGAATCATGTTTTGGAACATCTCTTTTCTTCCCTTTGGCTTAAGAAATGTTCATATGACTAGCTTAGAATGCATGTTTAATTTATAAAATGGCTAAAGACAAATGAGATAAATCATATTTTCCATCAGTTTTTTCTGTAAATTTTGACCCTTATGTTAAAAAGGGATATGAGCTTTAGAGCTGTAAGGAGAGGAGCTTGAAGATTACTGTCCAAATAGGTGTTACTGCCTAAGGCAGATAGAAATCTAATTATAACTTCTAACATATACTTCCCTGAACCTAGTCAGTCTACCAGGCAGGACTAGTAGAGAGTCCTGTAATATAAATAACAGTATCAACTACTGGTCCTTAAAAAGAAAAGAAATTACAACTATTTAAATCTACCTCTACACATCTAAATTACAGTATTTAGATAAGATTTTTTGGCAAACATTTGGCTACTGGAGACTGCCTGGGGACACAGGTAGTTTAAAAACCTATACCATTTAGGAACACCAATTTGCCAAGAATACAGCTAAAGATTTGCTGAGAAAAGTACTGAGGCAATTTAAATGAGAATTTGAAGACAAGAGAGATGGTTAGAGCTCTAATTAAAGGGATTGCCAAGTTCTAGAGCTTGAACTGCAAGAGCATTTTCATGTTATTGTAATATATAACTAAATGAATATTAGTTCCTTTAGTTATACATGACAATAACACGAAAATCTGACAACTCAAACAGCTGTCCAAATTACCGTACATATGTGCTACTCTGATTTTTACAAAACCACACCCATACATTCAGATTATGAATCTGCAGAGGATTCTTTGAGCATGAGAAAATATCAAGGCAAAGATACCTCTGGGAAAAAATAAACATACAAACTACTGAACACCAGAACAGAAGCAGAGAGGTTTGATGACTGAATATAAGCTACAAAATCTATAAAGAGATCAGGAGAACCACAGAAAGTCACTGGAGCTAGTAGGAACCACCAGCACTAGAAGAAAAGCTTGATTTGTTTTATCTTCCTTTTTGTAAAACGTCTTACAGTGCACTATTTAGTCCATTCAGAATCTGACTGAATCTAACACTAGACTCTGTGCCAAACCAAGAAAGAACGTTTCATCAAGGTCTGTTTTGGTTTCTGTATATTATTTCTAAAATAAGGAGAAAAATATATAAACAGTATATTATGCATTTGTTAACCATGCATTTGTAACACATTACCTTTTAATCTAAAAATCCATTAACTAACAGCAGTGTTTAGACAAACTTTTGTAACATTGCAGCAGGCAAACACTTACAAGGAGATTGTCTAAGCAAAACCAAGGATAATAAAAAACAAAAGGTTTTTTAAATTACTGTTGCCTGTGTCATTAAATTTCATATTGTGCATGGAATCTAAATACATCACTTTGTTCTGCATGACAAGCAGAAGTGAGCATTCATACATTACTCAGCCACTTAATTAAGAGACTGGGATATTTGCAGTTAGCAGAAACTAATAAGGGAATCACATTTAAATTCAAATCACTCCTCAGGGTAGCTGTCTGCAACATAAGCAAAGCTTACTGGGTAGATGTTCCACCAAATGCTAAGCTAAAAGCTTAGTTTTGCTGCATTTTTACGTAAAGAATAATTCCATTTTTCAATAAAAGTGACAGAGCAAAACAAAGGAATGTTTTAAATTTTCAAGTTATGTTTTGTTTCAGTTATTTTTAAATTCCAATATGTCAATTACTTTGTATAATAAAATAAGAATATGATTATGGTTTTACTCGCATCAAAAAAAATACATTTGATAACATAACAAGTTCTATAAATTAGTCAGCTGGGCTTAATCTTCAGATGATACTTCAAGATATTTTCAGGAATAAGTTCTATTGCAGAGAACAAGCAACCACATTAGAAACCTAAAGGAAATGTCTGAAAATCCATGTATTGGTACGTTGTGAGCAAAGTCATAGTTTCAAAAACTTATTAAATGAATGCAATTTACCTTACTGTCAGTTTTTTTCTTTGTTACTCACTACTGAGATGCTTGTTTTGCATTTTATTAGGGAATTCCAACTCTTAGGGAATTTCAGATTTTTTTTTCTATAATGGATCAAAAGTAAAGTCATAAAGATAGTGGTAGTAAGGATAATTAAAATGTCATTAACCAGGAATATTGCCATCGATAATGTACAGATGACCCTGCCACAATCTTCATACCATTGCCAGAGTCCTCACACTGGTTCTAACTATTTTTTTTCTTTTTTCTCTAGAGGACAGCTGTTCAGAAGATCAGTGGAAAATATGCCCCTCAAAAAAAGATTGAAACCATCCTCTCAAATTAAAGCTTACTTATGGCATTTCACAAATATATGTAATGAACCTTATATCAATCAGTATCATGTTATTTAAAAATATTAAGGTAATTACTATTTCATAAAAAACAATCTTAATTCTGAACTTTTAGGAGGCTAATTTCAAATTTAAACATCAGGAGAAATGTGTTATTAATTACTTTTCTGCTTTGAAAGTTGCAAACAAGGCAAAAAAAGTCAGTAATTTGTTCATTAAAAATAAAATATTTTAAAACAGAAAAATAAATTACAGCAATTAAAAAGGACACAAAAAATCCCAACTCTAAACAAAAAAGCACAAACAAACCAACCAAAGGAAAACAAACCAAAGCTCAAAACCTTTAATACAAATATTCAACATGAAAAAAGTTGTCACATCATAAGTATAATCAACAGCAAATATTTAATGTTTCCCACAATGTCAGGGTGTGTCTGAATCACAACAGATACATTCTTCCACAGGATGCAAGTGTCTTTAAGGTAGCTCTGAACGAGTTCAGTAAAAAACTGGTACACTTCAGTCGTAGAAAGGTAGTGCTTCTAGACTGGCACTGAATCACTGCTGTCTTTACTGTTTCACTCCTTGCTGCAAGTCCACAATGCACATGTTCCCTGCTGGCCACCTCATCCATACTTCACAACATAAAATATCCTTTCTTCTGTGACCTTTCTATACTTCCACTAAGTTTAAGTTTCTCTGGTTTTTTTTTTTTCCTCTTACTTTGAAGTTATTTTCTCAAGGCTGTTTCAGCTGGTCTGAATTTTAGCATTTGAGACATTTGGCTTCTATTTTGAAGTGTTATATTTAAAGTACTCAAATTTGGAGGGATTCTTAAATGTTTTGGAGCTTCAACACTGATCATCTACAATTTTTAATACATTTATAAGGTAATTTGCAACATATTGCTTTTTGACACTTTGTTTTACTATAACATGTGTTTTCCTCAAAATCATATTATCAGATTTTATTTTTCGATGCCTTTTAAAAAGCCCTATATATATATTATCTATCTATATTTTACATAGATATATACATATATATATACATATATATATATATATATCTGAGAGAATGTGCATAACCTTATAGACCAATAAAACAAATAACCCTTGAGGTATGAATAGACATTGGCCTGATGTTTCTCCTTTTTAGTGCTAAGTATTTTCAACCCTTTTTGAAACTCATCTTTTCTCTAGTGTAATATAAAAAAAAAGAAGAGCAAGAAATGTAAGCTGCCTGAGAAAGGAACCTGGCAAAGGAAGGAAAAGTAAGAAAAAAAGTAGAGGGAATCTGCCTTCTCATTTTCAGAATTAAAGGAGAAGTATCAGAAGCAATACAGAAGGTACAACTGAGAAGATTAGCTGATTGATTTTATTTGGGAGATCATAAAAAACTTGGCATGCAATGTGAAGATTTCAGAAATAATTGGAAGAAGATGGATAATTCTTGCCCCTGGCTGCAAGGTTCAGCCTTGCCCATGATCCTTTCACAGGCAAACTGGTATGCACATGGATATTGTATTTGCACTGGTGTATAAAAATAGCAGTTCATTATGTGAAGACATTTACTTTCTTCCATAGCACAGTATTATTATGGAAAGAAGACAGCTTGGAAAGAATACTATTCATCATGCAGTGGAAAGCAGTCACAGAACACAAAATGGGGTATGCAACCTGAGCAACTAGTAACAGGTTCCATATCTGTCTCTGTCCAGAGAACACTCAACCAGTCCTCAGATCTTACGGAAAAATCATCTGACTTACAGTTTGCTCCTAAATGCCTCCTTTGGAACAGAAAGGGTAGGGAGGGAGAATCCCCACAGCTTTTACACAGTATGTTTTTCACTGTAATACAACTTATTTTTAGCTGCCACCCTCCTCAGGGAGCAGAAATGAGCTTACCTTTGCTTACTTGGGAAGCACTAGGGTAAAAAACCTGTGAGATGTACACTAGCTCTGTAGCTGGGCCCAACTAGTTACAGTCACAGTTAATAGCTAAAAAAATGCCTAAACTTTAGATAGATACTTCTAATTAAAAAGAGTATTTGCACAGATCAAATCTGATTAACATATCATTAAATGACTTAGTTCTTCTGCATCCAAGTTCAGTTCCATACACCAATTTACCTCACACAGTAAAAGTCCCCATGTCCACTAGGGTTGAGACTGTCATTTCTTTGTGTGATTTTATGTGTTTCTGCAGTATTTCCTTTGTATTCAAGTTAATGGAAGTACATTTCTCCAGAAATACATTTCTCCTGTACATGAGTTGGGGCATGTGTAAAAAGGCATAATTCCTAACAAATAGCATTTGGGCCTGGATATTAAATTAATGGCATAGTCAGGTGTTCTAGCACACTTTTCTGTTCACCATTCTCAAAGGACGTGAATATGGGAAAAGTTTCCTTAGAAAAAGTTTTCTTCCTTTCTAAATAATTAGTAGCCGTCATAAAAACAAGTGATTTTCCTGAGTTCAGACAAGCATGAGGAAAATTGTCCTCCTAAAACTGAATAACCAGTTGCCACAGAACTTCATATGATTTTCTGTCATACACATTCAAGGACAGTATTTGGTCCTTGTTGAGGATAAGCATGTGATGTAAATTCTGCCAGTGTAGATACATCTAACCTGCAATATCCCAGCTGTTTCAGTAGTGTCCCTATCTCAGTCAAAGCTTTTCAACTGTGGCAAATTATATGGTGGTTTTGCAAAAGGGATAAAACATCCACAAGAAATTAGTCTGTGACGAAAACTAGACCAAAAATAGCTCACCTTTTTTAGTTGTGCTTTTCTTTTTAATCTGTGTTAAAATTAATTACACTCTCTGTAGCATTACCACAAATGAAGATTTTTTATGAAAGGACACAGATGAGGTTTTTTTCTGCAAATGGTCCTTTTTAGAGTTTGGAGTGAGAGAAACCTGATCCAAATGTCATGTTTTAAAGCAATAACAATAAATGAGATAAGGGATCTAGTGACAATTGACATTAGGAAGGTTGAGAAACTCAACATTTTTGCCAAAATTTTCAAAGGCAATTGTTCTTCACACATCTTTAGTCTCTGAATCTCAAGGTAGGGTGTTGGGAAATAAAGTCAAACCCATCTCAGGATTCAAGGCCACCCAAGGAACCTGAACATGCACAAGTCTTTGAGATCTGATGAGATCCATCTCAGGGTCCTGACTACTTCAGGGTTGACAAAAAAATAAATCAAGTTATTAACACCATTGCCCAAATGCCTCTTAAACACTGACACATATCCCTGGCCATGGCAGGTGGGTTAGATGATCTTTAAAGGTCCCTTCTAAATCAAACCATTCTGTAAGTCTATGATTCAATACATTTATCCATTTATAAATTAACAGAGTTAAAGAAATTAACATGAAACTCTTCAGTGGTTAGCTGCTCCAGGGTTTCCTTTAAAATAATCTCTTGTAAGACAACCTTTCTTTTAAAATTGAAGTTGAGGACAATTTTAGTTCAGGGAAATGAGTAAGGGCTTTTCACAATAAAATTATGAAATAAAATATTGCTGATGTTGCCAGTCAGTGAAAGTTCACCACAGTTCACTGCCATCTGAACTGTGTTATGGTTAGAATTATCAGTGTATCGAGCACACATCACAAAAATAGAATAACTAATCTTCCATAATTCTAGTGTATCCAAAGCATAATGGATACAAAATTAGCTGAACATCTGTATAGCTTAAACAGGGAAAAGGATAGATTCCCTGCTATTTAGATCTTCAGTTTCTAAGACAATTACAATTACTATTTAAATGTGCTCTCATAGTCCATGTGAAAACAAGAAATGGGTTGTATTCCAGGCCAGCTAACACACATTGACACAAATGACACTAACACTGTCCTCTACTAAAAAAAGTCTCAAAAAAAGGAGTATGGAGATCCTATTTTACTTTCATTATTGGTTTGAGACACACCAGTAATTAAATGGAGAGAAATTTAGACTCTTATTATTTGTTTTAAATCTATACTGTCTGTAAATGAAAATACTCCAACCTTCAAGATAGTTTGTGGCCAGAAACTATCACCTCAAAAGCTAGATCAGAATGTTTAGCAAAATTTCAAATTCATCTAAATATTTTCAGGCCCTGATTTATTATAGAACTAGTTACAGAGGACTTTCTACCAGTTATAATCTCTGTGAAACCAAAAAAGCAAGTCCTTTTTTAAAACAAGTCAGAACTGCCTGATAAATTAATCTGCTGTGGACACAGGAAGTAGTTTGCACATAAACTACAATTTTTTTCATCTATTATAGAGATTATAACAGACATTACCAAGATTTCCAAATATATTGTTACTTTTTTTTGCAGTAGGATCTTTATAGAAATAAAGGTCTTTACACTGGTAAATCAATTTTGTATTGTAAACATAGGTCCATATAGTGAACACTCTATATATGCATTTACATCCAATACCTTTTGAAGTACTTTTACAACCTCTGTGAACAGAGTGTATAATGATCACTTTTTTTTCCTTTTTTTTAAAGGAGAACATTAACATTGTATTTATTACATTAGTGTGCTTCTGAAAACAGTTCTGGAGTGTGTTCATGACTGCAGGCTATGTCTTCTGTTACTTCTTTAAATGAAAGTGATCCATCAATATGCAGGTGATTCAAAACTCTACAGCAGAAAGGTACAGTATTTTATACAGACTTTCTTTGTTAATGCTAGTCTGTGTCATCACTATAATTTGATGCACTGCAAAGCAAAGCACATCCGAACAGAGCCCTACAGTTCTTATGTCACAGGCACTTTTTCTGCTTCAGATGACTGATACACTCTTCTCTATTGCAACAGCTGAAGCAAATCTTTCAATATAGGCTCTTATTCCATTTTGCATATAGTAGATACATGAAGGCATTTTATAGTAGAGATTCTTGTAGTTTTAACACAACTAAACTTTAATTAGCTTTCTCATTAGCATGAGAAGCAGCGCCCTGCTAATTCCAACCAGCCAGTTCAGGCAAGCAATCCCCATAGGTTTACATCCACTTGCTTGATAGGCTTCTTCTCTCTAGCAAACCTGATTTCAGCCTCTATATTTGGTGTTAAACATAAGATCTCCTAAAGAAACTGAGAGGGTACCTCATCAATGTATATAAGTATCTGAAAGGAGGATGTCAAGAGGGTGAAGCAAGGCTCTACTCAGTGGTACCAAGCAATAAGACAAGAGGCAATGGTCATAAACTGATGATAGGAAGTTCCACCTAAATATGAGGAAGACCTTCCGTATTGTTCTGGTGTCATGGTTTAGGAATGGTATTCTCCAACTTAGTGTTCCCACTGAAACCACTTCCAACCATGAACTAGCTCACTACCCTCCTCTCCCCCTCCCCTGCAGCAGGCTAGAGAGGAGACTTGGAGGCAAAAAAAAGGTAAAGATCACGGGTTGAGATAAGAACAACTTACTGGAAAGAGCAATGAGATAAGAAAACAAACAGTAACAGTAATAATATTAATAACAAAATTGTACAAGAAAGGTGAGCAATTCACATACAAAAGCTCACCACTACACCACGTGGAGCCTGACAATACCTGACCCTGCCACCGTACCCCAACCTGGAAGGGACCCCCCTCCCCTGTTCCCTGCAAATGACATGAAGTAGTATAGAATAACCTCTGGGTCCTAGCTATGCTTCTCCTGGCTACTGCAAAAAATTAACCCTGTCCTCACTGTAACCAGGACAGCAGGTGACGAAGCACTGTAACATATTGCCTGGAGCAGTTGTGGAGTCTCCCTCACTGGAAATGTTTAGGAACCATTTGGACACAATTCCATGCAGTGTGCTCTAGGATGACCCTGCTTGAGCAGAGAGGTTGGACCAGATGACCCACTGTAGTCCCTTCCATGACCCACTGTGATCCCTTCCAACCTTACCCATAAGACCAGAAAAGAAAAAAGAAAAAAAAAAAGGAATATTTGAGCCTTAAGGAGAAAAGGAAAGTGCAACAAGGCATCCGAAAGAGTTGCTGAAATTAAACATAAGTCAGATGATTACGGATGATTACACCTTTGAAAAGTGTGCTATGGTTCAAAAAG
>NW_016690263.1:3330715-3548215 GCF_001604755.1 Lepidothrix coronata
AACTTTACAGTAAGTCCTTTTGGAAGTCTGCAAAGAGCTGAAAATGGGATCTTCTGCATTTTAATGATCAGGAACCACTCTAATAAAATACCCTTTAGACCTTCAAAGAAGTCTAGAATTTTTCAGGAATAAAGTTACTTTACAAAGCTATACTTTCTGGGCTGTGTTCTGTGGAATCACAGTGCAGAACCAGACTTTGAATCATGACCTTAACCTGCAATTAATGTAGTTGTATTTGGTTAATATTTGGGCATCAGCCAGTTCATTTGATACAAAAGCATTGTTAAGTCAAAAAGGGTTAAAGGGTTTTGGCACTCTACAGTAAGAAAGTGATGTCTTCAGAGATAGCATATATTGTTTCTTCAGAGCTACAGGTACTCATGGCACTTTCACAAACAAGGAAAGTGGCTCCCTATTCTAAATTAGGGAAAACAAAAAGGAAGAAATTGATATGAATAGATTATTATGGAGACTTAAGGAGGAGAAATCATTAAATTAGCTACCGTGCAACTGTAATCTCTTAATACCATATTCTCAGCATTGTAGAGTGGGGTTTTTTATTTTTTTTCATTAGGTTCTCAATTAATATGTTATATTATTTTCCTAATAAAGTAAAAGAATAGAAAAAAAAACAGTGGAGAAGAAAAACAGGAATTATCTGAAAGACACTTTTGGAAAACTATTCTAAAAGACCAAGAAACTGAATCAGAGAATCGTTTAGGTCAGAAGAGACCTCTTGAAAAGGGAAGGGAAAAGTGAAGGGAAAAAGAAAGGGAAGAGAATGTGGAAGAGTTTTTCTAGAAGAAATCTAAATTTTTATTTTAATCTGTTAGACTTTAGGAACCCCTCAATTATCTTGCTTTCTATAATAAATCCTATCAAACTGCAACTCCAATGATCTAAACACAAAAATTGTCTAAACTACTCTCTTTGTCCCTTCGAATAAGGCTGCCTTTATTGTATTAGAAAATATTCTTTATTTCACTGTTTCTCTTCCAGTGATTCCACACTGAGGCATATGTGACACATAATATCTATACTTACTTCCTTTTTCTCCTATTTAGATGGTTAATTACAGTTGTCCTCAAATACAAAGGAATATTCCCTTAATAGAATATGCCAAAATAGTCCTTCTAGATGGAAATGTTCAATGTTGTATGTTGCTATATTCCCACATGTGCTGGGTTTTAATGGGGTAGAGTCAGTTTTCTTCACAGTGGCTTGTATGGGGCTGTTTCTTGGATGTGTGCTGAAAACAGTGTTGCTAATACAGGAGTGGTTTTGTTATTGCTGAGCAGGTATTGCATAGCATGTAGGCCTTTTCTGCTCCATGTGCTGCTCTGCCAGCAAGAAGACTGGGGCTGCAGAAGTTGAGAGAGGACACAGCCAGGGCAGATGACCCCAACTGACCACAAGAATAGCCCACACCGTATAGTATCATGCTCAGCAAATAAAGCTGGGGGAAGAAGGAGGAAACGGTAGAGAGAAGGTTGACACAGTGCACTGGGGAGGGGAGATGGGACATCTGGAGAAATGGTGTTTTTCTTCTCAAGTAACCGTTACAGATGCTGGAGCCTTGCTTTACTGGGGATGGCTGAACACCTGCCTTCCCGTGGGAAGTAGTTTTACTTTCCTTGCACGCATGGCTTTTGCTTTACCTATTAACCTGTCTTCATCTCAACCCTTTTTCACTTTCACTGTTTCGATTCTCACCCCCTTTTACCCAGAGGAGGGTATGAGTGAGTGGCTGGGTGGTGCTTAGTTATCAGTTGGGCTTACACCATGACACCACACTTTTCCATTTCTACCAAATTATAGAATGCCAAATGCCAAACAGTAGCAGACTTCTAAATTCTATTTATATTTTTTCTTATTGCTGCATTCTTTGTATTATTTTACTTTATAAAATAATTATTTTAGTTTATAAAATTTATGAAAATTTCTTCCTGGTCCCTTCCTAGAAGTTTTTATTGTCCTAAGTAAAGTCAGAGTATTTAAAAAATGGTGACATACACAGAATTTTTGGCATGGACAAAGCTGAATAATAGTAAAACTCTGTAGTAAAGAGAACTGGAGTATTTCATAGTTCTCATTCATGCTTTTTTTGTGCAACTAAACAGCCAGCATAGAATTGCAGTGATCAGAACATACAGAGTTATACTCTGAAAGGGATATTACTTGGAATTATTTTTCCAGTTCTTCAAGTCTGTATAAAACATTTTAAATATATTACTTCATGGTTGATTAATACACAGTGATATTTTATTATTCAGAAATTAATTTCAGAGAAGACATACAGTGTTAGTGTCTACAATAATGCTTGAACTTTAGTATGGAGTTGAGTCTAGCATATTGTTTCTACCAGTAACCGGTGGGCATATTGTCTTCCAAAATGCCTTTTTTTTTTAAATTACTATAGAAGAATTAGAAATTTCTTTCTGCTGTTAGTCAATTTATTAAGCATGCCCCTTGCCCAAACTGCAATCCTTGAAAAACTGATGTTAAATTAGTACTGATCATCACAGCAACTCATCACTGAGTTAGTGGATTTTCCCACAGAATTCTAGAAAACTTGTATCAAACCTTTAAGGAATTATCTTTACTACTACCAGAAGCAGCTTTCATGCTTACTTATCAAGCTATGTTACATTGGTCTGAATACCATCCTCTTAAAAAGAAAAAAAATAATAAAATTAAATGGCTTTCCTCTGTTTCTCTGAAGCAAACAGGCATCGAGAAGATTGTAAACTGTTACTGTTTTTCACTGAATAAGCATGTATTGTATTTAAATATAAATGTAAAAAAAAAACCCAGAAAGCAAAGGGAGAATGTTTGTATGACTAATTCTTTCCTGAAAATACTTCACACATCATTATAACTTTCTGTCTTTCACTGAGAAATGTAGGTACCAAATATTTATATTTCTTTACCTTTCTAGTCACTGTGAAGATATAAACAAGGCATAATTTATTCTTACATCAGTTATTTGTAGTGCTTGACTTTTGCTGCTGCTCTCATTTTTTCCTCATTTCTTTCTGTTACAGCTATAATTCCTCAATGAAATTGAGGGAATACAGTAAGTAATTTCAGGAGGTGAAAACTTGTAAAGTATCTTATTAAGCAAGCAAATGCTAAAAAAGGTAATGTTAATAATATTTTCAAATTTTCAGTATTATACAACTTATTACCTGTTATAAAACTACCCATGACAGCTAACATTAGAGGTTTTCATATTTCTTCCCAGGAGTTTTCTTAGCATATCTTGTATATTTTGATAAAGAAAATGGTAATTACACAGGTGAAAATACATGCCATTGGATCATTTTTTTATGACTTAATAAATCCATAAGTAGAGGCAAAACCCAAAGAGGTCATCCCATTGATTTCTAGAAAGTCTTACAAAAAGGATATGATACAAAAATGTCAAAACAAGGGATTAGGTAGTTGTGAGAGTTTTGTTACTGTTGGGTTTTGGGTGTTGGTTTCTTCCTTTCTTTTTCCCAGAAAAAATCTCAGTGCCAAAATATGAGCTTAGAAAATAATTTGTCAAGAATATTTTCCATCTCATATATAATGATGGCTAATTTCCATTATTTTACAACTATTTGTCTCTTAGAAAATATCTCCTTTTAATAAAATAACTTTTTCAATTTTTCTCCTGTCAAAGAATTTTTTTTTAAATTCCCTCATCTATTTTATTTTTTTTTATTTTAACAAAAATAATTCTTCAATGTGAAGAATATATCCGTTCTTCAGTGTAAGTAATTGGCCACCATAGCTGAAACAAATATTTTAAAATTCAGTGGGTTGGGTAGCTATGTATGAATTCTTATATTAATTCTGTTTTCAGATCAAATAAATTGGTTCTATTACACAGACTTTCACAATTTAATCCACAGTCTTTTCTAAAATGTTTCTTTTTCTGAAATTGGTAAGTCTACCCACAGATAGACATAGACAGATATATAGAAAGATAAAGATAGATATAACTATAGCTATATACTTATCGATTAGATATAGATATACACCACTTTAATAGTGAACAGAAACTTACTATTAATCTCCTTAAATTTAATATATGACTATTGTAAGGTTTCAAATCACCTTCAGTATTATTCATACTTGATTTCAGAATTAGAAAACCTGGAAGAAAATAAAAAGTTTTAAAATAAATAGTATACAAAGGATTATGTCCTAGATTATGATTTTTAATTGAAGTAATCAGATGTTTTCCTTTGTTTCAATTTTTGTAGTTGAAGCACTTCATTTTTTACTGGTTTTGTCATCAGGGCACACATCCATTCAGGGCTTACACATGCCTAAAAAGGATTTAGGATTTTATTTACTTAAGGATTTTCTAGCATACTTGCTAGTTTCTTGCAAACTCCACTCACCCTCTAAAAGGCAAACTGCTTTAGCCCTATTTCATGAAATAAAGAAATGCCAATCTCTTGATATCTGAAGCACAATAGAATTCAGTTGGCTCCAAGGTATAAATTTTTACTTCTAAAGGTAAAAATCAAAATATTTCCAGTAATTTAGAGTGATTTCAGACCAATGTTTCTGGTTTCCTTTTTTTGCCCTTGCATTGCAGAATAACTAAACTCACTAGACAAATATCAGTTATCTTCAAAATCATTTGGGCTTTGATTTGTGGTGCTGACATACACCAGATGAGCTGGCCCCTTATAATTCTTATACTTTGTCTCACCACTATGGTCAATAAAGCTTTCATGTAAAAAGGGCAAAATGCCACTCCTAACACCAGAAGCTGTATATGCTTCTAACATTTATCCCTGTACATCATATTAGTCTACTTCACTCTCAAAGCATGTTTATACTGTTAGCAGTAAAAACTGAGGGAATGCAAGCCACATTCCACTGCCTCACATATTAGCAGAAAAACGGTCAGATTTTAGTGGCAATGATTGCATGAGTCATTAAAGGTTTTGATTTTTAGAAATGTGTTTGATTAAACAGTCGATTAATGGCATTTTGAAGAAATGTAGAGACTATTACTGTAAGATACACACACACAATCAGAAAAGTTTCAAACTTTTGTACAGCTGCTCCAACGCAAAGCCCAATGGAAGACATTTGAAAAGATTTTCTGTTTCCAGTTCTAGGTTCAGTACCATGAGAGTGGTTGGTAAGAGCAGATGGTCTAACCTTTTCTTTTACACTTCAACATTTAAGCCCTAATGATCAGATTGAAATATTGAAATTGTACCAATTCTTGGTGTAAATCAATCAGCGTGTAATGACAGCACTGTGTTATTCTCTTGCTGTTCTCACATGAAATAAGAGCATGTGCTTACAGAAAATACATTAAGTCCTAATTTAAATAATACCTGATGGAGATCTAGTCTCTTGTACTGAAAACAACGTTTGCTCTTAATCTGAGCTGGATCAGGAATGAATGTATCATAAAAAGACTGTTGCATTTCTGGATATTTCCAGATTTGTATGTCTAATTATATGATCTTGAAAAAACACAAGTTCTTCCTATTTGAGATGTAATGTTATAGCTGCTCCTAAAATGATTTAATTATTGTATTTTTACAGTTTTATATAAGAAATAGGACCACTACTACAGAAATAATAAAAATAGCCAATAATTTAGTATGACCTAAATTAGAAAGAATATTGCTTTAAAAATTATTTACTTATTTAAACTTTAGCATAAATTTGAAAGTGTTTCATGTCTATTTCCCCTTGCACCTCAGAGCTGCAAGTTTTAACCAATATTCTCACTGCTGTAGTGTTCTTGAAACTAATTTGGAATTTAGGACCTCAGAGTCCTATGGTTGACTTTCAACACCTACGCCTCCAGAACAACCATATCATAAGGGTGTGATATTGCTTCTTCCACTGTCTGTGGTTGCTAGGTATTCCCACAATATCTGTAACTTTACAGCTTCCTACATTTTTTTCCATTGTTAACAGTAGTAATTTACTTCTGTACACAGACTCAGTACTTGGAGGTTTTTTTCAGTTTATAGGATTAACAGAGGCCCAGAGATCTCTGCTAAAATGTAGTGAGTATTTTAGTTACTGTAGTCATGGATTCCTTGCAAATAAATGAGCTTAATAGCTGTTAAATCTGACCTATTCTCTTATCTTGATTTCAAAGTATCTTATTCCTATTTTACGGCTGAGGCAGATAAAGGATCTAGCAAGTGTGGGGATATTTTCAAAAAACTTTCCTGAAAGGACAAAGCCAGTACATCCTCATTAAAAGTAAGGAAAGTGGATTTCTTCGAGAAATTTCAGAGATCAGGAGTCATCTCAGAAGACTGGAAGATCAGGAGTCATCTCAGAAGACTGGAACAAGGCTAGTAACATAGCCATCTGCAAGATGGGCTTAAAGGAGAATCCAGGAGATTATGGATCTGTCAGTCTTACCTCAATCCCTGGGAAAGTTATGGAACAAATCCTCCTGGGGGCTAGCACAGGTCGGATGAAGCATGTGATGGGAAAAACTCAGCATGAATTCACCAAGGAAAAATTGTTTTTGACAAATCTGATGACCTTCCTCAACAAAGTAACCTGCCTGCTTGATGGGGGTGAGTGGTGGACACTGTCTCTCTGGATTTCTCCAAGGCTTTTGGTATGGTTTCCTGCAGCCTCCTCCTGGAGAAACCTATGTGTTATGATGGTGGTGTAGGTTATGTAGGTGGTCTGTGTAGTGGGTGGGGAATTGGCTGACAGGCAGCACCCAGAGGACGGTGCTGAATAGCTCGTTTTCAAACTGGCAACCTTTTAGGAGTGGGATCCCCCGGGAACTGATATTGGGGCCAACACTGTTTAAAATATTCATAAGTAATCTGGATGATGGGATCAAGTGTATTCTAATGAAGTTTGCTGTTGATACCAAAGAGAGTTAAGAAGTGGAAAATTTAAAAACTTTTCTCCTTCAAAAGTTTTATAATCTTTAAATACAGAATATACCTAGTAAAGTGAAAAATTGTATTCTTTAGCAATGAAGAGATGTTATAATTGAGAATAGAAAGACAACACATACATCACAAATTTCAACCTTCTTGGAGTGGACAGCAGCATGTTTCAGTTTCCTGCTGTGCAAACATGGCATAGATCCAGAAATCTACTGAATTTGTCTTGAAAACTAACAGCTTTTGATTTCTCATGTTACAGATACAGGGCTCTCTCACATGTTAACATATTTCAACATGTCTCTGAAGCAGCTTTAATCACACATTACCTGAAGCGTGTCTGTGTTACTGGCCTATTTGTAAAAACAGCTGGGTTATTTTTTTCCCTTACTGATTGAATTTCAATAGATTTGGAGCATCTTCTGTAACAATGTGAATCTTTCAAGAGTCATGGTGTAACAGGTCTGTGAAAATGATTCAGTTTACAATCCTGTGCACTAAATTGTTCAGAATGTATTTCAAGGAACATTGAAAGAAGCAAAGACAGAAGCTTTAGATGTGTATATATCTTCTTTTTGTTGAAAGGTATATCACTCAGAAGAATGGTTTCAAAACTGCCAGACTAGCCTATCTCCCTCTAGTCTTTTGTAGGACCTTCTGAGTTCTGACCTGGGCCATAGGAGTCTTGGGCCACAAGGACAACTTAGAGCAAGTCCTCACACCATTTGCCTTGAACAGTGCTAGCCGTCTAACTCATATGTACTTATCACCACTAAAATTAGGAGTATATTAGGGGCATTGTAAGTGCTTCCAGAAGATTCATACCAGCAGTCCAAGTGATTAGCTTGTGGAAATGCAATAAAATTAGAAGGAAGCATTCTTATTTTAAACTGTAACCCCCTCTCAGCAATTTTCTCCACTTTGACATAATTCAGCCTCCCTGCACCACAGAAGATACTGCAGCATACTCTTGAACTCTTTATTAATATAGTAACTCTTGAATTCTTGAACTCTTTATTAAAATAGTAATCATATTTAATGTTCCCTTCTTACACTAGCTGCAAAATAGGAAAGAAAACTAATGTTCTATTCACAAATTTGACTCCTAAAAACTGTATTGTGTCAGCCAACATGTGAAAGGAGATTCTGTAGACTGGTTAACACAAATAGATCAAAAATCATAACTCTAGTACTCTGAAATCATAATATTGGCCTAAAAATCCAGAGAAGCTTTTAGCACCACCTAAGTTTCATGATATGTTGAAAATTTAGCATTAAATGTGTGACAGTGCATATTTCCTGTAATTTTTCTGTTCTGCTCAGAACACTCTAGTTGTCTTCCTGTAAACTCTCATATATGCTAAACCTTTGCTACTATATCAACTCCAGTAGGTTGTAACAGATCCCTGCTTTTCTGATCCTCTTACACTGCACTCTTCTGATATATTTTTCTTCTTAATTTTCAGCTGACTTAAACTTTTCATTAGGAGTGTACAAAGAGCACTAATTTGTGTAAGTAACATTGTCATATCAATCTACACTGAATACAGCTGACCACTAATGTGCACTGTTCCAATAGCTTTAATGCAACTGCAGTAATAAAATGTTTATTTAAATAATAAGTTCATCTTTGTAGAAATATTTTTATTTTCTGTGCCCTGCTTTTTGTAAATCAGTATGAAAATGGGGAATAAAACAAGGCAATGACTACCAGAGCACTGTATGAAATAGTTAATATATTAACTTTGATCTCACACATAAGCTTACATTAATATAACTAAGATAAGAACCAAGCCTAAAATACTGCTGGGCTTAAAACAATAAGGTCCCTTTTTGAATGAAGTATTTAAGAATGCATGTAGGATACATCTTTGCCAACTGTTAAGTTTTATTGTGAGCTTGCAATACTTAGCTTTTATTGAACAAAAGGTACAAGCCTTTACTAAATAAAAGGTAGGGTTTCAGTCTTCATGGCAACAACAGAAAAATATGCATTCTCTGTGTACCAATGCAGAAAAGCAGCTCTGATAAAAAGCCAGTACCAGTAACTATTTTCATAATCAGCCTTCAAATTCTTTCAATAAATAAGGAATCTTAAATATCACAGCATTGACATTGAAAGCTCTGCAAAAGATCTACACAAAATACATCTAAGCTGAAAGAAATGGGAATGGATGACAATATAAAGTGTGAGATAACATGAATTAATATAAAAATCTATCATTTCAGTATTCAGCTATCTTTAAGTGGACATGGATGATGCTCCTTCCCAAGCTCTAATAGTGTGATTAGAGTATAATCAGTCTTTTGCTTTATTCTTTCAAACTCAGCTTCTGCTTCTGCAGTAAATTCCTAAATTTAACATGGAAAATTTCTGCTTATAATCCATTCTTTATTGCTAAGTCATTTGTCTGTCCTTCCATCCTTCTGCATAGCTAGGGAAGTTTGGACGTGTGTTGTTACAAATATCTTAACATGCCTTGAATATTTATAAAGGGACAGTATTTCAAAAGACTTCAGCATGCTCCCAGATTCTAAGAAAGGGGACAGACAGCCATGTATCTAACTAATCCTAACCTATTATTAATTTTACCATCTTAACAATGCTAGATTAAAATTAAGCTTAACATTATCATTAATGTTCATAAATTAAAGAGAATGGAGTTAATTTGGGTTTAACATTACTATTTGATGTTTGCAAAAGTTCTTGGCATGAAGTTTCCAGTCTGTTGAGGCCTCCTCCACAGTGAAAATTGGCTCTAAAATCAGGTAGTTATTGTTTACAAGTTCATCTAATGAAACCCATTAGACTGGAATTTGCAACCAAACAAGCTCAAAATAAAAATAAAATATATTGATAACAGAACGTATTATTGTTACCTCCTAACTGCCTAAATAAACATATTATTGTTGCCTCCTAATCAATCTTTGAACACTTATAGTGTAGTTGTCTTAGTTAAGTATAAGGCACTGAGCTCAGGACATGTTTGAAAATTATAAAAAGTGCTTATATAAATCCAGCAAACGTTTGATCTTCAGACCTTAGGTATCATCAATAAGTATTTCAGTCTTCATGGAGACATAGCTCTGTAATCTTCAGGAAGTCCCTTTCCAGTATGAACTAAGTTCTGCTCACCTACTTCATGTGCATAATACACCTAGTTCCTTTTAAAGTTCTTTTCTATGCACTGCAGACTCAAACTTTATTTTTATGCACAGCATGTACTATAAATTCAACATCCAAGCAACTACTTTTTCAACAACCATTTTCCTACACTTTCTTTTTAATGTTCTTGGGTGCACGGTATATTTCAGTTAGAGCTTATCTTCCCAGTTCATATCTGTATGCTACCAGTCCACAATTAAGCTCATCCTGAGGCACTGAAGAAACAGGAACAGAGAGTAAATGTACAGTCTCTGAAGAAACGTTTGGCCATAATCTCTTCACTCGTGCATTTTGCAAGTTCATCAACTGATTTTACCGTACTAATTCATGTTTGCTGCTAACTCTGGTTTTAATTTTCACGAGTACCATAGTACCACATTTGTCAGATGTTCAGAAAAAGAAATAAGTAAAGCAATGGCTTATAAGTAACCTGACAAAGCTTTTGACATGTTGTTTGTAGCAATACTTAGTGCTCATCTTTCCTACATATTATATTAAGAATCTTATGGTAACGGTACAGTGGATTCTGACACAGCTGGCTGAGTAACTGTCTTTAAAATAAGATATGAATTGAAAAGTGATTTTATGAAAAAGATCCAAGTTCTTTTGTACATTGAAGTTGAACAAACTACTATACAAAGAGGCTAAATGAAATCTCATGAACAGGTTCAAAAACTAAAAGAGAGTAAAAGTTTTTTTAGTACCATTACTGATAAACCTATTTTAAAAAACCTAATGCCTACAGCAACAAGTGCACATGTAAAGACCACAGGAAAGAAGCACTGGTTTTTTTGTTTATTTTTTCAATCTAAGTTACCATCCAGCAGTTGTTTACATTAAATCAGAAAAACATTTTCTTTATCTATAAGTATGCAAAACAGCAGGGAAATAGTTTTCACATAAGACCAAAACTACTGAGATATTTTGTCTTACCAACATTAAATGTATTCTGTCTTTTTCATTTAGCATTGCTAGTCAAAGAAGTTAATCAAATTTTTTCTTAGTTAAACACAATTCTCCCTGCCACTAACTTTGTATCAACCAAGAATCCTTTTTCTCTGATAATTGCCTTTAAAATATGTTACCTATCTATCTATCGTTCTGTCTACTTATCTATATCTTCTTGTGTTATCTGTTTCTTTTTTCTTTGGAGTCCCCCACTCAGGTAATTATGTCCCTGTAAGTTATCATCAGAATCCTAGTCCAGAAGATTTCACACAGACCATACAAAACCAACTTCGCACACATGCAATTAGTTGGCTGTCAAATAAGAAACAAAATCTGATTTTTAGTTTCATTCATTTTTAAACTAATGCAGATATTTCACTTCAATAGTAGTAGCAGATTTGGGGCTTAGGTTTTCATTCATAGTATTTATTAATCTGGTTAATATATGTTTTGGACCTGACTTTTAGATTTACTATCTAAATATTTAAACTACATGTTCAAGAAAGAACATTTTTCCTTTGTGCACATAGAACTTTATCCATCCCATTCACAAATTCTTTGCTTCCTTTTATATCTTCAGTTCTCTGCCTTTTCATTTTTTTCCTTCTGCTTTTATGGATTGTACCAAATTTTATGCCCTTTTTTTTCAAGCTCCTGCCTCTCTAACCCTACAATTATGTAAGAAACTTTCTTATTTTTCTTTTTTTCTGTTTTACAAAATAATATCATATAAATTATGCTATTCATCTTAGTAACGTGCAAATTTCTAAGGCATGTTCATAGATTCAAGCCAAAAATATGATCCACAAGAAAAATCAAAGACCCAGGAACATCTATTATAGATTTATTATAATCTCTTGCATTTTAGGAAAATAGAATGCATTCTATGAGGCTTGATTATTAATATTTTAATGCCAGAAGTTAGTAGTGTTGCTTTAACATCTATCTTGAAATTTGTATAGAACAATAAAATAAGTATCCTCATTTCATGAATAAATACCACGACCGTAAATAAATACCAATAAATAAATACCAATCATCATTCATGTTGAAATACATGGGGTGGTTTCAAATACAGAGAAAAGAGAGAAATACTGTCATAATGTTCTTTAGATATTCATCCCTTTTTAGCTGTAGAAACTGAAGGTGTGAAAGGTGACTATAAAATCTCAGGTAGGAGAAACCTGCTGATGCAAAGCATGTAGCAGATAGCTAAGATATGGTGTGAGAAGGCCTGAAAGATCTCACCCATGTCACAGGAAAGGGTCATGAGTGAGCTGTTGGTGGAACAAGCTAATGAAAATTAATCCAGTGTTTCTGGGAAGTGTATTAGTTAAACCAAAAATAAGTGTTGACTATATAATTGAGGTCTGAATCACGCAGGAAATATGACTTAAATCTCTACGTAGAATAGACCCTTCTACTTCCAAGACAACATGTAGTCCATATCAGGATAGATCATTGCTGTAATTACAGCAGGGAAAACTAAAGTGTTGGATTTTACTTACAGTAGATCATAAAATAATCTGACCCTTCACCCTTCATTCTTTTAGGTATATTCTCTTAAAGTTGTATGTATATTGCTGCAAAATGTATCAGTATCTTTTTCTCTTAAAAAAAAAAGAAAAAAAAAGGTTAATCTAAGACCTTATGTGTCAAGTTTTACTGAATGAAAAAGATTGCAGCTCTAAATTTAGTCTGCCCTATTTCATATTAGTTTATTAGTAGAGAAAAGAACACAAAAAGTGCAAAATATTTTCCTTTTTTAGACCCACTAGGAGACTATTATACATGCATATGACAACAGGTGTATTGATTTCAAAATTGCATGGATTTGTTTTGAATGTGTTTCATTAAATGTTTAGCTTCCATGTAGAGGCAACAATTCTATAATCATTGATAGAGGAAAACAACATAAAAAATCTTTTTTCAGCAACAATTCATGTGAGCATTATTTCAAAAGGAAGTCAAACTATTTCAGATTTTAGGCCCATATTCATCTGTGTCCAAATAGTTGTACTTCATGGGAACTATAGTGCAAATGATTCCTGTACACGTTCTCTTCTAAGGACTAGCTTCCTAACCTGAAACATGTTTTTAATGATCACTGTAATTGTAACAGGATTGCTTCCGTATAAAAGACAAGTATTTTATCTGTAAGACATGATATCTTAAAAAAAAAAGCATAAAATAAAAGAATTAGAAAGATGATGTCATTATTTGTGATTATACAGGGGGGTAATAATACTGTACTTACATTCTTCTTTCTCTCACTGAATATTTCTGATTTGAATAAGTGTGATTTGTTTCTTTCACAGAGTAACTAAGCAGCTGATCCCTATAACTAGTTGTTCAGCTAAGGATTCACAGTCTGTCAGAAATACTTCTTCACTTAAAGATGATCAACAAATTGTAAAACCATGAAAAAGCTGATCAGATTTTTCCCAGATTCTGTATTAAAGTATTAATTCAAGGACTGCAGAGGTTAGCTGGTGAAATTTTAATCAAAATGTGATTTAGCAGAGAAAAACTAGAGAAAATTAATTTCCTTTAGAAACACATATTGTACAGATGTCAAAACTTTGTCTAGTATAAATTTACAAAGGTACCATAAACCTGCAATTTAGCATTAGAGATTACACTGAGAACCAACATGCAAATTCATACTAATGACTATTGATCTATTGATTATGGTGGTGTCAAATGTGTAAGCATTGTAATTGTTAGTTCTTCCTATGCTCACTAAAGAACTCGAAAGAATAGAAGGGAAAGCCAATTTAAAGACTCCTATATGAAAGAATAGAAAGATGAATAATCTTTTCCATATTTTGTTTGTATTAAAATATGGAACAAAACCCTCTGTAAATTTTGATCCACAGTAATAGAATCACATGATAGTAAAAAGAGTATTTGTATTTGGAGAAAAAAATCCCAAGTAATTTATTGCTGCAGCATAATAACATTTTTTGAGAGAAATCTAAAGATACTTTGTTGAAGCTGTCCCTAATTTCTTAAAGAAATGTGTTTCTGAACAGTGTTTGAAATGCAACTTATTTATTGTACTTTAAAATTCTTGATTGAAGAAAAGGGTACCAGAAACATAATAAGCAGTGTGTGCCAAAAGCACATCTTTTATTAGATGACCTGAAGTTTGCTAACTTCAGAAAATCAGTCAGCATAAAAAGTAGATTAGATAACTTCTGAATCCAAATTGGTTTCAGATTGCCTTAAAGTCGGCACAATTAATAAAATTTTCATGTATCTGTCCATTGTGAGTTCATATGCAGAGGTCTGGTATTTTCTGTTCAACTAATATTAGCATTAATTTTACCTGTACTATGTTGACTTGTTTCTTCTCAAACAATCAATATGACAGCACATTGGAAGCCTCCTAGCTCAGCTGTAAAACCAAAATGTAATGGAAATCTTAGTTTCTCGCTAGTCAAAATTATAATCGGAAATTGTGAGCAAATGATAATAATTCTATTTATATACCACAATAAGGCCAACACAGTGCTTTGACTCTGGAAAGAGAGTACATGATATTATAGTAATCCTCCATCAAATGTTTTAATGTGCTTTGCTTTTTAATTTAAAGGTGTATTTTTAATTAATATTGGAAAGATTCACTGGCAGAAAAAAACATGGTGCCTAAGGCTGAAATTTTATGTCAGGCCTCTAAAATATGCCAGCTGAAACTAAAAAAGGATGACTGAACTAGCTTTAAACTATCAGAATGAAGCTAATAACAGTAAACATACAAGAGGCTGAAGCTCAGCATGAGCCATAAAAAAGACCTGGGAAAAAGCATCAATACTTAGGAAATTAGATATAAAACTGGAGGTATTAAAACTACACTTTTGTTTGTAACCGATTTTTCATATTTTTGAGTTAAGTATAAACACACAAACAGGAGTATATTCTCTGTATTCTTATACCCCTATATAGAACTGTGTGTATAGAGTTGATTAAAGTTGTATAATTGATTTTTTTCCTCTTTTGCTGACGGATTACAAATGTTGAGATATTGTAAGATAAAATTGGACAAGAAAGCTAACAATTACTGCTATTTTTACTGTTCTGATATGAGACATGTTATAGATATGTGGCTTATGGATATATGACTTGTGGTTATGGGCTTCTGCCAAGTCTTTGCCTGTCAGAGCTAAGATATTATATATCCCTATATAAGACAAGTCGAAGAAAGCAAGAGGGTTTTCTTTTTCCTTTCAAAGAGGATGACCTGTTTTATTTTGTAATTTTAAAAATTTACGTGTTTTAGGTTGAGTGATTACATCTTTTGAGGAGCTTTCCATCTGGAGAGTCACTCCAGGAAAAAGTAAGCCAGTAAACAGAAAGTAACTTAAAATACAAACAGTTCAGACTTTGGCAGCATAAAATGTTCTTTTGTAATTTGTAAGATGTGATGAAACATTAATTGTCTCAACACCTGAGAGAGAATGAACAGATTTATCTAAAGTGCTGAATGTAATGCAGCAACAGTGAAAATTGAATTGTATGAGATCTCACTGCACTGCCCCTTTGTGCAATCCTAGCTGAAAAAAAACCCTAAAAATCTTGGATTTGTGTATGAAATATGGAATATCATTGTTACAGTGGAGTGATATTTAATCTAGGGGTTTGCTTTTACAATTGAATGACTTTATATTTCTGAACACATTCTGAAAAGAGGCTCATCTAAAACACAAAAACAATGGCCCATATTGGGTACCCCTGAGAAGAAGACAGTGGGACAAAACCCCTACTGTTTCATCAGAAAGGTGTTGTTTTGAACAAAAGAATAAGGTTAACTGCTCTGACCTGTGGAGGTGGCAGGCTTTCCATTGTATTCGCTGCCTTCACAGTAACTTTGCTCTAGAAATTCAGTTGCCAGAAGAAGTAAACGGCAGAAACATATAGGGCATTTTGCAAATGGCACAAACAACAGCTTTAACTGTGAAATATTAGAAGGAGGCACATAGCCATTAGGGGAGTGATTGGAGGAGTGCTGGGGTAGAAATATCCAAAATTGAACTCTGCTGCTTGTTACATGCAACTGGTAAATTTTCATAACACCTATTCTAAGCAAAAGTGACATGCCTTGAATCTTCCAGTTAATCAAGAGATGAGATTGTACCAACAATTACAAGGCTGATCACATGCTGTGCTTCAGAACATAGACTGTTTAAACTGGAAAAAATGGGGAGTTGGGGACCAAGGCAGAAGATCACCAGTCCTGGTTCCAGTGTTGATCCAGCTGTGTTCAGGGTCCTGAGGGGGCACCACTGAGACTTTGGGGGGGTACCTTTTTATAGTTTTCCTCACCTTGGAGTTAAGTTTCTCCCTTTCTATGCAAAATAGTTATCATGAGCAGTTTGTTCTTCTAGACCTTTCTGGAAATGGGTCAGAGGGTTTTGGAGGTATTTGGTGGTTTTGTTCCCACCCTATTGGGTCAGCCTTTGTTCAACAGTCCATGTTTGGTTCTCAACCCCATTTCTGCACTTGTGCTATATTGTGTTGAGCTTTTCTCCAGGAGCCAGAACAAAGACACTTGTCCCAGAACAGTGCCATAGGAGTGGCCCCCTTCTTTTTCTCGCCAGTTTCCACTACCTATTCTTACCAGCAGTCCTTGGTTAGCTCTACGGCTATCCAGCTATTGGTGTTTGGGACATACCTATCAGCATTATCTTCTGGGCTTCTACAGCCAGTGATGCCCAAAAACTGGTAGCTGCAAAGAGTGGCACAGCAGGTCAAAACATGAATTTCTGCCTGACCTCCAAAGGCAGCCTTTGAACAAACTCCTAGTACTCATACACTGTAGGTATTGCTGGATGCAAGAATAATTTGTGTAGAGACACACGCAGCCTACTGCACCTTAATTATACTATGGAGTTGACTGCCTTAGTGTACCTGCAGTAGACTATCTCTCTGACATTGTAAACAATCATATTGAAGCAGTTGCCTTTCCCATAAACGTAGTCAAACTCGATTGAAGAATGTCTCTTTTTATACGCTAGTATATTATGGTATATAGTTTATCCCATCTGAGTCTGCAGTTTAAGGGTAAATGCAAAAGGCTCACTATCATACCCACAGCAAAACATTTTCTCTACATATCCCTGATAAAATTTGAATTCAGTTAATTTACTTTTGCGTAAGCTTTGCCCTTCATTTCGTATTTGTGGTACGAATTATTACTGACATTTAAGAAGCCTTTTTTATAACTGTGATAAAATGGAATGCAGGTAAATAAAAAGTGACATTATACATAACACAACATAAAACACTATAAAAAATGCAAATTGTAGTAGTTCATCCATGCTTATATTTAAGGCCACTGAAAGTATTAGAACACCCCATGAAACAAGAACGAATGCCTACCTTCCTTTGGTAAGACAGAACAGGAAAAAGAAAATAATGAAGCTATAAATCTTTGGTCTGATCCTGAATAGTGATCTCTGATCTTGAGCATGGTACCCACTCTTAAGTCTGTATTAATAGAAAAATTCTGGAAAAACCCCCACCAGATGAGCACTTACGACATGAAGTAATTTATGGTGTGAAGTAAAAAGTTAGCAGAATTACTCTTTAAGTACTGTATCAACCCATATCTTTATAAAATGGAAGAGAACTTGTAGTTTTGATGAGGTTTTTTGGTCGTTCATATCTAACTAAAGCACATCACAAAATATTAGAGGCTTAGATGAAACACTGCATGCAAAACCTAATGCTGTACTGAAAACTAATATGAGTCTGATGGAAATCATTTTGGTTTAGAACTAAATGAAGATTTTAGAACTGCTGTGAATAAAGATGCTTTCTTCATTAACTCCTAGTTCTGGTGTGTTTTGAGTTTGGGTTTGGGTTGGCTTTTTTATTTGGGAAGAGGGGACTTGTTTGGGTTTTTCTTCCTAATCATTATCTAAGTTACTATTTTTATGGTTTAAGAATCAATTGCTTGGTCTTTTTATCACATTTTGTGGAATATATTAGGATTTTTTTCCACTTCACAAGTACTGAAATGGAAGAAGAAATATGGAGTTGAAAACAGCAAAATCACATGGTTATCTACTAAGTGAAGAGGAATGAAGATTTAGCAACAAGTTTGAATACTTTTTTTTTTTGATATATGAGAAGAACAACGAGGAACTAGATAATGTTGGAAGTCTAAATCAAAGTTGAATTTAATTCTGTGAGAGACTTTCACGATATAAATTTCATTTGTTTGCCTTCAAACACCTTATATCATTAATGATTTTTAATGACAGTTAAAACTTCAAGCTTTTTCAAAGAAAGTCTTAAGTTTCCTGGAAACTTTGACCAGTTTTTCCTTCAGGATTCTAAAACCCCTGTGTGACTTCTATCTTTCCTTTCCCTCCTTCCTTCCCTTTCTCTCTCTTTTACACACACACATGCACTTATATACAAAGCACAACTAGTTTCCCAGAGCAGAGCTGTTTTCACTTGCTGCTCACATGTTCTTTCTTCTTTGAAAAATTCTTTTAATGAAAATGTACCTTAGATGATATTCTTTTTTATGCGTTTGCACATGTGCATTTGTCATGCTATTTGATTTTCCTCCTAAATCTGAGATTTTATCCACATTGGTTGTGCAATCAGACTAGTGTATCTTTTTATACAATACTACCTGGACTGAATTCTTCTACTCATTCTTTTACTACACAGGACACTACTGATTTTCAAATGAAAGACAGGTCTGTGGGCATAAATCCCATGGTAAATTCTGGGCAAAGATGACATTTTTTTTTGTGAGTAGATTATTGGAAAATTCAAAAAGAGAAACTGAAAAAAGTCACTATGCATAAATTTATATTTGTACATAGACAGATGGACATAGATAGGTGGGTATGTACTTTAAACAAATACTTAAAGAATCAGACTGAAGTTCACCCATATATTCTTCAAACATTGGACATTTGTCAAAAGGAACTATTAGAAGGGTCATCCTTCATGGCTTTTAATGTTGTTGTCCTCCCCTGTTGCTGAAAGTGACTACATGGGGAGAGGGTTGTCAGGAAAATCAAAGTGGTGGAATCAGACGTATGCTGAATTTCACATGCTGACATACAGGTAAGATAAGATTTCCAAATGTCATCATCCTATACATTCTGCCAGCCTCAGTAGAAAGACTTGAATAGGAGTGAAAATTTTTTGTATGATATCTTAGAAGAAGCTCTCTTGCCTCCAGAAGAAGCCCTCACTGCTTTCCCTAAAAAAAAGCTCTGCATACATTGTTCCTGAGCAGGTTACCCGAGGAGATTGTAATATAGATATTATTAGGTGTTTTTTAAGAGCCTCTTAGAAAAAATACATTCCTCATCATGTAAATACAGCAGGTCACTTTTATATGATGTTATATTAATTCCCTTGAACTCTAGTGAGCAAATGAGAAAATGTTTGCCTACAGGGAAAACTGACACATACAGAGGTTAGGTGATTTAAAGGACAAGCTGCTACTGAATCCAAGATGGAACTCAAGGAAATTAGTTTTCTGTGCAGCCTATTAGACAGTGGTCCACTACAGAAGTCCAAAATAAATAAGGCAATTGATTTTGATGTTGTTTTTCTTCAGTCCCTGCAGAATTGTTGTCTTGGTTTAAAAGTAAACCGACAGGAGAAATGAGCCCAGCTCAAGAGAGTTTACAAGTCAGAGTTACAATTTACTAAAAAGATTACAATAAATACAATGATACAGAGAAAAAATTGGTTTTAACCTCTGAAGACAGGTGTATAACTGTGCACCCTGGGACAAGAACAGAATGATATTCGTTAGCCCCTGTGCTGAGCACCGCCAGGTCCCCCTGGGGGAATAAGCAAATGGAAAAGAAAAACCTATTGGTGCAGATGATGATCACAATTCTATTAAAGTAATGATCACAATCTTGTCGAGAGTGGTAGTCTCAGTCCTGTTGAAGTTCTGGTCCTCCTCTGGATCCAACGAGTGGTATCCTAAGTCCCAAAACATGAAGATTGTATATACTCAGGTTCAGGTGGGAGTGCCCGATACGTCCCCCAGGATGGAGAGTTTCACAATGAGTGATTTAACTCTATGAGTCACGGAATATTTTTGGAATATTTGATGGTCTAGGACATTGCATTTGCCTATTATGCCAGTCCAGTATGGCCCATTAGCAGAGATGACCCCTCAGGCTGGGTGTGAAGGTGCTAATGTCCCCCCGGAGAGGATTTATCACAGCTGAGTCATTGATGTGAAGACAAAGAAACACTCCCCTGCCCAGCTTGTAGCCTGAGGTGTCAGGTGTGCCCTGGGCAGCTGCTGCAAACAATCCATTATGAACAGTCCATCACAAATGACACAGAGGGTATAGAATACACAGTTTTGGTTATACTTACATAGTGATAAACTAGTCCCATCCCCTGTAAATAGGACAATTGTACAGAGATATGAAAGCATCACTTTCATTAGTTTTAGAAATATACCACCGGGAATCCATTACACCTGCAGTCTTTTCTCCACTTTTTCACATATATCTATTGATTCCATTGATGTAGACATCTGTTTTATGTGAAGCCTTCGTTTGTTCTTGTGGAACACTGTTTAGCAGCTGTTAGAGTTCAAACAAAGGGTGGCAGGATAGGAATTAAACTAATACAGAGTAATATTTTAAGACCCGATAAGAGCACTAACAATGAATCTCACTTTTAAAAAATTGATGAACTTTTTTTGAGTATTTTGATTCTGAAGGTCATGTGGTTTGCTCTGCATTTGGAAAAAAAATAAAAGCTTGAAATAGCAAAATATTTTTACATAGATAATGAGAGTTACTTATATAGATTTTTTTTCTTCCATCTTTAACTTTTTCAATTAAAAATTATTTCTGATCAAAGTTATTACTCAATTTTCTGGATTAATTATGTCAGATTACTGAAAATCAATGCATTTGTTCATTATAATGTTAATATATCCAAGAAATTCGGAATTTTGTTTGCATGTTAGTTTAAATTCCCCTTCATGAATAAAGGCAGGATATAAATTTTCATTGAGATGAGAAAGTTTTGAGGCAAATAATTCCAAGTCCTTTAAAGAACAATGCTAAACACATGCTAAAATTACAAAATGTTCAGGCTGTTGTTAACATCAGATTTTTTTACTTGCATAAGAAATGTTTTTGCATCTGTATGGTCGAATGTACTTAAGAAATTTTATACACAAAACCTTGTAACTTAAAATATTATGTGGAGTAGCAAGTAAAACATCTATTAAAATTATACTGTGCTGCAGCAACTCAATACTCTGTTCAGATGCTTTTCTATCAGTGTGCTGGCTGAAAGAAAGGACTTTTATTATCTGTGGTCATTTAGGACTGTTAGAAATTGCTGCTGTTCCAAAGAATATTGTTTAAGATGAAGAAATACAGCAAGTGCTGCACACCATTCTGCTCTTTGCAGTGGAAAAAGACTGCAGCACAATTGCAGTAAAAGTACTGCATCCTCCTCTATGCTATTTCACTGAAGAGATTACAAAGCTTCACTTTCTTCTATGACTTGTATAATCTAAACCTCTCAGTTTTTATACCAAGAGAGAGAGACAGGAAAATAAAGCAGTTTGGACAATTTCTACTAGCTCCAAGCAGGAGCAGATTTGCTATACCTGCCAGTCGACCCTCATTTTTCACGTCAAACATTGTATTGAACTCAAGATAGAAGAACTGGCAGGTTCTGAATTTCATTTAGTTTAGCTGCTTCTGGTTATCTTCTTACTTTCCACTTCTTACCGATCTTTTACTGCTGCTAAGTATGTCAAGAGGATGTAGAAAAAGAAGGGTCAGTTTTCAAATAATAATGATCATTTCAAACAGATGGAAGATTCACATGTGGCTGGACGAAAAGTGCTCAAAACTGTTTTCTTGCCTAAGGGGTAGGAATGAAATCTTTATGCAGAATTTAATATTGTTAGAAAATTTCTTAAAATACTGAATTCTGCCAGTTTTATATTTGTGCATAGTATTCTTTCCATGTAGCTGTGCGGGCTTAGGATAGTAGGAAATAAACAGTATTTTGTGTGAGAATGAAAGGTATTTATACCTCTCAAAGCCATAGATGGCCACTTCAATGTGTCACATGCTACTTTTAGGTCTTCTTGCTTCCTGTGGCAGCTATTCCTCATAGTTGTGATATGGTAGGAAAACAAAATTTCTCAGCTTCCACTCAGTTTTGAACTCTGTAGAAACTGCAAACCAGAAGTCACTGTCTGTCATATATTTGCTGCCACTCATCATTGTACTCCATCTCCCCTCCCTGTTTCTCCCAGTGTTGTCTTTGTTACAACCTCATTAGTTCTTTTCTAACCTTCAGGTCTTAAGCAAATAATGTGTCTATTGTAGATTCAAACCTATGCAATTAGATTACCCAGAAAACTCAGTAAATGCCAGATAGTAAGCCTGGGATGAATACAAATAAGAATACATTTGCAAGGTTTCAGACCTCAGGTGAATACATCTGCTTTGTTTCTGCTATCAAACTATCAAAGTGCTATGAAAAGATTTTATGTTGTTTTTAAACAGAAAAGTACCAGTTCCATTCCAGGAAAACCCAAGGCTGAGAGGCAGTACTAAGGGAACATCATCATATTCTGGCCACATACAGTCTTGTCCAACTAAACACTGCTCATGATTAGGACTCAGATACCAGATTAAGATGGATGAGTATGGTCTTCTTATTAACAAACTATGATTTAGGAAAACACACATAGGTTCGAGAATTTTAAATTAAAGATATTTATAATTAGCATTCTAGATATCTTCACACATCTCGGAGAAGAGCTAAGGAACACGTTCTTCTATAGTTGTAACACATCAGGCATAATATTAATTATTGGGAATAGTGTAACACATTCCCCTCCTACTGTTACTTGCAGAGAGCATTTGCTTGATCTGCATGAGCTGCCCAAAGATTTTCTTATTCTGTTAGTATTTCTTACCTTCTGCTACTTTGGATGCCTTAGAAGGGCAGTAGGGACATTAGAAAGAAAAAGTATATTTTAAACTTAGGTTAAAAATAGGAAGGTGGAGAAAAAATGTTATCCCATCTGACCACCCAAGAAAGGTGGTTATATATAATTATATAACCTTATATAATTACCTTTATAAGGTCTTTTGGACAGAGATGAAAAGGAATGGCTTTCCCTTCCTTTTGAGGTTGTCAGTCAAAGATATTTTTAGCATCTTGGTACAGATTAGAGTTCACTCAGTACCTCCATTTGAACACTTCTTACTTTACAAAATACCTTAATCTTTTATTTGGTGATTGGACATCTACAATTGTTGTTTGCTGACTGACCAGAGGCAATGTCTCAGAAACTGTATGTGGTATATTCTTCCATGAAACCATAGGCTTTAGGAAGGGGCCTGACTTCAGCTGGCATTAATAGCACTGAAACATTTGTGGAAGTTAGGCTGATACTCTAGTTCTTCCATGAAGAAGGATTGAGTCATCATTTACACAACTCACACAAAAGAGAAGTATACACAATGCAACAGTAGGGTCCTTCATGTAAAAAGAGATATCCTTGAAGACAGGTCCCAGAGTGCTTAGACTACACCTATCATCTCCTTCTACCAATATCACTTCTGCATGTTCATGCAAAAAGAATATCTATTGTTCCCCTGATTCTGCAGCCTTTGAGTTAAACAGATATTATATAAAAATCCTCCATTGTTCATCAGCATTTTCTTTGCTAACCAACTTGGAAGATATAAATTATTTGGATTTTTTCCATTATATGTTTTAATTCCAATATAATGACAGATTCTGTTTGTTCAGTAGCTTTTTATGAGGATATATAACTTGAATTACACGATAAAGTTCAATATTATCCTCAAAGGAAGCACAGCACATTCCTATGCAAGACTTCTGCAATGTAACTATTTTTTTTTTCCCTGACCACTAAACTGAAACTTACTGATGTTTTATTTCTGATGAAAAACACCGACCAAAAACAAAGTGGTGCATCCTTTTTTGCGCACACACAGGTAAAGAGACATATCTGCCAACATTGCAAGTCTTTACCATTAGCTTAGAAAACATTATAAGCTGAAAGACTGCTTACAATACTGAATCTGTAACAATAAGCACATAACAATGTTATATGTTTCATATTGCTGATTATTTATCTGTGACATAAAATCGTCTTTTTCCCCTCTCTTCCTTTCTTTTTTAAATCTGTTTTTTCACTTTTTATTAATCCTGAGGGTTGTTCATGCACATTTTTCTTTTTTTCTTTCTTTTTTTTTTTCAATACAGTCAGAGAGAACAACATAGTTGATTTCTAGTCCCTGCCTCTCCTGTTATCTCAGAGCTCATTCACACTATTCAATTCAGACAGCAGTAAGATCTAAGATATATTGCAGCTTACTGGAAATAGGTGTTTATTTGCCCACCTGGAACTCCCAAAACACTGAGAACTGCAAACTCTCAGCTGGTAGTTTTCATCCAGCAATCAATATCTCAGTAAGGAAAGCTTGAAGATTTGGGACAAGTGAATATTAGTGGTCTTGGGGAGGCTCTCCTTGACGAAACAATGAGCAACAACCTGCAATAGGAGCTCTGGTTAATGTATATCAATCTGAGTATTAGTTATTATAACTTAAGTTACCAATAAAGGTAGAAGTAAAGGTAGTTATAGGTATATTTCAACACCTGGATGAAGATATCTGCACTTTCTGCTGTGCTGTGGTCTGGCTTCCCTAGAGCAGAAATTAAAAGTCTGTTGTTTTAAATACTAAAAAATGGAAAAAATACCAGAATATTTCATGTGTTATCTAAAAAATATTCCCAGTTTTCACACTTTCAGCTTTCCCTCTCTCAGAATGTATAAGTGCATTGTGAAAGTTTGCAAAGTTGAAGTTGAACAGCTATGCAGCTAGGGACAATATATTATAAGATTTGATCCACAGGGGAAATAGAGGTGCTGTATCAAGTTTGTCACACTATGAGAAAACGTAGTTTATTTTCCATCTATGTTGAGCATCTGGAGAATCAGCGTGGGTTGCTGACAACAGGTTTCAAAAATCACAGCTGGTCCCTGAGTTTGAAGTAATGCTGGACAAGATAAACAATGTAACTTGAGATGAACATAAATGAAACAAGTTCTGTGGGTATCAATAAGATATCATTGAAAAGTTTGGTAGAATAGAAATGTGTTGCATAGAATGATCTGTTTATAGCCTTGTCTATTTTCTTGAAAAATTACATCTTTTGCAAAAAATCTTTCAGATTCATTAAAAGATTAATAAAAGTATTTTGTAAAAAAAAAAAAAAAGGCAAAATAGGTGTATATACTCAAGAACAAATACAATGCAAGAGAAGAAATATATAAGTATGTGTGGCTGGATAGCCAAATGGGTGTTCTTGTAAGTTTTGTACAACTGAAACCCCTTTTATTTGGTTACAGAGCAAAAGACAAAAGTTAGCAGTTTTCAGGGCATTAGATTTTGTATCGAGAATGTAAAAGATATCTGGTTTGGGTTACTTATACAAAAATCAAATTAATTTTAAACAAATTAATTTTAGTAAAAAATTCATTATAAATAAATATAATAGTTAAAATTCAAAGGATAATGTGCTTTATGTAGTCAAACAGTAGTTTTCACATTATTGATATCTATTTTGATAAGATTAAGATTTTAAATGTTCATGCTTCTACAAAACACTGCATAAGTTTCTTCCACAGTGGAGACATCAGTATCCAACAGTACTTAACATTATATTTTTTTTTGAGAAAGATAGGAAGATGGGATGTCTTTTCACTTCTAAATTCTGATCATTGGGAATGTCTTAGTCTAAAGTACAGAGTGTGATTTGAAAATGTACTTAAATTTTAACTGTCACTCATTACCAAGTCCACTTATCTTGACAGCAAAAGACATGGGAGGAAACAGAGCAATATAAAATATCTCTTTTATTTGAAGCCAATTTCCTGCATATTTTACTTTGTTCTGTAATGTAAAATGCATTGCTATGTAGCACCAAGAAAGCAGAAGTACAGGAAAATCTGAAAAAGAATAATAGTGCTTTATAACTATTTTCTTTTGTATTCTTCTTTATGCCATATGAGATGAAATGTTTTCAGCAGCTGACAGCACTCTGTAAACACAACAGTCACTAATTTAGAAGGTTTTAAGTGAAGGGAAAGCACATGATGATAAATAAGAAACCAGCTTTTTTTCTTTATCAAATTTTCCTTCAGAAATAAGCAACAAGAGTTACCAGAAGAGAGAGAAGGAATGTCATAAACATAAAAAGACTTTTTTACCTTTTATTGAAAAATAGAAAAACAATCTCTTTCTTTCTCCTCAGTTCTTTGTTGCTCACCTACATTTTATCAATGCACTCACTTAGAGACCGATCCAGCACTTTAAAACACAACAGACATGGTTATCTGTACCACGGTGTTGAAAGCATTGGAGGGCATTGATCACTGTGCTGAACTTTGTCAGTCACTTGTGCCCTTGGACTACCCTGGAATGGCTTCTGCAAAAAGAATTCAAAGTACTTTTTTTCTTTCAGGCTCAGTCTGTCTCCTTTGTTTTATTTAGTAGACTCTAGGTCTTCTTTTGCTAACATAAATAGTAAAAATATTTCATATCTCTGAGGAATTGTTTTGGTTCTTTTTTTTTTCTGAATTTAACTTCCTGAATCTGTTCTTAATCCCTTATAAATATTGTTGGCAAGTTTTAGTTAGTAAGATTAACTGTAATGTGTAAGCTTTTTTCAGTATCTGCAAATAGCTGTGAGTAATCCTCATTTAGGCATGGAGCTAATTCACATGAGCTTTTGGAATTGAAGAATAGCATTAGTATGACAATGAGACTATTTGAGAATTTATTTAAATAAAAAATAATTGAAAATTAATGCAACCTTATTTTTATGCATATTTTAAATTTTCACTTGAAGAAATGTAGTCAATTATAGTTCACAGAAGAAACTAAATTAAAGCAGTCAGAAAATGTATTGTGTCTTTTGCATTTAAGCTTGTATATATGTGTATATTATACACATGTGGAAGGAAATTATTTCCTATTTTTTAGCTCAAGTAATAACCATACACAAAATTTTAGTTTCAGTAATACAAAAGTGCAACTTTTTACATTATTTCAGTTATATCAACAGTAATTGTTATTATTTTTCCCATCTTCTACTAGCTGATAAATAATAAACTACAAGTGTTTAAAGATTAAATATTAATAAAAAAACATGATAAAACAAGTAACTAAGAGCATAAATGGTTACAGTTCATAGTTAAATTTGCCTATTCCTTCTATAGAAGTTTGATAATCTGGACTCATATCACTGCAACTCTTTATCACTTCTTCATACATTATTAATTACTGATAGCCTGTGGATCTAAAACATACTGGATTCACAAAAAAAATTCCAAAATTTTCTATTTATTTACTTTTACACTTGTGTTTGTTGAGGCCCAAGGAAAGCCAAGCCCAATACATTTTGAATGTTTCCATTATTTGGGACCTAAATTTTTCAAGAATAAATTGAAAGGTTTTTAAGTACCTGGGCTAATGATCTCTACTTTGCTCTAAAATTTAACTGAGACTGACCTCTAATCAAGATTCAGAATCTTGTTTCTTCCTATTACAGAAAGAATTTGTAATGATGTGGCTGTTCTATTTCTTTTCCAGAGGATATCAGTTAAGCACCTTTTACCAGATTCAGAACTCATGTAATACTGTATGGGAATTTGAGATTGTGAAATGAATGCAGGACATCAGAGCAGCATGACTGTCTGAGGCATGATCTTTGCTAACTTACAGTTTGCATCATCATTTACTGTTGTTCAAAGTGGATATAGATTACTACCAAACCAGATTTTTCCACTAATGTTTCTGTGGACTAAGTACAGAACGCAAAAGTGTATCAGGTAATGTTGTTAATTGACGAGCTAGAACATTTGCTCAAGCATTGAACAAAGATATGAAAGTCGAACTGCACATGCAGTTATGTTGTTCAGACTTTACTGTCCACAGTTTGCTACTTTACCTTGTAGTGAACGGTTCAAGCCAAACCTTGGAATTGCTCAGAGACATATTGATCTGAAAGATTCAGTGCATCAATCAAAGCAACTCTGACATGAGTTAATCAAAAGTTTAAAAAATTATCACTTTCAGGTAGGTTTATGCTGTGCAAGCTAGACTGTGTCTATATATACTTCGAAATCATTGAGTTCTAATTGTTTGAACTATGAGGTATGCCAGAACAGATAGGCTAGGAAATATATGAATATGTTTTTTATCTAGTGTTTAACATTTTGAGACAGTGACATATTTAGTAAGCAAGTAATAAAAATGGTTCCTCTGTTCAGTTTTTTTCTTGTTTGTGATCAGTCCTAAGCTTTTAGGTACAAAATGAAGAAAGGAAAATGTTCTAACAGATCCATATTCTAAAATAGTTAACCTTGTTACACAGAAGAATCAAATCCACTCGATGATTTCAAAAATTCAATATTCTTTCTTATAAATCTGAACTATGAAAATGAGACTAAATAGTGTTTGTAGATACTGATTTGAGTTAATAAAATATGTGATCAAACATTTAAAGAACTGCAGTGTGAGATAAAAACAGCAAACTCTCTGAATGACTGTTCACAGTATTTGTGGATCCAATTGTAGATTTATATCACATCTTTGTGCAATGTAGTCTATGAAACAATTTTTGCAGCCCTAATAGAAATCCAGATCAAGATACCTATCAGAGGAAAATATAATCTATATGGATGGGGTGTTCAGAGGTAATAAAAATTATCTTTAATAAAATAACCTGAATATTTAAGAATATTGAATAGAGTAGGTTTTTGTACAATTGAGCAATATTTGTAGCACTGGTTTTGCAGAAATCTATATCACTTTTATCCACATGGTGGATATGTTCATCTAGTGAGTAGATTTAGCACAACCAATACATTTCTCAACCAATTTTTTTTCAAGTCACATTACATTAACAAAATATTTTTAAAAAACCAGCTAAGATTATTATTTTTTAAAAAATATTTGAATGTTTTTAATAAAACAGAAAAACATTCATATTCAAATTACAGAGTTCAATTTCCAGTCTTAGAAATTCAATTCATTATATTTTTAATACTTCTAATATGCAGAAATCACAGTTCAAATTACAATTGCTAAATTACAGTTACTGTATACTTATATGTTAATGCCACTGCCTTGTACCTGAGTTACTTTAAATATAGAAATGAGCCAGAACAGGACTACTAACTTGAGTGTGATTCCTAGAAATAGTATATATTAATGATATTCTAATATGCAAAAAATCTGAGTATGGCAATTAGGAGTTATTGCAGAAGTTTTGGAATGATAGCTCTGGAGTTCCAGCCCCATATATTTTACTCAATCATCTGTAATCTGAGCATGTTGTTTTACAGACAGAGTATGGTCCCAGCTAAGTCTCTAATAGTAACATATAACCTTACTAACCTGAAAATTACCGCAGTATAACAAATCTTTTTAAATGAGACCCAGATTATAAATTTCCTTAGGAGAACAACATGGCCAGAGACTTCTAAAAGAATATTCTTTGGTTCCTTTGTTCCTGATGACACAGTTTTCTCCTCTGTAATGCATTCCTCTATATTATGTTGACTCTTTGCTGCATGAGAATTAGCCATTAGCCCTTTCTAAAGGTTTTTTACACAGATATTTCATTGTCATCCACTGATTAGTTGTGATAATAACTAGACAGTAGATGCCAGTGATTTACCCTAATCCTAAACCTGTCAAAAGAGTGCTATGAGCCCTTGTGGATGTTTTAAAAGGGTTTGTAATATTTATGCAAAAGGCAAACTGTTCACAACCTCCACCACTAATAACTAGTCATATAGTATTTCTCACAATATGTCATGTACCATGATAATTTAAAAAAAAATCATCTGATTTTTAAAAAAATCAGGTGCCTTTCATGACAGAAAGTAAATCAGCAAAGTAATTTCAGGTGTAGTTTTGTAATTTTCATTTTATTTTCACAATGTATGTTTACACAGAACAATTAATTTGACTTCACTGATGTGAAGAGTGAGGGGAAAGATGGGAAGGCAGTAGCATTGCTGGCTGGGAAAGAAAGAGGAAGCCGTAAGCTCACAATAAGCCACCCACAAGGACTCAAAAGTTCTAAGCGCAGGAGTTAGCAGTAACAGCAGTAATAGGGATCGATTTAGAAATGTGGATGACTTAACTGTACCAAGTATTCCCACAGTTATCACTAAATCCAAATCTATTATCTAATAAAATTTCATTAAATTATTTCAGTAAGCAACGAACAACCTCTGTTTCTCATGCTTGCATTCCTTGTGTCGTTTACATGATTGCCCTTGCATTTCCTAAGAAATTTCTGTCTCTGTCCACATCCCATTTTCATAGCAGAATACATTCAGCAGCTCAAATTCTCCCATTCGTAACCCATCAGTTTCTCCTGCTTAGTTCCAAAAAGACTTCGAAGTCTGGGTTACTGGAAATCCATACTATGGATTTCTCTGCTATTTGTGTGAAAATAAACACCTTACTTTCCACCTTATCTTTCTTTGAATATATGTATATATTATTCGAAATAAAAGAAAATAATCACTTTTTCTCACTTACCTAGAAAATATAACATTCCAGCACTTAAAGCAAATTTTTCTGTCATGTCGCACTTCTGAAAAACTTTATAATCTGAAAAAAAAATTATTCATTTTGAGGGTCACCAACCAAAACCAGTCATCAACATTCACTGCACATTCTCTCTTCCTTGTGAAGCAATTTTCCTAAAATCTTTGGCTACATTTTTAAAACTATGCCTTAGATTCCTGCTATTAAAAATGATGACTACCTAGGAGACTAGTACCAATATGTTCATGGAGTTTCATACAGATATATATTGAAAGAATCTGTCATTGTCATGGCTAGGCTTCGTGAATGAAGATTTGGGAAGGGCTCTACCCACATTTGCTGCAAGCGTACTGGTGGTTAAAGAGGCCAATGCGAGATAGACAAGTTCAGTTGCAAAAGGCACAGCAGAAAGACTCCTTGGATGGGACTGGCAGGATACGATTCTTTCTGCATTGTCTTTTCTCCTCAAGAGTGATCCTGCGTGCATTCTCAAAGAAAGCAGCAGCGTTATGAACTGTGTATCTCCAGACCTCCCGATTGGAGGCCAGAGTAGACCACTGATGAAGATCAATATGGCCAAGGCTGAGATGTTGTTTCAGGGAGTCCTTGTATCTTCTCTCCGGGGCTCCTCTCTTGCAGCAACCGGTGGCATGTTCACCATAGAGCATGATCTTAGGGAGGCGGTGGTCCTTCATCCTTGAGATGTGTCCTGCCCAACACAGCTGTGTTCTCAACAACATGGCCTCAATACTTGTGACTGCTACTTGTTCTAGAACAGATGTTTTGGTCACATAATCTGACCAGTGGATGTTTAGGATTGTATGGAGGCAGCGTTGATGGAAGCGATCTAGGAGTCGCAGGTGGTGGCGGTAGATGACCCATGATTCAGACCCATATAAAAGAGTGGACAGCACAATGGCTCTGTAAACACTGATCTTGGTACTTTTCTTCAAGTGTTTATTTCACCAGACTCTTTTATGGAGTCTTCTGAAAGCTCTATATGCCTTTGCTAACCTGTTGTCTATCTCTCCATCAATCTTACCATCTGAGGAGATGAGGCTACCTAGGTAATTAAACTGCTGGACTGATTGGAGCTCTGATTGGCCAATGGTGATATGGGGATGATGGAAGACTTTCTGAGGTGCAGGCTGATAGAAAACTTCTGTCTTCTTCAAGTTGACTTCCATCCCAAAAAACTCAGCAGCCTCTGCAAAGCAAGATGTTAAACGCTGCAGAGTAACTTCCGTGTGGGCGACGAGGGCAGCATCATCAGCGTAAAGCAGCTCCTGGACAAAATGATTTAAGGTCTTAGTGTGGGCCTTCAATCGCCTTAGGTTGAATAGACTTCCATCAGTACGATATCGAATGTATATACCATCTTCATCATCGAGGTCTGCCTTGGCCCTTTGGAGCATCCTGCTGAAAAAGATTATGAATAGGATTGGTACAAGAACACAGCCTTGTTTCACGCTGTTTGTTATTAGAAAGGGCTCAGTAAGTGCATCGCCATATCTGACTTGGCCGAGCTGATCCTTATGAAGTAAGTATTGAAAGTATCTGTATACTTGAATTAAAGTATACAAGACTACTTTAAAATTTTTTCTTCATCATAAAGAGTGACTGACCATTGTTACTGAATTTTCTTTAAAATTTTGGTAGGATTTCATTCTACTTGCTCTTTTTTCATTGACCACTGCAGCATAGTCAAAACATACTTCCATACATCTCCTGGGGAGATATGCCCTTATGACTGGCAATCTGATGGCTGAGAGCTGAAGAATAAACCCTTAGGTCATAGTGACTATGTAACAGATGTTATAGTTAAGAACCAATCTCTTATTTCACAACTTTATATTCCATAAATAATGATGTGTTCAACTGAAAGCTCTTCTGTCCACTTGCTTTTTATTCATGCTTCTTTCTATAACTGCAGGTGAATATCAGCTAATCAGAAATATCTGTGTTGGGTTATGCTTACATCTAATGCTGTGTTCTTTTTCACTTTTTAAGGAGGTATGAGTGTTATTGCAACCAATAGCTCCATTAAAAAAAAAACAAAAAAAAACAACCAACCAACCAACCAAAAAACCCAACCTAATTCAAGAAATTTAAGAAATGATAAAAGAATGAATTAAATTGAATATGTTCAGCCATGAAATCTAGAAACCTTCATCATCCATATCTGCATGCTCCTATCTTTCTTTCCAGACAAATATGGAGCATTCTGAGATGTTTTAAAAATCACAACCAATTTTATTAACCAAATTCTATAGTGGGAGACTGAAAAATATGTGAAACTATCTTTGAGAAAATCCTATTTTGCCTTTTCAGTGAGAAAAATATTTTATTGTTTCATGTTCTGCCCTTACTCACATCAAGAAGCTCTTTACTCCACAGGCATTCCTGAAATCAGTAGTTCTGAACATTTTGTAGGTTAAAAGTCCATTTATTAAGATAGGATTTAGTCCTAAATATCTGCTCTTTCAAGATATTGAAGTAATTTGGTAAATATTTAAAACTGGAAAAATTACTTGAGAAATAACAAAGCTAGAAACTGATCAACTTTTCCAACTGTTCCTTAAAAAACTCTGTCCTGCAAAAAAAAAAAAAAGGTCCTAAGATTGCAATGAGACATTACATACAAAAATAACCTCTCAGATGCTCATGACACTTACGGTCATTGTAATTTTAGGAGCAGGATACTCTAGTGGATAGAGCTCTATCCTGTAGAAGTGATAATCTACACAGTCCTCGGTCACAAATGTGGCATTTGGGCTCATGTACTGGGTGTCTCTGGTGAGGTTTTGGCAGCAGGAGGGCTGCAAGGGTGGCCCCTGCGAGAAGAGTTTGGGGGCTGCACATTCCATGCGCAGTGAGTTCCACCTTGCTCCAATGGACCCATCACAAGACACTGCTGAGTGTGTAGTGTCTCTAACAAAAAATACTTAAGAAAGTGAAAATATGCTGCAGAATCAGAGAAGAGAGGGGGAAAAAGTGAGAATTCAGTACAAACACTCAGATTAGAGAAAAATGAATAGAAGGTGGTAATGAGGCACTAGGAGCAGAGATTTCCCCTGCAGCCCATGGAGATGAGCACACTGGAGCAGTCCACAGTGAATTCCCTAATGGAGCAGGTGGATATTTCCTGAAGGAACTTCAGCCCGTGGAGAAGCTACATCAGAACAAAGTTTTTTCCTGAAGGACAGTAGAAAAGACTCATGCTTTTTCCACGGGAAAAATGTGAGAAGGAACGAGCAGATGGGAGGAACAGCTACATACTAACAATAACCCATACCCCCTGAGCCCTCTGCCCAGCTCAGAGGATGCTGGGTAGAAGAACTGGGAATAAAGGATTGAAGTGGAAAACGGAAAAAAAGAGGAAGGCAGGGAAAAAAGTTCTGTTCTAGGTTCTGGTTATGTTTCTCATTGTCCAAATCTACTTTAGTTTGGAAATCAAATCATAATCTCCAAATTGAGTCTGCTTTGCCTGTGATGGCATGCGGTAAGTGACTTCCCTGACTTTATTTCAGCTTATATGAAATCATTATATTCATCATTTTATATCATCAATATTTTCTCCCCTCCTTGTTTAGAGAGCTGATAAATGTGTCTAATCCAGCAAAGATTACCACTTACTTAACACAATGAAAAAGCTTCATTTGAATGCATCACCTCGTCCATACTACATTTAAGGCCTCTTAAAAACCTGACAGAACTTAAAGCATATAAATAAATTAATTTGAAGCACATTGTAGCATCTATAAGCCATAAGTCACAGAGGTATTACAGCACTTTTTTTTCAAACTAGGTCTTAAGCAATCAATCAGATAAAACTATCAGAAAGTCAAAAAAACTGTTCAGGATAGATTTTTGTTTTCAGTTTCAGTCTGCTCAGAAAAAGAGATTTCAAATAAATATAAAGAAATAAAAAGTTACCAGAGCTTATTTTAAGAGGCAGTTGAAAATGGTTCCAGTATAAATTCAGAAATACAGCCTAAGCAGAGGATTGAAATTGGCATTTTTTTCTTTTAATACTGAATCCTGGATGAAAGAAATCTCTATAAAGACACTGCAGAAGAATATCTATGGGTCTTTATATCTGATATATTTGATATATCAGATATTTAGATATTTAGATGTTTACCTTCTCATATTTGAATTTATGTTTTCATTTCATGTTTTTAAAATGTATGCTTATTAAAAATAGGCTCTACACAGCAATGTAGTATGCATCACTAATAAGATCAAACAACATAAAAGAAGAAATAAGGAAATTATTTACTGTGGATCATATTTGAGGTAGAGCAGCCTTCCCTAGATAAAAAGTCAGTATAGTTATCTGTGTTACAAAGATTGACAGTACTATTTCAGTAAAGTTTATTGTTCATACTAGACCATTACAAAATGTAGTAAGAGATAGAAAAAAAATTATTTTGAAGTTGACTTTTTGTGGTTAGAGCATGTGATGAGGGACAATGTTCTGACAGCTCAAGCTTACTCAAGCTTGATGACTGATCTAAATTGGAGCTTGGAGATAAGAGAAATTCTTCAGTGATGCCTCAGTTGTCATTGATTGCTATGAGCAATTTTAAAGCTATTCAGGATGAGAATTGGCAGCTTGGTTCTGAAAAAGGAGAAAATGGTACATATGACTGTAAGCTGGCACAAGTGCTACTGCATTGAAAGAAAAAAAAAGAGAAAAAAGGAAAAGGTTTATATTACTTGTATATGTAAGTGATAATCACAACTACATAACTTATAGCATTATACATCATCAGGGAATGACATAGTGAATCTACAGGGTACAGTGTAAGCAATAGGTGTAACAAGAAAGACAAAAATGAGAGGCTGGGCATATTACAAATAGCAGCAGCAAGATGATTGAAAACAAAATGTTCTAGACTAAAGACAATAAAGAAGTCAAGTGCAGAGCAGAAGTTCCTCTTCTGAGTGTTGATTTTGGAAAGTATTTCTCTCTGACAAAATTATCCCTGTTTTTGCACATAGCACAATGTATTTTCCATCTAAATTACTATCATTAGAGCAGCAAGTATTTAAGACAACGACTGTGTCCAATCATCATAAGGACAGGGGCTTATGTTTGGATGCAAAAAGGCTATAACTGCTCTGTTCTTTCAGAAGTTTTGGGAGCAGTGTATATCTTTAGTATTGCTGTGTCTTCTGAAAAGCTCACTTCAAATTCAAAAAGCTGTCTCTTGAGCAGCATATACAGAGCCAATGGGCATACTTAAGCACATTGGTTTCACACAGAAAAGAACATCCTTCAGCAATATTTATGTCTCACTGCAGCTTACAGTCTTGTACACAGTGCAAATTTGGTCTTCAGAGCATCTTCAGAACAGCCCTCAAGAGACAATGTAAGTTGTACTAGTTTTGCACAGCCAGGTTTGGGTAGCAGGGGGGCTATAGGGGTGACTTCTGTGAGAAGCTGCCATGTCTGGCAGAGCCAATGCCAGCTGGCTCCAAGATAGACACGCTGCTGGATAAGGCTGGGCAAATCAGAGATGGTAGTAATGCCTTTGTGATAACGTATTTCAGAGGAAAAAATAAAAGTTATTGCACAGACGTAATTGTGGTCACAAAAGAGCAGAGTGAGAATATGTGAGGGGAACAACTATGCAGACACCAAGGTCAGTGGAGAAGGGGGTGGAGGAGCTGCTCCAGGCCCCAGACCTGAGATTTCCCTGCAGCCCATGGTGAAGACCATGGTAGAGCAGTTGTCCCCCTGCAGCCCATGGAGGACCAGAGGGATGCAGAGATTCACATGCAGCCCATGGAGGAGACCCCCACCAGAACAGGTACATGCCAAAAAGAAGGCTGTGAACTTGTTGGTAACTTCTGCTGGAGCAGGGTTCTGGCAGGGACCTGTGGAGAGAAGAGCTCACACTGTAGCAGGTTTCCTGGGAGGACTTACGACCCTGTGGGAGGACCCACGTTTGAGCAGGCTGTGCCTGAAGGACTGTACCCCATGGAAGAGTGACCAGTGTTGCAACAGTTTGTGGAGAACTGTTGCCTGTGGGATGGACTCACGAGGGAGAAGTTCATAGAGGACTGCCTCGGGTGGGAGGGACCCCACACTGAAGCAGGGGAAAAACTCTTCCCCCTGAGCAGCAGCAGGAACAATGTGTGATGAACCAATCATAACCTCCATTCTCCATCTCCCTCTGCCACTGAGGTGGAGGAAGTAGAGCTTGGGAAGGAGGGAGGGGTAGGGGAAACAAGTTTTTAAGACTTATTTTACTTTTCATTATCCTACTCTGATTTTGTTAGTAATAAATTCAATTAATATCTCCAGTTTGAGTCTGTTTTGCCCATAACAGTATTTGGTGACTGATCTCTCTTGGACGTTATCTTAACTCATGAACCGTTGCTATATTTTCTCTCCCTTCTACAGCTGAGAAGTGATAGATTGGCTTTGGTGGGTGTCTGCCATCCAACAAGGGTCAACCTACTACAATCTTCTGTCCTAATGTAAATGTACTGCCTACTTCTTGTGGCATGGCAAAAAATTTTATTGCAGAAAATGGTTTGTTGGTTAGGAGTCCTGTCTTGTAGCCAAGAAAAGTACCGAGCAGAATGGGCTTATTTCTGATAATTTTGTTAGATTTGAGATCAAACGTGGCAACATAGGCTTTAGCAATATTTTCAGGCTTGAAAGATACCACATCACAATTTCAAGGAACCTTATTGACTGCAGTTTATTTTAATGTTTATAATTATTCTATATTGCTTTATTTTGATTAATACAGGTAAGTAATTCTTTATGTTATGTATAAGAGTCTACAACTGAAAATACCATACATTTTATCTTTGTTAAAAATAAATTTGTATAGTTATATTATTTGAAGATTTCTGTAGGAAGGGGTTGTTTATGTGTGCTTATTGGTCTTTTTCTGAACAAACATCGTATTAGTTTTCTGTATCTATCCTTTTTCTGTCTGTAAAGATTTGTACAGCAGTGTTTTATCTCAGAGGTAAATATAATGCCACAGCAAAAGAATAGTTTCCAAAATGGTCTCAAATTGCACAAATACTCTAGTTAAAATTGTCAGAAGTTATTGAAATTTATTGAGTTAATTTCTTTAGAAAATCGGAATTTTTCAGCAACGTTTTCCCTCCATCCAACTGACTTTTTCCAAATAAGTCAAAATAATCATTCTAGTGTTTCCTTTCTCTTCCTAAACTCATGTATTTATTTTTTATGCAGCGAATTTCAATAAATACCTTAAAAGAGGAATATTTCCTCTTTATTAATATAGGTAGGAATATACACTTATTAAAAATAAATAGCAAATACTTATTTGGGATGCCAGAATTGAAATACAAATAATCTCTATTGAGGTGATCTTAAATTCTGTCTGCTGAGATAGGCAACTGCATTTTATTTTCATCCGTATACTAAGAAATTTTGGTATTCATCTAGTGGGACCAAAAATGGAAGAAATAAAACCCTGCAGCTATGAGAATAGTTCATAATTATTTTGCAAAAGCTTGTCCTACATTTATGAGTAAAAATCTGATTTAGAATCCAGATAAATTACTTCTGTAATAACCAGTGGATGTTTTTCTTCCTTTATTCGTACAATGAACAGAATATATGCACATATTTTGTGACCAAAGTATGAGAAACCTCTCCAAAGTTATAAATCTTACAGTGCCTTACATACATGCACTTGACAAAACACAGCATAGCAGAAGACCGTTATAGCGACAGCATAACATGTTTATTTAAATGTTCTCTTTCATCCATAAGGGATTTAAATAGCAAAGATAAGTTCCTTTCAGCAAAGATAAGTTCCTTTCCTAAAATGAAGAACAGCAATAATGTTCATACAATAGAATAAATCCACCAGAAAAAGTGTTGGAAACAGTAATATATGTTCTTATCATATTATGAGGCTAATATAATTTGTTATGCTAAATTTAACTTGAATGTTTCTCATTTATTATAATTAACACTTGAAAAAGTGTATGCCAAATGACAAGTATTTTATGTAGTTTGAAGGGAAGATGCTTCCTATACGGTTGCCTAACACTGTCTTCTTAATCTCACCCTTGCTCTTTCTTGGTCTCCCTTTTTTTTTTTTTTAGCATTTGGGAGGAATAAACTGAGGTTTACAGTTGCAGAAAGTTATAATGTCTGTTGCGGATGGGAGTGGAAGGTTTAGACAAAATCTATTAAAAAGCTCTGCTATTGAGTCACGAGGTGCAGAAAGGACTGCCTTGTTTTCTAAACTCCTTCTCAGAGAGGAATCTAAGTGTGGCTGTATCCAATGTTAGCCTCAGATTATGTCAATAGTTTAAATTTAAGGAATTATAGAGGTATGATTGAATCACTTTTGTCCCACATATTTTAATGATTGGCAAAATGAGAAAATTTATATAAAATGAATATTTTATTATTACAAATTATCAGACAAAAGATCTTAATCAGAACAATTTACTACACAATATAAACGCTAAAAATCTACTAGTAGAATATAATATAGCATAAAGTACTATAGTGCACTGTAACAAAGTAATTACTGAAGCAGTTATATTAAAGCTAGCAAAAAAAATAATTATTAAGTAGAGATTTGATGTAACTCACCCATACCAACTCTTGTGGGGAGATCTCTTTCTCTCAGCCTTGAGGAGTAACCTTGGAGGGCACCCTCAGCCAAGGCAGGAATCTCTGCTCATACACCCCAAGAAGGGTTATGTCCTGTCTGCATGAAAGGTGACTGGACTGCTAGTCACATATTTACAGGCCAGCTTATCAAAAGTCAAATCAGACTTCAAAAGCAGGGTGTGTATTCGAAGTCCGGTGAACTGGTATGGTTTTAGCATAATTAACACCAAGACAACACCCTGGCTCCAGCGGTTATTCTTGCATGATAGTTTGTACGATAGTTTGAATAGATTTTAGGGTCTTATGAGGATGGGTCTATCCTGCCACAATGCCTCAGGACAAATCCAAACTTCAGATTCCTGGGCCATGTGAAGTCTCCTTTGAAATCTCCCATTGACTTTAGGAATGTTTGCCATTGGTATACCGTTTCTTACAAGAAAACAGTGGGTTTAAAAAAAATTTCAAAGTGTTATCCAAGTTCTGTGATTTTCTACGAGACTTATTTATCAAAAAGCACAGTATAGTAGGATTATTCTATTTTACACAGGTGTTTGCATATCAAAGTATTCCCTGTGTGTTTTTTCTGGGAGGTTAGTAAGAAATGAGACTTTTTTTTTTCTGATTCTCTAGTCTGTGAGAGGAGACAAGAGTGCTTCTTTTTTGTTTTGGTGGCGTGTTTATTGTTTGTTTGTTTATTTTCTCTGGGTTTTCTTGTTGTTGGGATTTTTGGGTTTTGTTTTGTTGTATTTTATTTTGTTGCAGGGGGGCGCTGTTTTGTTTTTTTTTAATTTTTTTTACATAAGTCATTTAACTTACTTGGAAAATACTGACAGCGGTGCACCTTGCAGTTAAGCTTGACTGTGTTGATAGTCCTTTATTCTCTGAGAAAATAATACCTTAATTCAGATCTGTCCTGCAAAGATATGCTTTATCCTTGTCAGAGAGTAAGTATGTCACAGTATGTCCACATAGCTGTTGGAAACTCCAAGTACTTTTGTTACTATACTGATCTTTGATTTTGAAGTCTATGTAAAGTCAGTGTTGGGAAAGAAGGTAGGCTTCATATTGTCTTTTTGGATCACCTTCAGGAAAAATCTGTGGTCCTTCCACAGAGAAAGTACTGTTTGTGTTCACACTGCTTTCATCACTGTAGTCACACTACTTGGCAGTTGGCTTTGGTCTCCTCTGGAATCCATGTAGTACCCTGTGATCTAAATAATTTTGTGTGAAGAAGGAAGGAGACCCAGGAGCAAAATATCATGAGCAGTGGGGAAATTTCAGATGGTCAGACCCTGAAATTAAGCAGAAAATAAAATTGAGGGTATGGAAGATTGTATCCCTTGGGGCACTCACTGAAGTTAAAATTTTCCAAACACAGTGAATCTCTCTAAGTCAGCCAAGAGATGGTGAAGAGATTAATGACAAAAGCCAAATGGCTGATTTCCAGAATCACGACTGGCTAATTAAGTAGAGCTGATCATGGTGGCAGAACCAGGATGAATATGTGGTAGGTCCCAGATACATATTCAACTTTTTTTTCTCTCTGATAGTAAAAATAAATAGCCAAATGAGCCTATAAACTTATATTTCTGATCGAAAATAAACATATCTGACATCATTAAAATCCATAATTTGTTAGGAGCTTGTAAGATCCTACTTCAAATTGTTCCGTCCCTGTGATAGTTTGGACTTGGTTCCCCACCAAGAGCCCAAGACAGCATCAAGAGGCTTCACCCCACCCTTTCTATGAACACAGGGGAAGGAAATGGAAGAAGAAAGAAAAAAAAAAAAAACAACAGAAATAACAGAATCAAAGCAGTATATATATATATTTACGCTTATATACAGTTACAAAAAAACTATATACAAATAAGAAAGAGAACCACAACATCACAGAAAAAAAAAACAACAAAAAACCAAAACAAAACAGATACACACAGCCAATAAAGAACTAGTAAACAAAAATCTTAATACTTTCCTTAAGAATGCAAAGTCTACACCACCAGACCTCTCCTCTCAAATTGGGAAGAAGTAACAGGGAGGCTGCCTGCCTTCTCCTACTCCGACAGAGGAGATCTAATGTTCCGGCTTCCTTCCCCCTTCTATTTTTATTTCTGCTTACGTAAAGAATAGAATGGAATATTGGGATATGGGTACTTCCTTAATTTCAACATGGTTGCCAGGAAGAGGCCTAAACCAAACCACTACAGTCCCTTATAAAACAGTGATATTGTAACCATGAAATAATGCAGATTTCTGCAAATTTCAAGCAAAGTCTAATAAAAATGTCTAGGTCTGCATAGGCTTAGAAAAGATTACATAAAAGCAGAACAATATTTTTTGGCATTTCTAAATGTTCTAATAGTTGTTCATTTAATTTTAAGATGCAAAATTCTTATAAAGAAAACATAATACTTCTTTGACTGGACTTTATTTAAATGCCACTTCACCCTAAACTCTTTTAAGTGCATGTACTATTCAAGAACATTTTACAATACCAAATGTTGAGCTATATTATTAAAAATAAAAATCTGCCTACCATTACATTTTCTAAAATGAGTTAAGATGTAATATATGGTAATCTACAACAACAGATACATGAACCACTCAACAATCTAAGTATCAGCAATGAATTTTAATTTTCAGTCACATTCTAAAAGAAAGGACAATTCAAACAGAGAGAAAATTATTTAATATGTCAATAACAAATCTAGCAAAATTCTAACACAAATAAACTGAAAAAGCATTAGTTTTATAATAATCCTGCTTTCATTATGTAGTATATATTATATCTATACATTTGCAGCAGGAGTCATACAAGTTTTAGCATGAAATGGAAAAGTAGATCTTGCAGAGTTGTCATATTTCCCCTGCAAACTTGGTTAAGGAAGTGGACTGTATATAACTGGATTCTCATCCTTTGAATCTGTTAGTCTGTATAACCTTACTGACTCATCAAGAATCATTTGCTGTGCAATGATAAATATGGGTGTATCACAGTGCCTCCCTGCTGCAGTGAAGAAAGAAAAGAAATGAACCTCTGAGGGTGAAGTGAGGCACAGGGTTTGGAAAAAATGTTCCTTTTCCCCTTTCCATACTTTTTCTTACAAGTTAAATCTTGTTTCCTAGACTCCTTATTTAGTCAGTTGGGGAACATGGGGTCCTTCAGAAGGGTGTTCTGAGCATCTAAGTCAGAACTACAGTATCTCACTAAGCCAGATGCTGTGAGCATCCTGCTGAGCAACAATCTTCTTTCCAGGAACGATATATTGTGCTGAATTTGGTCCAGACCAGATTGTCTGCTAATGAGTGAGCCCCACCCCAGATATTGTTCCAGTTTCTTTTTCTCCCAAGAAAAGTAGCACATGTCATTGCTTAAGCTATACCTATAAGTAAATGCATATTTCAAGGCCTCATCAACTGATTGATCCAGTGGCCTGTTCCTATCCTTCCATATTCCACTTACTTGCTTGTTCTGTCTCCCATGTCCTAGATCTCTTAGCTGTCTAATTTCTAGTTAATGTTTCGCTCCCCAGACTCTCTATCATTCAGTTATATTAGTTTATCAGTGAGCACCATTTTTTTTAAGGAAAAAGTAAGGGAGATGGAGCCTCCAAACTTTATCTCTTTCATTTTCTTTACATTCCTTAAGAATGATACTAAAAAAACCCATGTATCTTTTGGTTTAACTTACTCTATGTTCTTTTAAGGAACTGTCTCAGTTTGAAGAGACTGGAATGTTTGCTAAAGAGGATGAGTTATGAGACAAACCAAACTTACAGCAGTGCCCATAATAATGTGTTCTAACCTATGACACACTCCTTTTATTTCTATTTTCGAGTGACAAATACTGGATCAGTCACTTTCTATAAGGCATACAGTTAACCCTCTTCTTCTGTAGCATAAATAGTGGTGCATATCAGGGCTTGTCCTGAGTTTTCACAGATTAAAAATTTCCATGCATATTAGTGAACATTTTAGATATGTGAGAAGTGAAGGATTTAGTTTCTCAGATAAATGGAATAAGCACCTTCCCTGTTATTTCATGAGGCTGTCAAGGTCATAGGAACTCTCCCATTTTAGGTTTCCATTGAGACACAACAGATGATGGGTAATCTACAGTTTCCAAAATTGAAAGTAAGTTTTTTATAAAGTACTATTTTTCAAAGTACTGTGATTGGACTGAATGCTATTCTTAAATTAGTTCTTAATTTAATAGACAGTTCCTAAGGGAAAGTTTAAAAGAATAAAAAGATCAGTTATTAGCTGAAAAACAGAACACAGAGAAAGAAATAGGAACTGAATAAGCACCTGAAGACATGGACTTATGAATATGCTATATATGGATTTTTTTATTTCCAGTTTGATTTAAAGCTATCAAGATGACTTTTTTTTAGGTATAGTTAAAGAAAAGAGATAGAATTGGGATATGCGATAATTGTCACACAAGTGTTTTAATACAGACAAAACTGTAACTGTAAAAGCAGTCCAGTCCTGGATATAAAACAATTCAGGAATTAACATATATAAGAATTTTGAAGACCATTAGTTCAACACAGTAAATACACAGGGTGCAAAATAAATATAATAAGCTCCACAACAAATGCTGGTTTAGAAAAATGAAAAGAACAGAGAAGGCAAATTATCTAAGAAAGAAGGATTCAGTTAAGTAGATTAGCAGGCATTATAATGGAAACTGTTAGTCTTAAAACATCCTTTTTTCTTGTTCTTAGCCTATTGTAAACATCTGCAATTTGGGTCTAAAATTCCCTATTTTGGAATAAACCAAACAGAATAAAGTTACTGAAAAAAAATCAGGAAAATTAGTCTGGTGTTAGAAATAAAAACTGCCACGCTCAATAAAGTACAAATGTAAAATAACAAATGCTCAGAAACATTTATCTTTTTGTATAGAAAAGTGGCATATCAGACACATTTACAACAACAAGAATGAGCTTGTATGCCATAAATTTCAAGCTAGCTTGAACTTTATTTAGTCCCATACTTCATCCCTGCTCCAGTGAAGTCAATTGGAGCTTTGCCCTTGAATTTGACAGCAGCAAACTAAGACTTTAAGTTATTGTAGATGGCATTATAGCTTGTTTACTCACTGTCTACCAGCAAAACCAACACTGATGCCAGTAAACATTTTTGAATTAAATAATTCCTTTCCTGGAGGGGGGAAATATATGTTGTTTCCTTAAATTTGACAACCACTTGGACATTTTGCCACTTTGTCTTTATTTATATGTTCCTAAGATGCCCTGAATAAAATTAAACATTTTGGCAAACTGCAGTAGCTCAGAGTATCCATTTTACTTTGTTTTCCTCTCAAAAATATCTACCAACCCACATTTCAGGGAATTAAGTACAAAAGCATTGCTGGAATTTATCCTAATATCTAGACACTTTAAAAATACAAAATTAATGTTTATACAGCAACATATTTGTGTTTGCATCGTGTGTGTGCATCCCTAAAATATACATGCTTACAAATCTCGATATATTTTTTCTGTATGAAATGGAGAAGCTTTAACCACTTAGAAAATGTGTAGCATAGTAGTGTTTCTCCACCTTTTTCAACCACACCATTGCTGTCACTAGCTTCTGCTCCAGGGCCAGGGTTCATTACTGCCTCCTTGCTTTCTCTCTTTGTTTCTTTGTCTCAGACTGTTGCTAAGAGCTCCAGTAATGTTGGCCGAATGCCCAAACCAATAATCTAAGTTGAACTCTGCTGTCATAGTCTAAAGCTATAGGGATGTCTCAGTACTATGCTCTTTAGGGCTTCTGGTTCTCTGTAAACATAGTCCAGAGTAAGTCAAGATGGTCAATCACAAAATCGGGAGTGACTGAGGAGAGATTATCTGTGCTCTAAATCATGCTATGTCTTTTTTGGAACATAATTATACTTCAGTATGGACAGAGATCACACTATTTGTGGAGTGATTAAAAAGATGCAGTAAAAAACCCAGATTTTTTTTCTTCTAGTCTTGAATAACTCAGTCATAATAATGTTACCATAAACATTAAGTACATACGAAGAATTTCAAGAATCCTACTTTTCGTATTAAATACAAAACATGTAAATAAACTCTACATTCATTTAAGTGTCATGCTTTTTCATAATTTCCATAGTTGTGAGAGACTGAAATAGTTAATTCCTTAAACATTGTTAAAATCACTAAAAGGCTTTTGTCCACTGTAGCAAATTGTGCAAAGAAGCAACTGTGTGTTGAAGCCCAGCCCACCCTGAATACCTCTACTAATTTGGACTGTGAAGAGAACTTGAGATAAGATAAAGATGGTACTGTTGTCCAATTATCCTAGGAGAAGAATGTATCCACAAGTGTGAGAGACTGGAATGCTGATGGCTCAAACAATCAAAGTGTAAGCTGACGATGTGCCGAGTAACCACCCATATGCTGAAGGCGGGCACACCCGACATTTGGAGCTACAAGCTGGGTGTTGAACAAGACCAGGAAAGAGGCAAATCCTGCGAGGTGGGGTAGTGTTTCTTTGTCCTTAAACAAATGACTCGACTGTGATAACCGTCTGCAGAAGCATCAGGACAATTCACACCTAGCCTAAAGATATTAATCTCGGCTGATGGGGCATATTGGGCCGTAATGCACTCAAAAGCACTGATGTAACAGGTGGCTGTAACATCTTAGAAGGTGTCAGATTCCAGCAATGTCCTGTGATCCAATATTGCATCATCCGGTATAAAACTCCCCACCACAGGGGAGGTACCGAGGCATTCCCACCTAGCCTAAGCATAATAAACCCCCTATCGACTCTGTGTTTCATGGGCTTTTTCCCTCACTCCCTTGGGCTTCCCTGGACGGATCCAGGCTGCAACCATGACTTTGATGAGACTGGAACCTTTACCACTGAGAAGATCATAAGAAGATCAATGGGATGCCATCAGAATCCATGAAGAGGTTATACTTTTTCTACTTAATCTGTCTCTCTGTCACTCTCTTTCTCTCCCCCCACCACCTTTTTTTCTATTTCTATCTCTACTTCACATTTATGTTAAATAAAATTCTGTACTATTGACTTCAGCACATGGTCTCATTTACATCTTAATTCGGGCAGACACAATAAACAAAGAGAACATAAAGAACAAAAGAACATAAAAAATTTAAAGAATGTAAATGTGATGCTCGGTGCAGTTCCATTTGGATTAACAGATCCAAATGTACTGCTATTGTAATGAAAGCATCTAACATCTTAACTCTGAATTTGTTTCTGCCTCAGTAAGCATGAAGCATTACTTTTGTTTAGACTGTTATATTCCTCAGAAGTAGCTGAAAAGCAATCCTTACTCTAAAAATATTGTATGTACTGCTTTCCTTCACTTCTAAGAACTTATTTTATAAATCCTCTAAACACTGTCTCAGTGCTCCAAGGGGGAACACTTGAAGATACAGAATACAGAAGACGAACAGCATTTCAAACAGCACGTATTATGTTAAGGCCTTGCACTCTATTTTGTATTGTAACTGTGTAACTCACCTTATCTGTTCATTCAGAGAAGGTACTGCAGAACTATGCAATAAGACAGACTTATATGTATGTTTTAGTCGCTTCTTTTTTCTTTTTTTTTTTTTACAAATCAAATCTTTCTATAGCTAAGTTAAAAATTATTAAAACTATATTCTAACTTTCAAATAATGCAAGATCAAAATAAATCATGAAGATTCTTATATTGATTATTTATTTCCATTTACAATAAAGAAAGGGGAGGAAGATACAGTGGCATTGAAAAGTTGGAGCAGAAAAGAGCTTGATATGGTTGCACAAATATTTTATCGAGGATAAAAAATTTGAGCTCTCCCTTCATGAAACTAAGTTGGGCTAATACAGGTGTGCAAATTTGACTCTCATTATTAACTGCCCAAAAAGAATGGATAATGTTTACGGGGCTGACACTTGCAGAATTCCTTCTTCTGAGGAACCAGATTTCATTGGATTTTTGATCCCCTGGCAATGGTTGTAGTGGATGCTGAGGAAATATATTTCCACATTGATTGATAAATGAAGGGAGCCTTACCTTGTCCATTTCCCAACAACCACCAGTATTTGGTTGGCCCCCAAACCATGAAAAACTCCCCTTTTTTGAAGGTAGATATAGTCCAAACTTTGGTGCATGTACATTTAATCCAAAAAAGTTTATTTTTTCATTCAAAGGAATCACCTTCCAGTAGGCCAGAAAACACACAGCAGGACAGAAACTTAGCAACAGCAAGTTGTAATTTAAGGACAGCTGTTCCTATCAGTCCATGAAATACACTGACATTACCAGGTCATTGTTTCACTCCCTCTATCCCTCTCCTTAACCCATTCAATACCTCTCCCTGCTGCCCTGAAACAATCAGCCATTATGAAATCTAATATTAATAATTTAGGTGTTTTAGCAACTTTGCTGTCTTATGCTGAACTCTGTCAAGCATTAGAAATCTGGTCTCTTTTAATGCTGTGCCTCAAAGATGAGAGGTTTGCAAAAAGTAACCTCTCATGCCTGGCTTATGTGTAACAATGTAGAAGATAGCTGAGCCTCAGCCTGCTATTTCTTGAGATGTCTCTTCAGTGCCCATTTTGCTTTCTGGGACTCCAGGTGTATGTGGAACAGCTATACCCAAGGCTCACTTGCAGCAAGGAGTTGTGACAAGGATGATGAATGACTGAATCACTGTGCAATAACAGAGAAAAAGCAGAGCAAGAACGGTGGTGGGCATAAAAGGAGACAAGCCTAAAAGGGAGATGCATCATCAAACAAAAGAGTTCAGCTGTCTGAAGTGCTGCTTTCTGAGTATAAGCGTGTTAATTCACATGGCCACGTGACATCATTACAGTACAGGGGAAACCATATGGAGTTGTGGGGGATCAGAATATATCTAATACATTTTTCCTCAGTAAATAAGAGGAGAATGACTTAGAATGTTACCCACACTGATAACAGTAAATCGCTCGAGTAGTAAATTAATTATTTTCAACAGTTACCACAGGGTAGTTATAACTAGAGGACAGAAGAATTCATATTATTCCATAAATATTCAGAAGATGAAATGTGCATTTGATGCATTCTCCACCATTATGATGTTCCTGCTCCATTTTCAGTTGTGTGTATCAGTGTAGGTCTGTTGAAGTTTAAGGAGGCGCACAGAAGTGTTTCAGGTAAAGAGATTTCCCTGTAATCTGTAACATTTAAATGAAATTTCATTCTGTTAAATGTAACTTCTTAGAAATATAACATAGCTCAAATAATGAATTAATGTTTTGAAATATAATTTCTCATATAGAATTTATGATACCTTCCCTATAAAGTATTTTAGATACAGCTTAAACTAATAATGATGTTTTGATAACTTGACTGCAGTGGGTGCAGGTGTCAGCACATGGAACAGCTCAGCTGACAAACACAGGAGGGTATTTATTCTCAACAAAGAGATGCTGACTAATGCATGTGAGAGAGAAACTGCTGAAGTAAATATAGATTTAAAAGACATATGTGTATATCATCATACTGGTACATAGTATGGGTTTAGGCTAATTGAAACCCCACTAAGATGATTTAAACTAACCTGTCTAGCTTCATCCTAAAATGGATTAGGAGCCTTCACACAACCTGCTAATGACATCCAGCTATTAATCCACTTGAGCTGACAAGTTAGTATCAACCAATATTGAACTATAATGTGTTAGTGGAAAACTCCAAATCCTTGTGATTATTGACTTAATTGGATAAAAACGGTATATCAGATGTTCTGGGAGCAATTTCTTAGGCCTCAATTAATTACAAGTCATGGGCAATGCAGTCAAAACCAGCTACCAAATTGAAGAACTGCATGTATTTATTAAAAATAATCTGTTTACTTTGCATAGACAAATAGTATTGCCCAGAAATACTTTTTTTTTTTGGTCTGGTACTTGAAACATAGGTCACATTTTGATTATTTAGTAATCAAGCCTAAGGATTATTTATTGCAAGGAGTTCCTTTAGTAAATAATTAAGGAAAAAACAATATTTACATAAAAAATTAATAATCTGAAAGGAACAAACTCATGTGAAGAAATCCATCCATGTAAGGACTACATAAGATCTGCAATGCCTCTGGAGATAAAAAAAGGGAAGAGAGTTTTGTCTCATCGTCTGTAATGATGATGTCTTAAGTACAAGCTCACAACAGCAGCAATGAATATGTGTACTAACTCATATATAATATATAAATTCACTTATTCATCTGAAATATCATGGACAGGCTTAAACGAGAATTTCAATTAATAGCATTTATGCAATTACCGTAGATGACGTTTCATCCAAGGGAACAAAAACAGAAGAGGGAGCATAACACTCCTGCTTGAATGGCCCTGACAGCACTCAGTTCCTGCCTGTCCCAGCCCACCACGTAGGACACCTGGGGGAACCCAAGACGGGACTTCCCCCACCCTGCCCACAGGGCCCCGTGTCAGCCTCCCTGGACCTCCCCCATCCCACTAGTGGCCTAGAAGTTCATGTCAGCCCTCAGGGCTCTCAGCCCCTGCCCCAGCAATGCAGCAACAGGACCGGTCTTTAGCTGCCCACAACCCTGCCCAGCCCCTGTGGGGCCCCCCTGCAGCCCCATGTCCCAGAATGCCTTCAGCCCATTCCTGTGCCCAAAAAGTTGCCTGATGTTCAGGGCTGTCCCCACCACTGCCCTGCTCCTGGCTGGGGCTGGAACAGGCAGTGGGTGCCAGGCCCTGCCCTGACAGACTGACATAGTGAGCCACAACATTACAGTCACCCAGGGGCCAGCCAGGCTGCATGGCACTTTGTCACCTATGCAAAAATATCCTTAGTAATATATTGCTAGCAATTTTAAGACATCTTTTAGGAAAAGAAAAGAAACTGGAATTGGTGGAATTGTTGTAATTGTTGTAATCAATAATTTACTTAAATGTTGGGAAAAAATATATATTAACTAGTAGTACAATAATATTACTCTGCATATGAGTTAGTTTGCTATTAATTTGCATCTACAGATATTCACAGAAGATACTGAGCAACAATGGTAAAAAGCAGAGATCATAAGACACTGCAAAATTTTAAAGCATAATATATGCAGGCCTTAGGCTCCTACATCCAGTAACAGAGTAATGGACACACTGAATGATTTGTGGGTACCACTGAATAGAAACACACTAAAAAAGAAGAGCAGGTGCTTCTCTCAGCACTTCTTAATAACAATGTGGATTTTATGAACATTTTCAGCCTGTTCAACTCTAAATTAATACAATTACAAACCTATTAGAATTCCCTGAGACAGTTAATTTTATCAAAAATATTTTACTTAGTTGACAAAACTGACTTTCAGATTACAAAACTAATACTGTATCCTATTGATGGCCAAAGAAATTTGAAAAATCATTAAGAAGCCAGATACCATTAATGGGTTAGGTAGTAAAGCAAAAACTTGGGAACAAAAAGATATTAAACTGTATTAAATTTGAGAATGAAACAAAACAATAATTTTACTTAGATGAGCAGTATTTCTATTATGTCTTTTTATGCCAGGATATTGCATGCATTGCTGGAGCGGTAGAACACTGGCATAAAGTATAAAGTGGGAAAAAACAGCAAGAAAGACTATGTAGAAAAATGAAATTATTGCTTATCAGCTGAAGCCTCTGATGCAGGTAAGATATGTTACCAAAAAACAACTGCAATCAAAATCAGGATGTTCCTACAGCCTCTCTGTAGTCTTTGCACTTGGTGATTTGCAAATAAAGATTCCAATTTGGGAAAAGAAGTTTAAGTGCTGCAGTGCTTCAGTGGCATGGATTCAGTCTTAAATGAAAGCAGTGAATTTACTGATGAGATTTACACTTGGTTTAGTTCCTTAAACTAACTAAAAGGGAATTGAGTTTTTCGTTGTTTAAAAAGCTTTCATGTAAAAACGATAGATAAACATTATTTTTTTTTTCAAAAAAATTGGAGCAGTCTTGTTGTTCAACTGTAATATTATTAAGGAAAGCCAGTAAATGAAATGCCAGTATGCTCAAAGGAAGTAATTTTTTAAAAAACTTCAGAGTTTTCCAGTTCTGCATTTCTGAGGAACTTGGATAATTCATGTGCCTCTGCTACCTTTTGTTTGCTTTATAACCAGATAGCTCTAAGGTCCTTGCCACCCACTCCTTTTCAAATATGATAGAAGAAAAATATTCTGAACAGAGATTATTTAAAGGTATCTCCATGGTACAGAAAATTCAGGCCCTTATGATAGACATCAAGTATCCAAAAAAAGAGACAATAATTTCTGCCTCTGATTTTTGACAGAAAACTTGCTACTAATACAAACACAGCAAAAAGTTTTACAAAATTTTGTAAAATCTTATCAGACTGTTTCACAGGGAGACAAAAATATTATAAACTATTCTCATCAAAACTCTTATTTTATACACTACTTTGTCTTCCATCTGTAATTTTAAGATATGAGAAAAATATACTTCCAAGAGTAAGCCAGTCTTATAGTACCTGAGGTCTCTCTCTGAGACATGGAGAGGGCCTCACTCTAGCATGGTTTGCAAAGGCTATCAAAGCTATGTTACACGACTGCAAAGTATCCGTGTTTCATTTTCTTACCAATTCATTTGCCATCTAAGATCTTAGCTATATCCCAGAGGGACAGTTTTATTATTTTTAAAGGGGGCTGGACAGAGCCAGCTTTCAAAATGGCTTTTAAGAAAGCAAACACAACTCGTCTAAAAGTACTAGAGTGTCCTTGTGAAAGTGCAAATTTCCATTAAAAGTTATCCAAATAAATGAGTAAACATATGGACTTCTGTAGAGAAAAATCAAAGTGAAAAAGTTGGATAAAGGAGGTTACAAATATAGAAATGAAAATTACTGTGTCATCCAAAAGATAATGAAGTTTTAAAGAAATTATAGAAACGTCAGTTAATAGAACACTTCCTAAAAACCACAGTGTAACTAAAGCCAATAAAAATAAAGACAGTTGTTGAATAGGAACAGATACTAACTAGATATTGTTAAAGACAACATTAAAATTTTATGGTCTGACAAATCGAAAAAAACCCCAGCTCTCTTAACATTGACTGATTTTATCAGAGATAAGGTTACAATATTATAACAATATTGCACACTATTTTTCAATCAACAGTCAGAAGCAGTACAGCAGTGAATCACACATGGACATCCATATTAAAAATGAATTTAGAATCCATATGCCATAAATGTGGTTTTATGTATTTGGGAGATAACAGGCTTTCAGGTAACACCCCCAATATCCTGGAACCCATCTAATATGGTTCGGACTTGACATGCAAAAGGGCAGCCACATCAGCAGTTCCTCTTCCTGTGGTTCTAGAACTGCAGTTCAGTCATTGCTAGATTAAGGTCTTTAGTTATAGAAGCATAGAATAGTTTGAGTCCACAAACACTTGTTCACATTAGTAACTTCCTTAATGTCAGTAAAGGTATTCTTCTGATAAAGCAATGGGAATGACAGACATCCCTTGTCACTTTCTGCAATTATTATTAAATAACTGAAATAACAGGGTGGAAAGTCATAACAGGTGCCTTCCTGTTAGTTTTTCACGACTCACAAATTCTCATTAAGCAGTTAATAACATCTTTACCCTACGAATTACAAATAACATCATTTAAACAGTAGGGTAGATGATAATAAAACTCCTTTCCATTATCAAGCAGTATCAGTGTTCTCAATGCTATATACATATTGTCTTTACTCCAAAGAGTTTGCATTCCCCATCACAAGTGACAGATAATAATTTGGAAGACATTCTGATGGACCCACGGACACTGATGGGGAGAATACCATTTGAAACCTGTGAGATTAATCTTCCAGACCAAATGTTGTCACAAATAGTTTGAAATTGTTTTCTATCTCTCTCTCAATTTTTTTTTTCTGGTAAGGTCTCAAAAAGACTTTGGAGGAAAATTCCATGTTGCAGGGAGGATGTGAACTAACAGTGATATATTTTTGGAATAATTTTCCTTTTCTTGTAGTTTATCGTTGGGTATGGCTCACTCACGCAGGGGGACGTATTCAAAGAACATACTGTAAGATATGCATACCCCATGGATGAAACAGTTATAAAAACACACAGAAAATTAATCAAAGCACGTTCAATTCAGAAAAGCCAAATAAAATATCTAATATGAAAAATTAGCTCAAATATAGAATGAAAAATTAAGAATGGGGAAAGACAATAAAAAATAAGGATGGTGACAAAGTTTAGGGTGTTACAGGTCGTGGAAGGCAAAAGGCAACATCCTTGTTGTACCTCAGTGAAAGTATAGTCTGCAGCACTGATGAGTAGCAGAACAACTACTAAGGTGATAAAAAACTGCCAAAGGAACTTCCCAGAAGAAAAACAAGCAACTACCATTAGGAATTTTATTGTCAATCTGAAACAGCTGAGCATTGGAAAACATAGCCATAAAAAATAAAATATAGCTTAAATCCCTCATTTGCCTAAGCTTGTATGAAATGATAACTCTCACTTTTATGGCAGCTATACATGTCAAGACTTTTTATTTGAGGCAAATCAAATAAATTGTTCTTGTCTTCTTAATGCCAGGTTTTTCATGTACCCAAGGTGCATGCTGCAATGTGAAAGAGCTTGTGCCTTCTTCTCATGCAAGATGAAAGCTGCAGAGTCATGCTTTGCTGCTCTGGGAATTTCATGCATCAGAGTCACACCATGAATAATGGAGGTGAAAGGATCTGGTTCATACAGAGGGCACAGGTGAGCTCACTCTCAGAGCCTAGCCTTCTCAGGGAATCCTCTTGTGAGCTCAGAGGTGGTGTTTTGAGGGCACCCAGAGGGGACCAGTATACTTTGTATATTCTGACTGGTCAGGAGATTTTGTCCGAAGAGAACTTCTGAGTATGCTGTAGTTGGGCACAGTAGATGGAATCATTAGATCTCTACATAATAACAACCAGTCAGTACATCATACTGACTTGCTATTCACAGCCTGATTAAGAGGCCTAGTGATAGATGAGAGGACAAGCCCATGATCACCTTCCTTCATGTTATTTTATATACCAGATTGCTATTTTGGTCTGCTGTTGTAACCAGACAGCATTCATCACTTCATTCTTTTGTATGCTCTTTGACCATAAAATAACAACCATGATGTACCTAAAAAAAAAAAAAAAAAATCTTGAGGATTACATACAGACTCACTAAAATAATTTTCCAGGGAAAAGTGGCTTCCACTCCTATTTTCAAATACTTCATTTTCTTTGTCTAACAATCTCAGTCACTTCTCACCATGAATTTGTACACAGGACTGTGTATAACATTGTTATTTTTATGTCCCTGTGTAGACTGATGAAGAAAACTTTTACTGACATCAATAGTTTCTATTTGTCTAGAAAAGCTTATCTTTAAACCCGTTTTGGAGGGCTGGTCTATAAGCTACTGCATTAAGGAAACCTTTCATGCTTCCACTTTATTCTGGTTGTTTCTTTGGTGCTATTCAAAGTCTCAATGAAAAGCCGCTCTTGCAGTTCTGCAGTTAAAACAACAAAGCACTGCCTATGTTTCTTCTTTAACACAGCTCTAAGGATTTATTCTTCGCTCCTCTAGTCTTCCTTTTTCTGAAGTTTTCTTGTCCTTTCCCCCTTTAAAATCTCTTTATCTAAAGCTGAATTAGTTTTCACAGCTGGCTGGCAAACTGCCATCATTTTCTGCTCTGACACTTATTTGTCAATTGCCACTTGCCTTCAAACTTTTCGCTTTTCTTAGATTCTATTTCTTTTTCCTCCTTCACACACATACGGGCTCAAGGTTTAGTTTTTATTAATAGAAAAGAAGAGAAAGATCCCTCCTGGGGAGAAGGGGGAGAGAAAAGGATCAATTCTCTACAATGACCAAGGGAAAGCAAAAATACTACAGGATTTACCCACTGAAGATTTCAAATAGCAAACTTTGTGCTCTCTACAAATACTTGTAATCTGATCTTACTTTCAGGAAGGGAGCAGGTAAATCTGCTACAGTATTTATGCTCTGTCCTAAGAGACAGGAAATCTGTAGATCTATTTTTGTATAATTTTGAACTTTTCACATGTTACGATTTTTCTTTATTCCATCTTAAACAGTTCACTGAATTTTTAAAACACTAGGGATTAAATGTTTATTTATTTATTTATTTTTAACACTTCTGCAGCCTAATTTCTCAACTGAGCGTGTATATAAATATTGCTAAACTACATATTTGGCTTCTACTCACCAACCTATTAAAACAATTTGCCAACCTTCATTTAAGATATGCTACAGATTAATACATTTTAATGAGAAATAGAAACCAAAAATATTTTGATTTGCTTTAGTCTTTGAAACTTAATAGAACTTCTCTTATTCATATTTTACTGTAGATGGTGTGCTTCAAGCAAGAGATCCTATGAAAAAGACTTTGAACATCAATATAGGGGCTTATATAGGCACTCTGCAGGCATTATTTTGCCTACTGAAATAATAGGAATAGAATATATAGCAAAACTGTGAAGGAGTAAGTGTTCAAATACAATATCTATATTTTCTGATTTTTAGCGTTTAGTTTTTAATCTCTGCAACACAAGGAAAAGGCAGCAAAAAGCTTCACCATCAGACTGAGCCCTTTCCTTCTGATGTGGCTGCTATAGAATTATTATTACAGTTACAATTACAGTTAATAATGATTACTATGCTAATTACAAATTACAGTTATATGGGCACTGCACCTTCATTTTCTTTGGAAGTAGAATAGAGTATTTCTCATGGTGCCAGAATGGAAATAGTAGGTATTTTTACCATCCCTATAGCCACAGCTTGCTGAGTGGGTTTGAGTGCTGCACACATTGTCACATCTTGGCAGTTTGAATAGATGAAGCAGATGAAAAGAAAAGCCACATCTAAAGAAGAGGAAAACAGGGTTATAGCTTTCAGTAGCCTTTCTTATATTGAGGTCCTAGAAATTGGCTTGACTAACTGTGAAGTGGTGAATACTGGTAGCAGCTGTCCAGTAAGTAGAAACGTTAGTAATGATTACCCTTGTGGTCTAAGTTACTGAAGGGCAGGTCTCAGCTGACTTAAATTGCTAAAAGTTACAGCCTAATTAAACCTCACTGCTTGCATCAAGTATTTCTTTCTGTGCATTTGGGCCAATGTCTTGTGTCTCTACCATTATTTGTTCACTGCTTTTCCACTTCTACACATACAGCATCATGCCTTTTTTCTTTTTAATTCCTTGTAGTGTTGTGCATAGACAAATCTTCCTAAAGAATTAGAATGAAAGTATTTTACATATGAACCAAATAATATTTAAAGGTAGACCTTTAAAGCTGAACTAAGTGAAGAATCCAGGCCAACAACTTACCTACGTAGGTCTAATATTAGTGCTTTTAGCTAAAAGCACTAAAATTAGAATAACTTAAAATTGACCTTTTTGGAAAAAGAACTGTCATAAAAATGAATATTAAACTTAAACTTAGTGCATCATATGTATCTGGTGTATTATTAGACATTCACATTCTAACTTCAGAGCAATGATGCACTATTTCATTCCATTGTAGAGAGGTGAAGCAATTGTTTCAACTAGTTTATTTTTTTTTTTTAAATCATCTTAAGATATTTTGAACTGGCTTTGACTGGTGTCAATTTTTTAGTTTTGTCATATTAAAGTTGATTAAATGAATTTAATATATCAGCAATAATCACAGTAAATCAGTATGAAATTAATATAAAGAGCTTTAAAACACTCATATATTTTGAAATAGCTTTAATTGCTCTTATATAAAATAAATACATGAGATTTTCTGGGATTAGAAAGTATACCTCTTAAATAAAAATTTTGAAAAAAAGAAGTAGAAATTTTTCTCATTTTGTCTCACTTGGAGTTTTCAATAGTCTAAATGTAATTTACAGTTCTCTGATACATTAATTTTATTTTATTTCAACTTAATATTTAATTTAGGTGTAAATAATTAGGAAAACACATTTAGATTTGAGATTGTAGAAGCCCTAAGTATATTACTTCATATTTCATGTAATTTTTTTGTAGGCCTGAAGAAACTATTGCAATTATATAAGCTGGTTTACGTATTTTAAGTTTAATTTGATCTGTACATGCAATCCCCTGATCATCTGGCTGAGTTGTTTTCTGTATAAAGAGCAGAACAGCATGATCTAGTCAAAGGTGGTATAACAGTACTTTGGTTTGGGGGAGTGGGGAATGTAAACTTCATATTAGTTTGATGGGTAACAGCTGTAATATAAACAAGACCTATATTGATCTGCTTGAGCTGGCAGCCCTAATATCATAGAATCAGAGCATTGTAGAATGTTAAGGGTTTGAAGGGGACTTAAAGATCATCTAGTCCCAACACCCCCATCATGGACAGGAACACCTACTACTAAACCAGGTTGATCAAAACCTTATCCAACCCATCATATTTTCCTTAACATGAAACTGTAAAAATGAAGATTCAAAGAGAATCACATTTAGTGGCTTTAAGTAACAATGTAACAGTAAGTATTAGGTTGATAATATCTGTCTTTACTTACTTTCTCCATCTAAACTCAAGTTTCTTTTATCCTCGCTCTGGTTGTCGTACTCCTCTCTCTTTAATTGTTTCTTTATCAAGCCTCCCAAAATTTTCTCATCCCACTTTGCCTTACTATGCCAATCTTTTCTCTGCATAATCTGTCCTGTCCCTTCTCTTTGTGCATTTTACTCAGTGTCTGCTGATTTAAGAATTTTACAGCAGTCTTTTAGCTAACCTGTTCCAACTCTCCTTCACTTTCCAATCACACAGCACTTTTACTCCATTACTCTCTCTTCAATCTCACATTTTTCCCTGTATGATCTCATTTCTCCTCTTCCCAGACTTAGTAATCAGATTTCTTAACTTTTATTTGCAAATTCCCATATATTTGGTTAATTCTTGAAGAATCACTGACTATAGCCAGTGAAGCCATATGGAACTTCTACTGTTGACATTAGAAATAATTCTGGAATTTACAGATGCCAACAAAAACATCCAAACACATATAAAAGTATCAACAAAACACTGTCAACACAGGGAGTCTCTAAAATATGTAATATCACCAAGGAATGTTTTTCAGATTTTGAAATATCACATACCAAAAATGACTTGCTGCCAAAGTACTGCTCTAAAATATTAATTTTATTCCCAGTTTTTACTCCCTAGACATTTCCAACTAAGAAAGTAGCTTCTCTGAGTCCCTTTTTTAACCCTCTCATTCTGAATTAACCTATCCTGCACATATTAACAAAGTCTATTTGTTTATCTAATCAAGTTACAGCTGAAAAGAATTTTCCAGCATTGCAGAGAACAATATGGAATACAGATTTTTCAGTGTATATTTCTTTGTTATCTGGGACAAAACTAGATAAATGAGAAAGAAGGTGACCTTTCCTTTTAGAAGAGGGACTCTGACATCTTACCAAACTCAGATGGGAAGGAAAGTCCTGAAGAAGATAGAACAGAGAAAGGGAGAGGGACTACTAGGAAAAGCTAGGTTTAGGAAAGAAGCATGTACACAACTTACTGGATGTTTTTGTTTCATCTGAGCTATAAGATTACAGAATTATCTACTGGGAAAAAGGAGAACTGTACACTGTGTTGTATCTTTCTCAGAAAGGTTATAAGTTCATTCAGAGTAAGAGAAGCTGAGATAATGGCTGGTTTAGGGCCAAACCATTCAAATGTTGATGGAAACACAACATTTTTTATCTGGAATAAAGTAGATAAAAAAATCTGTTCCCATTGGAGAATGCTTCAAATGAACTAGCTACGTAATTTATGCTCAGAAGTCTCAAAGGAACTAATGAATCATTGCCAGTTTTTAACTTATCTTGGAAAACTGAGAAACAGTGAGATTTGCAAATATTGCAAATCTCATTATCCAGAAAAGAATATAACACAGAATAACAAACTAACTATCTCAATCATCATTTCATGTATATGAATGGATTTGTAAATTTGGAACTTCACTGGTAATGAACTAGAGATTGTAATTATAATATAAAAGAGATGGGTCCCTTTTTTTGGTTGTTTTTGGGTTTTTGTTGAAAGTTTATTTTGAATCAAATACTTGCATGTTATTAAATTTATTGATATGACTCAGTGGGATTAGAAACTGTTGTTTTGAAATTGATATCCAGGATTTTGGATACTTTTCCATGTTGCAGTTCTAATCTCTCTCTACCTATATTTTTATGGCCCTTGGAGGTTTATGGATCCTTAAAGGGGATGAACAAAGGAAAGGTTATGCATAAGTTATATGAAAAGTAACTCAAGAAAAAAGGAAGTTAGATCGTTTAGATTTGTTACATGATAATTCTTATTTCCACTAGGAAACAAGGGGTGAAAGTTATGAAAATTGCTAAAAAGTAGCTAGCTTTATCAGTGTGTATTGTATACAGTTTGACAATTATCCCACGATTGGTAGGCTATTAAAAAATAATGAATGGATTACAATTATGGTAGCCCAAATCAAGTGATTGAAATTGTTAAAATCTGGAAAAATTGATTTAATATGTCAAAATAAAGAGGAATATGTGAATTAAAGAAAGCCATTTGTATCTACAGAATATCAAAGGTGTCTTAAAATAACAATGACTAGAACTAGATTTTAAGTATTCATAGAATCATAGAATATGTTGAGTCGGACAGGACCCACAAGGATCATTGAGTCCAGTCCTAAGCCCCAAACAGGATCAGCCCCATGTGCCTGAAAGTATCATCAGTCCAGCTTGGTGCTGTGACCACTTCACTACGGAATCTGTTCCAGCGCCCAGCCACCCTTTGGGTGAAGAACATTTTTCTAATATCCAACCTAAACCTTCCCTGGTACAACTTCAGGCCATTCCCTCAGGTCATTATAGAAAAGAGATCAGTGCCTGTCCCTCTGCTTCCCCTCACAAGGAAGTTGTAACTGCAGTGAGGTCTCCCCTCAATCTTTCTTCTCCAGGCTGAACAGGCCAAGTGACCTCAGCCACTCTTCATACAGTTTCCTCTCAAGGCCCTTTACCATCCTCATTGCCCACCTTTGGACACTCTCTAACAGCTTAATATCTTTCTTATGTTGTGGTGCCCAAAACTGCACAAAATATTCAAGGTGAGACCACACCAGTGCAGACAAGAGCAGGATAATCATCTCCTTTGACCTGCTGGTGATGTTTTGCCTTGATGCCCCCCAGGACATTGTTGGCCCTCCTGGCTGCCAGGGCGCTGCTGACTCACGTTCAACTTGCTGTCAACCAGGATCCCCAGCTCCCTTTCCACGGGACTGCTTTCTAGCATCTCATTCCCCAGTCTGTACTAACATCCAGGGTTGCTCCATCCCGGGTGCAGAATCCAGCACTTCCCCTTCATATGGTTGGTGATTGCCCAGTCCTATAATTTGTTGAGGTCTCTCTGCAGAGCCTCCCTGCCTTCGAGGGAGTCAACAGCTCCTCCCAATTTTGTATCATCTGCAAACTTGCTTAGTATCCCTTCCAATCCTGTGTCCAAGTAGTTTATGAAGATGTTAAAGAGCACAGGGCCTAGGATGGAGCCCTGTGGAACCTCACTAGAGACAGGTCACCAGTCTGACATCACCCTATTCACTATTACCCTCTGTGCTCAACCTGTGAGCCAATTGCTCACCCATCACAAGATGTGTTTATCCAGCTGTGTGCTGGACATTTTGTCCAGAAGGATTCTGTGAGAGACAATATCAAAACTTTACTGAATTCCAAAAAATTATATCAGCTGGCTTCCCTTGATCAAGTGGGGTACCTCATCATGAAAGGAACCAGGTTCGTCAGTGATGAGTGATAGAATGGTGTGCCAAAACTTGAAAAAAGAGTACTTGTGGGATTGATCCCTCAATCTGCTTCACAAGGTGTTGGCTACAATGTACCACAACTGAATTATTTTCTACAGCAATGCACACAGTATGAGGAACAAACAAGAGGAGCTCCAGTCACAGAGGTTTGACATCATTGGCATAAGTGAAACATGGTGGGATGAGACCTGTGACTGTAGTGCCCTGTTGGATGTTTACAAGCTCTTCAAGAGAGATAGGCAGGCCAGAAGAGGGGAAGGATAGATCACATTCTCAATCTGAGCTTTCTATGCTTCTGAGAAATGGAGATGGTAAATGCTGGGGAACATATGTATAAAACCAAAACAACAAAAAACCCCTAAACAACAACAACAAAAGAACAACAACAGCAAAAGAACAACAACAAAAGTGAAAGACAATCAAAAAACAACAACAAACTCCCACAAATAACAACCAAAACCAAAACCACCAAAACCCAACAGCCCCAAAATCAAGATATAGCTGAGAATCTTGCATTACAATGCGAGGTGTAAGTAAGTAATTAAATTTATCTGGTATATTGAAGGAAAGTTTAAGAGATAGGGTGAAAAATGAGTATAAGTATTTAAATGTGGGAATTGTATCTGACAGAACAGAACTTTTTGTTCATGCTCTCAGAAACAGAACACAGGGTAATTACTGGGAATCAAAATTAAGGTAATTATTCTAGAAATAATACACGGATTTATAAGGAGGCTTGAAAGGGTTATAGTTCTCTTAAAAAATTAGATACAATTTCATTTAACTTGTGAGAGACATTCTACTAGTGGAAAGTATAGAGGGTCCCACTAAATAATTATGGTGTCCTTTTTGGCCTTTGAGGATAAGACTCTGTAATCTCAAGCTTTTGGGCTTTTAAAAAACAGTAGAGAAACATAAAGTTACAGTAGACTTTATTGCTCTTCACAATCTCACATGTGCATCTCAGAGTAGCACACTGTGTATAATAATATCTCATAATTTAGGCATTAAAATAAATGCCTGTAAAGTCAAAATGTTTTGCTTCACTTAATGTATATCTGCATTAATATATTGTGATTACAGATTTTTGATTTTTCCTCTCCTATAGAGGACAGAATTGGTGATGTTTAGAGAAAAGACCACAGTTACCATAGTGTGAAAAAGAACTGAAACTCATTGTGGTCTTGATTTCAGTTTACAAAAATTTCTGCCCAGTTTGCTCTACAAAGCAGTGTGCAGTTTCACTTTCCTTCTAATCATGGAGATAGCTCATGCAGTCATATCAAGTTTAATTGATTGTTTTTCTTTCAGGAAGCTGGGTGCTTTTGAACTTTTTACTCAGGATACATCTATGAGGGCTTTTGTCTTAGCTTGATAAAATAAAGTGCAAAATTTGATAAGCTGTGATGTCAGCTTATTTATTTTTTATGTGTATAAAACATATTAAAATATGTAAATTGAATGGTTAGTGAATCTGTATCATTAGGAATAGCCTCTGTACTTATAATAAGAAGGTAAGCAGATATATTCTAAGATGATATTATAAATTATTCTCCTATGAGGAAAGGCTGAGAGAATTGGTTTTTTTTGCAGCCTGGAAAAGAGAAGACTTTCGGGTGACCTAATTGAGGCCTTCCAGTACCTGAAGGGAGCCTACAAGAAAGATGGAGAAGGACATTTTACAAGAGCATGTAGTGACAAGACAAGGGGGAATGGCATCTGACTGAAAGAAAGCAGGTTTAGATTTGGTATTAAGAAAAATAATTTTTGCTGTGAGGATGATGAGGCACTGCAACAGGTTACCCAGGGAAGCTGTGGATCCCCCATTCCTAGAAGTGTTTAAGGACAGGTTAGACAGAGCTCTGAGCAACCTGGTGTAGTGGAAGATGTCCCTGTCTACAGCAAGAGGGTTGGAACTAGATGGTCTTTAACGCTCCTTCCAAACATTCTATGATTATTTTACACAAAATGTTGTTCACTGTTTTTCTAGTGATAAGGCTTTTCAGTATCTTTTTATAAGATTTCCCTCTTGTTACAGAATTACTTCTGCAAATCTATAAGAAAACTACAGAAAGGTTTCTTAAAAAAAAGTCTGACAACTCAGTTCTCAAATATCAAAGAAGGAGACCTATAGATGCAACACAGGAATTCAGTGGCAACGCAGAAACACCTTTTTATTTGGGAATCTTTTCCTCTTTTTTCTTTTTGAAACTTAGGTGGTCTCTCCTGGCCCTTAGTGTCATGCCAGAACTGAAACATCAGAAGTGAACAGCAGTCCAAAAAAACTATTACCCAGCTGCTGATAACGAAGAACCAGTTTCTTAAGGGAGGTACAGCTAGTTTATAATAAGGTAATGTCCACAAAGGAATCCTCTCCTAATCTTAGACAACAATTGTTTTGGAGCATGAAGTGAGATGTTTCGTATTGTTTATGACTCCTCGTATTATCATATGAATTCTTATAATAGAAAAATGTATTGAAATGCTTTCAGTTCAAGTCCTTCCACAGATCAAGTCTTGACCTCATTTAAGAGTAGAGGCTGTAGAGAATCTATGAAACTGCTGTCACCTTGTTAGTCTTACTGGACAATAGTTATGACATCAGATGGTGGAGGCAGTCTATTGATCAGTTGCATTCTGGGCCCTGTATTTGTTTCCAAACAAAGGGAGAAGAAGAGGGATATTTTTGAAGATTACTCAAGCTGTTTCCTAAGTCACAGAGCCAGAGGAAGTCCAACAGACTGCCCTTTCCCAGCCTTATTATTCAACCTTGTGTGGAAAGCTTTGTTTAGCTGTTGCCCTGAATATGTCATTTAAACACATGACAGAAACTTTAAAATGTAGTACATATTAAAGGATGGCAGCAAAAACTGCATTTTTGTAAAGACTTTGTCTTTTTTCTCTCTAGTGTACACTGTTTATATTCTCAACCGTGGTTACTTGATGGCAGTTTTTCAAGCTAGCTATTTAAGGAGTTAAAAATACTTTATTTCAGATGGCCCATGAAGTGTGATTGTCCACATGGGGAGATTGTTGTTCCCTGTGACAAATCAATGGATAGTATTTTGGTGTACTGTAGACCTGAGGCGATACTTGCAAGATGCAGGAACGTTGATAGTGGTGTCAGTTGCAAAGGTTTGGGGAATACAACTTGATTTCATGACTTTGCAACAGCAGTCTTTAAATTAAATTTCCTCTTTTGTGGGGCTGCCATTCAGTAATCCATTTGAATCAAGGATTCCTGATAGTTTAAGCACCCCATAAAACCTCCTTATCATTATATTCTAGCCATGCTAAAGCAATTGCTATGCCTTCTTGGAGAAAATTAAGATTATTTTGGCTACTAACACTTTTAGCCAGATATCATATATTGTTGTTATAAAGATTTCCTAACTAAGCAATAACATCTGATTTCGAGAAGTATGAATTTAAGATTGTTTATCCCAAGCATAACACCGATAAATTGCATTACTTTCTTGACTTTATTTTCTACTAGCAAATGGATTTCTAAACAAGAAAAGCTCAGTGCCTTAATGTAAAATTCATTTTTCCCTCAACATTTCAAGTCACATAGTACTGTTTAGCATTATGCTATAAAGGCTCTTTTTGGTAATGCCAAGCCATAGGACAAGAGGCAATAGGCAGAAACTGATGTACAGGAAGTTCCACCTGAATATGAGAAGAACTTTGCACTGTGTGGATGACTGAGCCCTAGAACAGGTTGCCCAGAGGGGTTATAGAGTCTCCCTCACTGGAGGTATTCAAGAATTGTCTGGACATACTTCTGTGCCATGTGCTCTATGATGAACCTGCTTGAGCAGGGAGGTAGGACCAGATAACTCACTGTGGTCCCTTCCAACCTTACCCATTCTGTGATTCTGTAATTTTTTTTGCTGTTTTGAAGTCACCAGTCTTTTCTTCTACAAGGCTACTCCTGTTTTTGTGATAATCATACTCCTGCATGCAGGAACTATATTCCAACCGTATGCCACACTACTTGCCTGAGCTGGACCGTTACCACTCATAAAAAATCATGTTCCCTCTTGCATGATTTACCTAGATAAATTTGTAAAAAAACCAAACCAATTCAAATTTTGCATACATCCAATGAAAAATTTCCTTTTTAGGAGTTCATTTCTCTATCATACATGTATGTAACTTTGATAGATACCAAAAATAAACAAGCAGGCAATTGAATAACAGTATATTTAAATTGCTTTAATAAACCAGAAACAAAATTGTTTCTTTATTTTTAAAAATGAGAATTAACCGCTTATGACCTCTGTAATTTTCTTGTCCTAAGCTCTTGTCACATAACTAATTACATTCATAAATTAATATACTGTGTTTTTAATGAAATAATTCCAGAAACACTGATATTCATCTCTGTTAAAAGTCCGTGTCAGTTAAATTGTCACCATTCTTGAGAGTCAACAAGTTTCATGATTATAGGACTCTGGATGGAGGGAATGAATACTATAGCTCTCCTGGTGAGATTTCCCTGTGAAAAGGGAAATCTTTCCACACTGGGTAGTTGGTAAGCTCCCTTGTTCCTGCAGGGACAAGATTCCGATTAAAGTATTAATCTTTGAAGAAATAGGTCACCTGGAGAATTCATAAGATCTCAGGTACAGATGGTCATCCAGACCAAATGTTTAAATCTGGAGTAAAATTAGAGCAAGTGTGATCTCTGGAGCCCATCAAACCCATCCTGCACCAGAAAGAAAGCACTTCTGAATCTTATTCAGGGATTTCTTCAAAGTATAGTGATCTTGTGGAATGATTTCCCTATGTAGTAAATTATCCTGTCTGATATTTATGTTGTTTATTTATTAATATCTTATTGTAATATACATATGCAGTAGTATTTTGTTATACCTTATATTCTGATATGCATTATATGTTATAAATATTGCTTTAAATAATAGTATTTATTATTGTGTTATTTAATCTTGTTCAAATCTAGGCTTTTTATATATTTTTTTTGATCTTATAAAGAAAACATTAATTCCAGTTTAGTTAGCTAGGTATCCTTGAGAAATGGAGAGACACTTGGATCCATAAATGTTTCACCTATCTCACAGCTCTTTCCCAGACACCTTTACAAGACAACTCAATCTAAAACAACCTGTTTGCCTCCAGCGACAGCAAGGTGAGTGCAAACAACCAGCTTAGCCTGAAAACCTAGCTTTTACATGGCTGAAGTTATATATCATGAAACCTCTCCCAATTTGAAATGCAGATTTTTCTTCTCCTTTCCCCTGTAATTACTTGTGTAAGTATATAATGTGAGGCTGAGAATGAGGATGCTGTGTTAGAAAATATTTCTCATTTATTTGACAGTATTTGTGTCAAGAGATTGTTGTTTTTTAAAGATCACAAATTATCAACAATGTGTCAAAAGAATACAGAATAGCTCTATTTTCAACAGAGGAAGGGAAGAAAAGTTACTGCGCTGGAAACAATAACTTAATTCGCAGATCTGTGTTGTTATTAACACTTGTATCTACAGATCCACACCAACTGCAGGAAGCTATCCTGAACTTATATGAAGGCATAATAGTGTTGTAGAATTTAGACGCTTGTCTGTTAAGTGGATATATTTAGAATTTGATTAATGGTTTCTTAACTGAGAGGTTTCTTACCACTAGAGGGCTCAAAATTGCTGTGTGATTTTATGTATGAATAATGAATAAACATATATATACACCTATATACACATAAACACAAGGTATATACATCATTCATATGCATGTGCTTTATTTGTGTGTACACAGGTATGAACACATATATATGCACATACTTGTATTTTAATACATTATCTATTTTTCTTTTATTTTAAAGGTTTTGAACATTTAAATAAATTCAAATCTTAGATATTAACAAAACTTTGAAATTCACCAAATACGGGTGAAATATTTATCTATTTTCATAATTACAATTTTCAACTTCATTCTCAGATGACTAGATATACACAAAATGTTCATTTCATCAAACTGAATATTGAAAACAATCACATTAAAAAAAAGTTCAAACTTCCATGACCAATGCCTGCTGTCATCATACGTTTTACTGAGGTATGTAGATGACACTGAATAACATGAACACAGTTAATTCTTTCATAAACGACTTCCCAGAGAATGTAATGCAGTGTTGCAGAATTGATCACACCAAGCATTTTTGTTTGATTATATGACTTATTCTCCTGGGAAATCTTAGAGGCTGTAAAGAAATAAAATGTTCATGAAATGCTGACTGTCTTCTTTCACTAATGTGACAGTTGTAATGATGAGAGAAATTGCTTTCAACCATTTTTACATAACGCATAATCTTTGGAGATAGTGCAATCCAGTGACTCTACAGTAAGACAATGTATTGATGAATAATTTATCCACACAGTCCAAAAGATAGTTAACACAATATTTTCAGCCTGAGCTGACATATACAAAAGTTTGAGGTATCAGTATTTTCTACACGGTTGCAAAATTATATTGATCTAAGTATAAGAGATCTGGTCAACAAACCAGTATTTCAAGAAACATGAAATTTCAGATTATACTGATTAACAATAACGTATGTTTCTGTAGAAATAGGAACACAGACACCAAAATATTTTACAAACATTTATTGTTGTACATAATAATCAATTTTGGATACTTTCTTTGGAATATTTTTCTGTGTAGAAAATTTTGCAAAAACAAGAGAGAAGATACTCTTTTTGCAGCACACTGTTTTGAATGCTTGTAAAAATTGTGTTGAACACAATAATCTATATGAATAAAGACTACTCAGGTGAATGGGCATTTGCATAACTGAACAATATCTTTTAGGCATTGATACAGAATAATGTCTTTGAATTTGGCTGAACTTCATGTGGTTACTGCCTAAATTATCAGTAGTACAGCTAGACACTAAAAACTGGAAAAAAGCTTAACATCCATTTTCTAGAATGATCATCTTTTGTGGTTTTTCTTAAATTGTTAAAAGTCGTACCAAATGTTTCACCTTCGTAAAATGTTAAATTCTTAAAAGAGCACAATAAAATAATTTGAGGGGAGGGGCAGGAAGAGTTTACATTAAACAGTATGCTGAAAATACAATTCTATTGCTATTTACACTTAGCTAAACTTTAAAGTACAGGTTTTTTATAGTCCTATTTCTGTTAATGCATTTACTTTAAAATGAAAAATATATGCAACTAAGCCAAGATATTTTCACTTTAAGCATTTTAACTCTTGCATGTTTTGCATTAAGAATTTAGCTTTACTGATTGTGTATGATGTTAGACTAAAACTATAATGTTCTAATAAAAGAATATCATCTGTTGTGCACACTATCCTATGTGTAATGCATTCTTAGTTTACCAGTTAGTTGTCTGAACTTGGGAAATAATCTGCCACGCTGGATGACAGATATTAAAATTGGGATTTTTTACTGATTCAGTTGGCTCACATATTCATCACATCACCTTTAGTTCTAGGAGTAAGCTTGAAATCAATAAAGTAGACTGGAATGTGTTGAAACTACTTTTACTAGACTAAATTTAAATTTTTTTATAAATTTAAAACACATTTCCATAAGTGGAAGATCCATTTCCCTAATGACACTCTACTGATGTCAGTGAAATTATGCTAGGGATTAGGGTCTATCCAAGTGGAGTTAGCTGCTCCACTAAGATTTTAAGAAAAAAACATCCTTATCATATCATGGCACTGTACAAATTGCTCTAGTGATTTCACTTTTATATTATTATCCTCAATGAAAGAAGGACATCAAACTATTAGAGTGCGTTCAGAGAAGGTTGACCAAGATGGTGAAATGCAAGGAGAAACAGCCAAGGTCACCTGGTTTATTGGAGCTTGAAGGCCTCTTTGCAGTCTTCAACTTCCTCAAGAGGACCAGTAGAGGGGAAGGTGCTGATCTGCTCTCTCTGGTGACATGAGGAAATGGAATGAAGCTCCATCAGGGGAACCTCAGACTAGACATTAAGAAAAGGTTCTTCACTGAGAGGGTGATCATTCAGTGGAACAGGCTTCCTAGGGAAGTGATCACGGAACCAAGTTCCAAGGAGCAGTTGGACAATGCAAATATTTATTAATAACAATCATAATATGAAAATAGGAGTGGTTTTCACAAAGATCCTACATGATGCAAGATTTGTTCTGGGTACAAGGAACTGCAAGTGAGGACTAGAAGTCAACTATACTGGTGATTTTTTCTTACCCCCTTCAAATGAAGTACATTAATTTTAATCTGCTGGCGTCAAAGAGTTTTCATGTGGAATGGGATATGATAGTTTCAATGAATATTTTCTTAACTGGACAACATTTGAGTTTTAATCTCTGCATAACATTTACATAACAACATAACCTCACAAGTCAATTCTTCTCATCATCCATGAACATGTTCCATAATATTGTCATGACACTCTGTTGAGTTAAGAAATGCCAAGCATTAACCAAACATAAGTGGTTAAACTAGTAAATACAAGCTATATGACTGAATACAGCTTTTTATAACCTTTATTACAAAACCCCAAAATATTTTGGTAAATATGGGGTTTAGGAGATTAAAACCCTTTGCTATTAACACATACAAAGATTAGCGTTCATTCCATTTTAAATAGTTACTGACATGCCTAACAAGTGGGGGAGATATGTAGGACAAGATCCCGGGGTTTGGGATTACAGGGATCTAACAGCAGTCAAGCCAAAGCAATGACAGCATGTGACAGAGGCAGGAGGTCCACTTATAAATACCTTTGTTGTGAGCCATGATGAATCTGAAAGCATTGTTTCTAATGCATAATGATCTTCTTTCTGGGTGGTTTTTTGTGATTTGGTAAGTTTTTTTTGTGAGTATTCATCTCACTTGCAATGACTCAGTTCTGCAGTAATTTTATTTTTACTGTTTCAACATATGATTTTTTTCTTCTGTAGAGGAAATAGCTTAAAGCTGTAAATGAAAGTAAGAATGAAAAGTACAAACATTTAAAAGTTTTGAAACAGGAGTCTTCTTACTTGGCTAAAACATTACAAAAAAAATCCACAAAAATTTGCAGGAAAAATAATCAGGCTTCTTTTATGTACGTAATGTATAACTTTCTATATCATCATGTTTAAATCTGTTTTTTTGTCAACATAAAGCATGACTATGTAAAGATTTTCACTTTAACTCGTTATTTTTAGTTATTGGAAAGTGCATCCTTAGTTTTCAATTTTGTAACTGCTAAATTTTAAATTATATACCAGCTGTTAATTTGTTTATATATAATTTATTAAAAATGATAAATTATATGTTCCTAAACATTCTTTATACANCGGACAGTGGCAGTGAGGTCCTCAGAACATAGGTTTGTTTAGAGTGACCTTCTCTTAGATGGATTGCCTTACAGGGCTAACGAGCTCCATCTGCCCGGGGGGCCGGGAATCGAACCCGGGTCCCAGCGGTGAGAGTCCTGCACCCTAACCACTAGACCACCAGAGGCCCCAGTTCTATTATATATCCCTAAATATTTCTATGCAAAATTATTTTAAATTGCCTGTCACCGGATTATGACAAGAATCTCTTTTATTGCAAGAATGCATTTCAGACTATGTTAATATCTTTTATATAGTTTCCTTACACTCTCCACTATTTTTTTCCTGAATTATTTTATATTGAATGACTTAAACCCCCTCCAAATCAATAGAATTGTTTTCATCCAGTAGATCCATGGATTTCTATTTTCTGAGCATGTGAGTTGTCCCTTTCATTTTGGTCATGCAAACACTCACAAACATAAATAGCAACTTCATAAGTCTTACTGAAAAGTAAATAAAAATAAGTAATATTTTGGAACTAGCATTAAAATTCTATATGTTGTAAATGATTAAAGTAAAAATGATCTCATATTTCGGTACCTTTTTGCATTTCCAGTGCTACTTTTCACTGAAACAAAATAACAAGATGAATAAAACCCACAAGTCATTAATAATCTGCCACTATTTCCTTCTGGCTCAAAATGGTAACTAAATAATTCAGACAGACTTGTACTACTGATGAGCTGTCTGTTTTAACCTCACTGCACTAAGGAATACCCTTTGTCTGAAATAGGCAGCATTATGCCTAATCCCCATGCTTTTTCTAGGGCCAGATAGCCTTTGTGTGCAGCTGACACACAGATACGTGTTTTCATGGCAAACTCAGGATATGTGCCAAATCATTCTGGCCAATTTATCCTGGCAGTAAGTTTTAGCTGTTTACCCTCCCCCACTAAGAGATTTTCCAATCCAGGGGTATTTTTTAGGAATAAATTTCAAGCGGGTAGAAATGTAAGTGGAATCATCGATTTCTGTTGGTGAAGTGAAATAATTTCTTGAAGAACAAATCCTAACATATCTGCTAAACTCTAGGGAAGAATCAGTTAAACATCCCATTGTGATTTGATATTCTTAAAGGCAATAACTATTTCCTAAAATCTTATTGTGCTGAAAATTAATTTGTAATCTACTGGCATATGCGTTTTGATATAGTAAGCATTTTAAAAGTATTTTTAAAGATCTCTAGATCGCTACTAGGAACTATTATTATTTCAATAATATTACTTTTCTTACTTTTCCATTAGCAAAAATTCTACCATTATAATAATATTATACTTTTAAAAGTTACTTTTGCTGGAAGAGTTTATTATTTGGAAAATTGATTATAAATTAAACAAAAAAAATGAGGTTCCTTGGTGGTTAACAGTAGGAGAGTTTACTGGTATATTTTTACTAGGATATAGTTGTCTTTAATGATCTCAGGTAGTATACATTTTATCAGTGAGCAAAATGATCAGAGCAACTCAAATTTTGCTACGTAATTTAATATAAATCATGATTACTACAGAAAAATCAGTACCTTGTCTTTATTGTCTTTTTCTTATTTTTCCTTTGTCCATTGATTTCTGATCTTCTCCACTGAAATAACTCTTGTGTGTGAGCTGAACTATAGCAAAATTCCAAAACAATCCTGATTAAGGTCCTATATTGTAAGACTACATTATTCAAAGAAGGGAATCAGGCTTGACAACAGAATCAAAGAAACTAATTTTTATGTTAATGTATCTTTTTTTCCATACTTAATTTATTTTAAAGTTCCAAAATGTCAAACAAATAAGACACTTGGTGGTGAGTGGGCAAAATGACACATAAAATAGTAATATTGTTAGAGCAATTATAATAACAGTGATTGGAAACAGGTATGCTGATTCCTTGAAAAATACCCTTCTGACCATACTGTTGAAGGAATACAGTCAGAAGCATCTGGAGTGATAGTCAATTTGTAGAAGAGATGCTTTACCAATTGTAATTGTCCTTTTGTAAGATAGTGACAAGAGGTACACAATCAGTAACACTGTAAACTGATGAAGCTACACAAGGAGATGCTTCTATATTGATGTTACATTGTTTCATTACAGTGAATTTACGCCTAGACTGTACCCATTTTAAACCTTGAATATCTATTTTTCTAGTAAAAACGAAATAACACACACACATGCATACACACACACAAATTCCAAAAAATCCTCCCCCCAAAAAAGGAGAAAAAGCAAAACAAACAAAAGCAATGACCCAAAGAAAACAGAAGATACTACTATTTTTGGAAGGCAGTTGAAATCAAGTCTTCATTTTCTTTCATTCTGAGAAAGAAAAGGTCTTTAGATTACTGTGCAGAAAGATCACCATGGAGATGACTTTTTGGGGTAAGTGTTCAGCCACTGGAGTTTCAGATATCCAGATCTACACAGTCAATTCCCTGTGAGGGATGAAAAATTATCCTGTCCTGAGGCTAACTTGTTTTTTTACATTGAGATCTGGATACATCCTTAGGTAACCCTTTGTAAATCTGACCTACAGATTCAGCAATGAAGAACTGGGATCAATTCAGTTCAGTATTCATGAAGAAAAGTCAAAAAAGTACTGTAAATTTTAATGAACTTTGTGGGAATAGAAGGAGACAGGTGATCCCTCTGCTGAGAGAGCAGAAATGGGTGCTGATTTCCTACAAACACTTTCGCCTTCAATCACCAGAAAAAGAATTTTGGCCAACATATTCATGTTATGACAAACAGCGTGGTCAAATTATTACTGATTTTAAATCGTCATCCTCAGTTTCCTGGAAAAAGAAAGCTGCTACACAGCAACAGTCTACAATATGAAGAGATTTAGCAGTTGTCTATGCTCTTTTCAGCGAAGAGTACAACTATTAACACTTGGCTTTCAGCTAGGCAATGCATATAATATAGATAATAAAAGTAATACAAATGGGGGGAAATAGATAATCAGGTCACTTTCTGTCTAATATGTGTTTAGCTTTTTTCCCAAACCCTGGATTTGATTTTCCTCAGGTTAATATTGCTGGAATCTTGGAGAAGTTTCACTGAAAATTAAAACATTTACTGGTGAACAAATTCTGCAGTATTTAAACAAGCAACAATTAGATAGCTTACTCAATGACAATACCAGTTTAACTGATAGATTGTCAGAGGAAAGAAATTTCATGAACACGAGATGGAAATTAAAAACTTGAAAGATTTCGTCACTAACTGTAATTTTAGTGAAGCCAAAGTTTACTAGGAATCACAGCAATCATTCAGTAATGAAAAACTGGCAATTTTAGTAACACCATCTTGGACAAAGACAGAATCTGTTTTCTTTTACCTAGCCAGGATGTTTAAGAGGTATCATTTTTATCAAATGATTATTGGGTTTTGTTATATAAGGGGAAAATTGAAGTGTTCATTCTGTTAGCCAGAAGAGAACTATACATCACCTCCATAAGAAACAGGAGATTGGGTCTTGTTCCACAAAGTGGACCTTATCAGATTACTAGAACCCCACCTCAATTATTATGCAGATTTCTATTTGTTAATATATATGCTTAATTGCTTTAGTTTATCCTTCTTCCTAATCCCTTTTATTTCTAAGCATAGCTCTTATGTCCGTGGGGGAGATTAATTTGAATGCTACCATCCACACCTCCACTAATCGAGAGTGATTTTAGAAATAAAGCTGTTAAATTGAATTTGTACTCCATGTCATCACTGAACATACTCTTACTGAAGTTATAGAATACCTCATCTGGTAGGACATGATTGAAGGAATCAAGACCCCACAGCTGCTGGAAAAGCATCTGGTCAGGTATGCCAATCTGCTGGCTGGAAACAGAAAAGATGAACAACAGATTACAGATTTGGAAATAGAGGAAAACTCAGACCTTTTAATATTTTCCATCGGTACTTTCTGCGTAGATATTACAATAGAGTGGGGGCAAGGTTGCATTACAGGCCTCCACAAGTATTTTTGCTTGTGCTTCAGACCATGAACGACGCAGGACAGTTGCCTGCATTTTGCTAAAAGCTGTTTCTTTCATTGCCCCCACCCATAACAAAGACCCAGTTTGCTTTAAACTCCCCGTGACCTCTGCCACTAGAGGGCTGCACTTTGTGTGATATTCCCCCCTAGACCTCCAGTGTCACTGCTCCAAGCAGTCAAATAAGGAGAAAAAAGTGTATTCTGAAGCATATCTGTAATTATTAATAGTTTTCTTAATATTAAATCAATATTTGTTGAAATGTTTGTTACATGCAGCTATTTGCTTAGTTAGGTAGAACTGTTACTGAGACGCTAGCTGAGAGGTTAGTTATATAGTTTTAGCTAACTTCTTCAAAAGATGAGCCTGTCTATTAAACTACAAAATACCTAAATAAAGTACCAGAAAACTTAAAAAAGCTTGTCTAAATGGGATGGGAGATAAAGTAGAGGGGAAATATTAAACAAAAGGCATTCTGTAGAGACTAGGGGAGGCACTTGTGAAACAGCTGTTAGTAAAGAAACAGGCTAAGGCAGGACAGACATCTGCTGAGTCTGAGGAAATTAGGTTTCGGGATTACTATTTTTTCCTCTAAGCTTATGGAAGCTAGATACACAAACAACATACACACTGCTTATCATGTTAAAACCTTTTTCATTCTACACTTTAATATTCCTGCTGTTAGCATGAAACAATACTTTTGTTTGAAGAATGCAATCAAGTAAATGTTTTATAAGCTAATTGGAGATCCCAAAGGGAGGACTTGCAGGTGCTGAATCCAATCAGATCTGTCACATAATTAAAATTGGTGCAGGGGGCACAGTAAAACAGATGTGGTCTAAAAATCAGAGAATTATTTGATTCAATGTTGCTTCAGATGAATGGGACATATTCAGTGACATAAAGAGAGCAGTGTTATAATTTATCCAGTTCCACTGCGGAAATTGACTCAAGATGGCTTAATTCAAACATCGTGGTTTTTATTTTTGCCTTCAAAATTTTCTGTAAGTCATTTGCTTAGTTCACAAATAAAAAGAGGCCTTTTAGGACTGATGAACCTACAAACTGGACCTGAGATTTACAAGTCGTGCGGTGCTCTTTCTGACTCAAATACTAATAAAATTTTTCACCTGGAACTTAGTAAAGAAAATGCAAGAGCTAGAACCAGTCCCCAGTTTGCTGTACTGTAATTGTGTCAGCAACTGTCAAGGTAACAGAAACCTAAAATTTTATTTCAGTCAGTAAACTAAGCAATTATGAGTCAGAGTATCTTAGATACAAAGGGTACCTGATGAGTAAGAAGGTTCCCTATTTATACAATAATTTTTCTGACCATATATGTTATCAAATTTTTACTGAATCAGCTGCATCTATTTCTTCTTCTGGCAAGGAAGCTGGATATCACATTCCTGGGACACAATTCCCAAAGAATTCATTGAAAGTTTCCCATGTACGGTGCTTGATTGAGTTCTTAATTTGTGAATGCATTTGGGCAGGAGCCTGTTTAGATGTTAACATGTGCACAGTTTAATATCCTATAATGAATTACATACCTGTCTTGTAATTTTTAAGCAGAGGTGATGAGTTATACGATATATTATACACAAAATCTGCATTTTAAGTACTAAAAATTGTTTGGGGCAGTATTAATGGTAAGTGATTACTAAAACTAAGGCTATCTCCCAGGGAGCTCAGAATGGAAATTGGATTTCATCCACAAACAGCCCGGTTTTCAGCTTGTGCATTAGGAGGAATCGAGTCAGCAGCCACGCTGCACACACACGTAGCAATACGAATTTAGCACAGAGCATGGTGTAACGCAATAAACACATGTGCCTAAATTTTGCACAGAGTTGATGCTCCAGTACTGACCACTGCCTCCACGGTTACAGCGGTTTGAAAAATTTCTTCAAAGGCAATTCAACGAGTCAATAAATAGCATGCTTTTCTGGTGCGCAGACAATCCCCCGAGCCCTGCCTCCCCCTTCCCCCACATCTTAAAACGTTTTAAGCTTCCACCTGAATAATTTCAGATTTGTACGCAGAAATAACCTTCACCGCAGCAAAACATCTTTGATTTCTCTACGAAATACTTAGGTAAGCAACGCGGCTCTGTGTCGCACAGCTCCAGCTAGACCGGCTGTCACAGCATAACAATAATATCTTTATTATTTCCTCTACAAGCCTGCGCGATGCAGCCCGGCGCGTCGGAGGCTCCCGGCGCGGAGCGGCAGCGCTGTCCCCCGCCCGTCCCCCGCGGCGGCCGGCGGGGATGGACGGGCGAACGGATGGACCGAGGGCTGCAGCCACACCGCCCGTGTCGCGTCGCGCAAGTGGTGCAGCCAGCCCCGGCGAGGACGTGTCACCGCTATCCCACCGCCTCCACGAGCAATCTCGGCCGTCCTCCCACGCAGCTGCGGGCCTGCGAGGCGCAGCGTGTAACCCAGGTGACGCCGCATCACGGCGGGGACCCTCCCAGGGCAGGAGCCAGCCCCCACACACACCCGCCCCGCCGCCGCCCCCGCCGCAGAGGTTAAAGCACACAGCGGCTCCTCCACTCGCGTCCTGGAATTGGCGATGAGCTCCAATCCCAGCCTCGCTCTCTTTTGTTCCCATTGGTCGGATCTCCCGCCTGTCTTCACAGAAAGCCCCGCCCTTCTTTTTATCGCACACACACATACATCTACACCCCCCTCTATCGCCCCCCCCTTCCCCACCCGCCTGCCCTCGGACACCCCCGTCCTTCCACCCCCTCCCACGGTTCTAACCTCTCCTGTCTTTCGGGTTGCTGCGGTGCAGCAGAGGGTGGTGACCCCAACCCCCGGCCAGCCAGCCGCCCCCGGTGTTGGGGCAAGAGCGGAGCAGCGCCGCACCGTAGCGGCAGCGATCCCCCTCTCCACCCCCGTGCCCGACAGTGAGGGAGCGGCGGGCAGCTGAGCCGCAGCGTCAGGCGCGGCACTAGGGCGGGCAGGGGCGGAAGGGGGCTCAGAAACAGCGTGAATCATCTCCCACTCTCTCCCTCGCCCACCATTTACACCGCTCGCTCCCTCCTTCTCACCCTCCCTCCTTCCTTCCCTCCCTCCCTCCCTTCCCGCCGATTCAGTCTCACTCGTTCTCTCTCCCCTCCTCTCCCACTCACTCTCTCCCCTCCTCTCCTCTCCCACTTACTCTGTCCTCTCCTCCTCCCGTCTCACTCTTTTCACTCCTTCCCCTCCTCCTCTCCTCTCCCCCATTCTCTTCCCTCTCGCCCCCCTTGTTCCCCTGTTTCCCTTCTCATCTCCTCCTGACACTGCACTGCAGCTGCTCCTCCAGCCCAGTCCTGCCCGCTTCCCTCCCTCCTTTCCCTTCCCTCCCCCCGGGTGCCAGATAAACAAGGCGCGCAGCATCCTCGACAATCCCGGTCTTAGCTCTACATTTTCGAAAAGGACAAGAGAACGGGACGAGCCCCCTCCCCTCCTCCTCCTCCCCCTTCCTCCTTCTCCTCCTCCTCCTCCTCCTCCCCCCTTCCCTCCCTGCCCCCCCACCACAGAAGGGAAGAGACTATTCTCCTCCGAGCAGCAGCAAACATGATGGCGGCAGCTCCCATCCAGCAGAACGGGACCCACACCGGGGTTCCCATAGACCTGGACCCGCCGGACTCCCGGAAAAGACCGCTTGAAGCCCCCCCTGAAGCTGGCAGCACCAAAAGGACCAACACGGGCGGTGGGTATATCCTCTGTCACCTCCCTCCCCCCCCCCCAACCCACCCACCTCTTCGCTTTCCTACCTGCCTGCCCGCCCGCCTCTCCTTCGCCCCCCTCCAAAAGATTCCCATTTCTCTAATGTTATCATTCATCAAAATGGCGTCGGTTTTCAGCATCTACCAGTCTTTTTATTTAATATCCACGCTGGGGCTGCACAGCCGTGACCCTACGGAGGCGAGGAGGGAGCACAAGGGACTCCCGCAGCACAGCTATCTCCCTCGCCCCTTTAACGATGGGCGAAAATAAAGGGCAGCTGGAGGGAGACGGTAAACGCTCTTCCCTCCTTCCACATCTTCGGGGTCGCAAGTTGAATTTCAGCCTTGTCGTGCGTTTTCCTCCTCCTTGGCCTCACTTCCATTGTCAGCGCGTACACGGCGTGTGTTTGCAGTGCCGAGCCGGGGGCGAGGGCTGGCTGGTGGCAGGGGGAGTCGCCCCTCGGCTGCGGGGACTCTCTAGTTAACATCCTGCTCTTCCTGGAGGAGATGAGTTATAACGGGACCAGCATCTCCTTTATCCATTTGCACTGGAGTCGTCATAACAATGAGGCAGAGGTGAATTTATTTGCCCCATGTTGAGAGCAGCGCTCCGACTGTACATAATGCATGGTTCCCCAGCTGTGGTAATACGGGTGGGCACCACTGTCACACACAGGCACTTCTTGAGACGCTTATAGTCTCAGAGAAGAGAAGTAAGGTGAACTGAGATCGTTACCTCTGCTTAGGGGTAAAAAAAACCCCACAGCTTTATGAAGCAGGTTTCACGATATTTTAATATCCATGCCAATGGGATCTTGCCTTAATTACTGAGAATAGCCCAAGTCTGGGAAACCAGCGTACCCTTATTGCCTTGCACTTCTTCAGAACCAGTTGCAGAAAGGTCCTCAGACTTCAGTATAGCTGGATTTAGCAGTGTGGTGAGGGCACTGACAATTGTGCAGTTTCCAAATCAGACTGGGAATCCTTTTTTTTTTTCTCCCTTCCATTCATTCTATATATTTTTTCCTGTTTTGATTGTGTGCTTTAACGCTAGTGGTGGGTAGAGGACTGGCATTGTCTAAGTTGTCACCTTTTAAGTGTATTTAAAATAAGTGACTTAGGGTTTTGATCAACTGGGAAAAATTCTTCTTAGTGTCCTTTAATTAATGAGCTTAAAAGAGATCATTATCTCTTAAGAAGTGCTAAAGGAATACATCAGGATTACTTAGGCAAGTGATTCCATCCACACCATGTTGAGTTGTTTTCTTGGCAGTGGCTGAAATGCTTGGAATAAAACCCCACATTTTGGGTGGGTTATTTGGTAGCAGAGTAGTCGTTTTGCTCACTTAAGAAGAATACAGGCAATAGCTAATTGCTGTTCTCATGTGTTTGCTAATGACAAACAAATAGCTCATTAGAATTTACAATTCGTTCCTTTTTGGTTTTGTCATTTCTTTTGCAGCATTTTCAAGGAAGGTTGTAGTTGTCAGTAGCCACGTTCTTGTGCAGGGCTTTATTTTTTTTTTAAGGGGTCTGATCATTTCTGCATGCTGTGGTTACCACTGGAAAAAATCAATCTTTGAAATATAATATGAATTTTATTCTCATTCTTTTACTGAATTAAGGAACCTATGTGTGTTCTTTATTTTGCTTAGAATAAATGTAGATATTTTAAAATGTCAAAGGCACAGTCTAAACATGTCTTGTAGAATGACGCAACTGGTTAGATGTAAATGCATGAATTAGTGGAGGAGTTTAAAGATGTAACCTTTTGTTTATTTGTGGGTCTGGGGAGAAAAAATGAGAATTTATAAGCCATATTAACCATGCATATCTCAATTTTTCAGAGGATGGCCAGTATTTTCTAAAGGTCCTCATACCTAGTTATGCTGCTGGATCTATAATTGGGAAGGGAGGACAGACAATTGTTCAGTTGCAGAAAGAGACTGGGGCCACCATCAAGTTGTCTAAATCCAAAGATTTTTACCCAGGTAGGTGAAAAATTAGCCAATTCTTTATTTTCAAGTCCCAAGGGACATACGTACATGTCAGTGTGTTTCATATATTGACAACTAGGCTTCCAGTGCAGCAGGAAGCATTATGTCTCACAAAAGTATGTTATGAAGTGCAACAGTGAATATAAATGTTCTGTCTGTTTTGGTGTATGGAATGGACCGTGCTGGGCACTAACTGCTTAAAACAAGTTTAAAGATGTTTACAATGTTTCTGTGAAAGGTTATTTTAATTAACAGTGATTGCTTTATTTTTTATTAAAAAAAAAAAAAAATCTAGCTTTAAGGAACCACTGTGACAGGTGGTGTAAAAATAATTGTTCCTTTGAAGTTTCCAGACATTAGAATGACAAATAAGGTAGAATGAGTAAAAATAAGAGGCCGCTTAGTAAAGAATGGGCCATTTACTTTAAATCCATTATGTACCTTCTTTCTTCTTCACTGCTTTGTTCACTGGCTCTGGAGTGAAGTAAAGAGGACAAGTGCCGCTTTTTAGATATTCTTTATATTATGTTTATCATGGTGGTGGAAGAACAGTGTATTATAAAAGTGAAGTGCTTTAGATGAGTAAAGAAATTAGCATTTTATATTAGCTGTATTAATGCACAAGAAAGAAGTTTTTTTTAGTATTTGAGTATTACAGTAATAAATACCTGAATTGGCATTTCTCCTTTATGTGATTTCTGAAAATGGAGTCTTACATATAATGATAGACAAGATTTAACTTCTGTAGTTGATTAATCATTTTTTCCCTAATATGAACAAATTAGTATTCTTTAATTGAACTTTGTTCTAGAGGACTTTTAAAAAACTGATGCAAAATAATAACATAGCTGACACTTCTGTGTTTTGATTTTGTTGTTTTGAAGAGTAACTGGTGATTTGGAATTGAGTTGAGCTGTTGGAATTGAGTCAGCTGTTACTGACTTTTTCTCTGTTGGAAAAATAAGAGTTGCTTTGCGTTTGATCTGCTTTAAAAAGATGACTGAATTCTGCAAAATAGTGGAGGCAGTTGGTATGGATGTAAACAGAACACTAACATTGGAGCATTTAGCATCCCTGCCCTCTAACTTTAGTGTCAGGCAGAAGTAGATAATATTTTATTAATGAAGAGATTTTGATCTATTTACAAAGATGATTGTTAATGTGGAAATTTTAATGCACCTGTTTTACGTCTCCTTAATGAATGTAGTTTGTAATGCTTAAATGTCAGAGGTTGAAGTGATGCATGTAGATTTTTTTTTTCCTGTTGAAAGTTACAGCTTACGAAGGGTGCTCGTTTCCTTTGAGGCCTTGTTTACTTTTTTTAAAAAAAAGCTCGGAAAAATGATCCTTTGTTTTGAAAGGTATGTTAGGGTGGAAAAAATCAATGTGGAATTGTGAAAACTCTAGGAAGAAATAAAAGCATTCTAAAGAGCCTGATTGCAGAATTAATAACATAATCTGGGTAAAGAGCTGCAATAGTAAATTAAATTCACTATCAATAGATGAAAATGAAATGGATTTTTTGCATTATACATGAGGGGGTATCAGATATGCAAGAATGTTACAGAAAATTGGTGTTTATGAAGAATATTCCAAATACCAAATTACAAGCCTTTTCATTTTACTACAGTTTATTTACACTCACTTGGAAAGGACGCTCTGAAGATTAGATCTTTTGTTCAGTGCTCTAGTATAGTTCTTTTGTTTTCTGATTAAATCAGAATTACTTTTTTTTTGGTGTGTGTAGGAAATTGTAAAGATAAAACCGTAGTAGCAGAAGAACCTTTGAAAAGTAAAAATTAGCAAGTTAGAATAACATGAGAAAAACATTTGTGACATATTTTCCCTTAAAATCAGTAGCAATAATATAAATAATTAGGGCTGGGAGGCTCAAGCATTTTCACGCTAACAGGTGCAAATGAAGTTCCAGTTTGACTTCATACAGTCTGCCTTGAATTTGCAGCTACGTTGTGTCATATTGAAAGAGTTTTAAGGAAGCTGGTGACTGATACCTGCTGAAGCATAGTACAGGGATGGGAAATGGATTCCAGCGTGGCTAACTCTTCTTAGTCTCTCTGTTTGCGTCTGACCACCAGCCCATGGAATTTTCGGGGGTCCTAGCATTCCCTGAGCTGATGGCTTTTGGGTTTCTTCCAGACTCTCTTGCTTATATAGCATTAGGGAATACAAACCTTGTGAAAGAGCTAAGATGAAGATACGGTTTATTTTTCTTACAAAGTTTCTTAAACAATTATTCTGTTTTCCTAATAGGTGCTACTTAGTCCTTATCCCTGCTTGTGATTACAAATGTGTTTAATGTATATTTTGCTATTCAATGTTCTGGTGTTGAAGCTTCTGTGAAACTCTTCTGTATTTCCAAAAAGTTTTAGAAAAGTAAGTTCCTGTTTGGAAAGGAGGAAGTTGGTTATAACACAGAAATTACAAATAGTTCCCATGATCTAATAGTGTTTTTTCTTTCCCTCTGTGATATAGGACTTCAGTATGCAGACTGATTTCTGTTGGAATTATTTTTGTGCGTCAAAAGGTGACATAATTACTGAAGAATTATATGGCAGCTCTAATTAAAGGAAATTAAAGGAAAAACAGCTTTGCACTGTACATTTTAGTTTACAAAATAGGAAGCAGTATAAAAATATATTACTGTCCACTGCAGTCTTATTTTTTGAGTACACAATTTATTGTTCTCTTTTCAGGTTACCCGCTGACTTTCTCTAATTGTCTGGACTCCTGCAATTTGACTTTGAATATTGTGTCTAGATTATCCCTGGTTCTTTACTGTTCAGACTTGTCCCCCAAGATTAACATAAATGAAATTAAAATGTCAAAATATACCCTACTTTTATACTAAACGGTATTGATCCTTTCTGTAGAGAAGTACAGTGTGTATTGACTAGTAGGTTTTGGTCCAAAATTTGAATACAGATTTAGCCAACTGCATAAAGAAAGTGGCTATTCTGTGAAGCTATTTTAATGTATGGTTTTGTTTTGAATAATATAAAAAAAATTATTTCTCTTGTATGAAGCTGTCATTGTCTTATCTGTTTCTCCATTCTGCATTATAGTGACCGCCGGACTGAAAACTACTTGGGACATATGTATATTTTCCATTGCGAGCGCTGGCACACACTCTCGCTTTCTTTCTCTCACGCGCGCTCTCACTCCGCGTTCCTGCCCCAGTCTCTCCCATATGCACACACATGCACAAAATTGTTGCATCGCATCATGTTGTTTATTTTGCAACAGGATCTTGCCTGGTCTGAACTTGGTGCTTGAGTGAATTTGAGCTTGGTCAGTGTTTTTCAATTTATTGGAATATGAAGCCATACTTGTACTGAAATTAGATCATATCAAGAACAGAGATGAATAAAAGCGTAATTAAATGGGGATAAGTTTTTACCGCTTTTAACAATATATTAACTGTGTTGTTCTTATAGCAGATTTCTAATCAGTGGTGATATAAATGTTGGAAGAATATAAAAGTTGTGAGTTTCCTCTCTCACCTTATGTAGAGAGTGTGTGAAATGTTGTGTGGCTATGTTGTGCTTGTGACTTGTATTTGAGATGTTTTCTGTTTAAATATCAGATTTTTTTAAAACAGTCATGCGTTATGTGAGATAGTCTAGGTAATCTTTGTGCCCAGTGCCTTTCTGAAAAGTCTCCTATTCTGACTTCTAAAAACCTTTCAAACACATTGAATGTGTAAGTAATAACTTTACAGGAATTTATAATTAATAAGCTTATAGCTTCATTACTCTTATAAACTGCTAGGAAGGAAAAAGGAATCATATATCAAGCTTGGTTTACCATTATTATTTCCTTTATATAATAGAGAGATTGTCATGTTAATTTATAACTTTTAAAAATAACAGTTTAGTAGGGAAAAGAATTTTTTAAAAATCAACACTTGAAATAATGTTGAAGTGAAATACTGTTTTTTTTGAGCTAGGGAAGAGAAAAGAGTAATGGAGTTAGAAGTGAGCATGGCTTTAGTTATTAGCTGTCTGTTGTCATGGTTCCTTGAAGGGGTTTGTCGTACATCAATAAATACATCTCATTTTTGTTCTTGATGCTTCTATTTTTTTTTCCTAAGTGTTGACATTAGCTATTTGTAGACTACATAAGTATGTGTCTAAGATTTTCAGATTCTGCTGTAGACATTTACTTATGTGAGTAACTTCAGGGATAATGGCCCTGAGGAAATTACTAAATAGTGAGTAGAGATTTCAGAGGTGGAATCTAGAGCTGTGTAGATTTGTAAAGTAATCACTGATCCTTGTGCTAGTTTTAAAAAAAAAAAAGGAGACCAACCACCAAAAACTCCCATGTGTTGATTGCCAGCTGTTCAGAGAGATAATTCTCAGTTGGACAGTTGTCTGTTGCCTGGTTACTGGAACAGAATAAAAAAAGTTAGCTTGTTAGCCAGCAGATCCTTAGTATTTTACATTTAAAAGGAAGCTGAAATTGAATATGTAACTTGGTAGGATCTCGAGATTGTTACATATCTAACTTGCACAGTGTACTATCACTTGGCAGTTTCTCATTTGGTAGGCTTAGAGAAATTTTGAGGAGAAGTTCAAGTTGAAATTTCGCACATACTTTTTTTTCTAAGTGTAGGGACTTATTCATGTTAATGAGTGAATCAACTTTGACATAGTAAATGGCTTTTGTTTGCAAGGAAACGCTGTGTCTTTGTCTTGTATAGAAAGGTTTATAACAACTTGTGACAGATTTGGAATGGTTAGTCTAACTTTAATAAATGATACAGACTAACTTGGTTTGCAAAATAAAGAAGAGAGTGAGTACAGCTGTTATGATGGAAATGCCATATTTAAGTTTTCAACATTTCATTGTGATGGCTTTTACCTAGGTTAGAATACAATTGAAACCCAAATTATTTTCAGTAGTTTAGAAAGTTTATGTAGATGAAGGTGTTCCTATTAACGGTATTGTTTTTTTGATAAAGTCAGGATTTCTGTAAAGCAATTTTTCATTTAACAAAAATTAAATAAGATTTTAATTTTCCACTTTTGTGAAGTTTGAAAGTTCCATACAATACTTCAGTGGTATTTTTCAGATAAATCTGAGTTTTAATGGATCTTTGACAGAGCATTGGTCTTGGAGCTAATATTTTAAAAATATAAACAGGGAATGTCTGAATCTCTTAATTGTTTTTGTCTTCTCCCTTGTGCAGTAAACAAAACATGTGTTCCCTTTTCTTAATACACGCCACCTGTAACAAGCAATATCTTTTTCAAATACTCTTTGATCTTGTTTGTTCTTTAGTTAATTGCATTAACTTAGATATTGTCCTCAGTAGTTGACCATAGAATTTATTTTGTCAGTGATCAGTAAATTTTTGGCCAGGGAAAAAAACATTGGATTCAGTGAATTTGTCAGACTGGCTTTTAGAAATGGAGCATAGAGGGCTTTGGGAGGAGGGCTTGTGCCTGATTACGGTCTCATTTCTGTCTTTGGACTCAGCTCTAGCATATAGTTAGCAACAATTGTAAGGATTTGACTGGCACACATCTCTGAGACTCATCGTTGCATCCCACAGCAGGTGCAGTCAGCTTTGCAGTCCATCTTAGAGAGGTTAGTTTGTTTTTTAACATTTATCAGTAGGCCAGTGGGAGTTAATGACTTGGTGAGGAGTATGGTAGTTGTCAGTTGTCCGGTGTTGGAATGCTGCAGGTAATTGGGCTGGACTGGCGAGAGCTGTGGCAGTGTGCTTCTCACGTTGCACTGCAGCTGCTGTTGATCTTAATTATTCTGACCCTCAGAGCCTGCAGTGTCACGGTATAAAATGCAATATATATTAGAAATTAGAAGGCTGCTTTTCTGACTCTTACTGATGGCCATGTTTCTAGGTAGGCCTTTTGGTTTTCTAATTGGATTTGTTTGACACTAGCATAAAATTCTTAATGTACTTCAATCTAAAACTGTAATACATTATGCTTGTTTATCAAATCTATCTGTGGAGTAATGAAGCTGATAAACATGTTTTTGAAATGTCACCATTATAATGGACTCAGCAAAAATATTTGTGTTTGTTCTGACAACAAACACAATTGTCTGTAAATGAAAAGAGTTATATTGTGTCTGGTATGAATTTCTGGTGTTGTAGTATGTTCTGTAGTGGGAAATATTTGGTGCTTGTTCTATCTAGCTCAGTCTTGTGGTTCTTTTAAGGATTTCTAGTAACATGGAAACATGTAAAATTGGAATTTGGTATTTAGCACATGGAATAAATTAGTGTACTGTGCATGTGAGAGGCTATTAATTTACTGTAGAAATACTACCGTCTTTATTCTGACTGCATGACATGGCTTTAGGAACCTATCATGTTCCTTACATTCACCCTGGTATTCAGGGCCATTTTATATTCCCAAAGGAAATATCAAACTGTACTTTAACCCAGAGATCTTGTGTTACATTACAGACTTGTATAGCTCTATTCCATCCTATTTTTGTTTTGATTTTAAGGGTATCTGCATCCCAATTTGTGATTACACATAGCATTATAAAGATTAACTACATTTCTCTATTTTGAAATTAAAATACAAGCAAGGATTGTCAGAATCCTCTGCTTTAAATTTTCCCTATATTTGATAGACACACTAAATATTTTAATACATAATAAAATGACAACTATATAAATTCTCATCCTCCCATATTAACTTGTTTTCACTTTAACGTATTTGATAATTAATTATAGTTGAATCTGGTTGAGGATTAGGTGTGCTGTTCTTGGTCATAGCCAAGCATTGAAATTCCTTTGCAAGAACTTATCTGATCTGATTGAAATGTCAGTTTAAGGCAGTCTTTGGAGACACGTTTATGGAAGTCAGCTCCCAACTGTACGATGCTAACATGCTTTTGTAACCTTTGAGTATGAATTTATCACTCTTTGCTTGAGCTCCTTATTGTTCTTTTTGACTTCTGAATTATAGTAAATTTTTTGTAAGGTTTAAGTGCTTTGCATAATTGGGGGACAAAATTATGTCTCCTTTGTGGAAGGCTGGATGTAGCTGTTGTAAATAACTAGCTATGTGACCAGAGAGCACTTGAAAGAACAGTGTATTTGGGACCAGGTTTGAAGTTAAACCTTGGTGAGATGATTGACCTGGGGTCAGGTGCCTTGTAAGTGAGGAAGAGATACCCTTGTGAACTTATGTATATGAAAGGGGTTATGTGACATTAGCATTTGTTGGATATAAAGAAGCATGAATCTCAGAAAAAATTTCATATTTACCTGGTCTTGTAGGTTTTGATTGTGAAAAGACTAAACAGCTGTTTTTCATCATTGATCTCTCACTGCATCCTGCAGGGCCTGTCATCTCAGCATTGACAGGATCAGATGAAAAATACAATCGATGTGTTGACATTTTTTTGAGAATCACTCAGGTAAGATTACTTGTTATACAGAACTACAGTGAAATTCATGGCTGCTGCTAATGTTTCACCAGTTGGAGCCTTTGCATTCTCAATCATTAATTAAATTAGATACTGAGGTTCTCTGCATGTTCCCTTGTTTCTATTTTAAAAGCACTTTTTGTGCCTTGCTCAGTGCCATTTAACTCTCTTGTAATTTCCCACATAAAGAGCTTCACACATTTGTACTATTTTCCCCCACTTCATAGAGTGGCACCTGTTTGCTTGAATCAAGAACCATAGTGCACACCTGCAAAACTCTTGGAAGATTTGTATGTACTTTTTATTTTCAAGTAGTGACTTTAGTCCTCTTTAGATTCTTCATTGGCAATATGGGGAAGAAAATTCTCTGTAGAGAACCAGATAGGCACAGCAGCAATTTATCATCTTCCTAGTGTGTTCTAAACTCCGGTTTTCAAATTGTACATGAAAAATTACAAATATTTAATGGATATACGATGGTGGAGTCTTTCTTTTTATATCATAAGTTATTGAAAATATTCATATTAGGTCATGCACTGGAAAAGTAGGAAATGGCATGTGTCCATTAAGTCTGCTTTGTTGAGCATCCAGTGTGCTTATGAAATTAAACCTATATCAGAGTGTATTCCCAAAGAGTTGGGCTGTGAAATGTCATGGCTATGAGGGAAGGGGGAGGAAAGACCAGTTGGGCCATATGCCAGAGTTGGAGCTTGATCTAACAGAGGCTTACATTTTGTCTCCATCTGTAATCTGGCTTTAGGAAATGCCAGAGTGCAGGTAGGGTAGTGTATAGTACTAGTAGTAGCAGCAGCAGCAATTCAGGTGCTGCCGCAGACACTGTTTTGGCAGCAGCATTGAGCTGGAGTTATAGAATATTTATGTTTTATTGTAATCTGGCAGTCTACCAACAATTTTCCTGATGAACACCAAAAAAAAAAAAAAAAGAAAAGGGAATAGGTAGCTTTTTAGTAGTTTCTTGACCTGGATTAGAAGAAAACTGTGGAACAAGAGAGGCTCTTCCGGCATTCTGTCTGTGCTGATTTTTCAAAGGTCTGCAATGAAATGCTGCTGCTGGATGTCTTAAAGCTTTATAAAAATGATTTGTTGCAAGTGTTAGATGTAGAACATGTATGGGGTTTGTTTTCTGCCTTGCATGTGTGTGCACACTTCATTTTTTGTATGTCTTCTACTTACTGTATTAGATGAACACTTGGCAACTGTCAATCTAAAGTAAAATTTATCTTTCCCAGGAACTCTGTATGATTATATCACTTCCTAACTTCTAAGACTTTTACTATATAGTGCAGCACACCAGTCTGCCAGTTTTTGTTGAGATTGCTCTTCATCAAGCAGCATATAATTTCCAGCATAGTGAAATGTTAAAAAAAAAAGAAAAAGTGTTAACTTTACAAAGATTCTTTTTCAGAGATATAAGTTTGGGGGTTTTGTGATTGTATTTATGGTGGTGATGCCAAGTGCTCATCTAGTATTTGCACTACTTTTAACAATAATAAAATATGTACTTTATAATTTTATAAGCTGTGTAGTTCTGTATGGATCTACATTTATGACTTCGACATAGTACATTAGATGGGTAATTTTTTTTTGATTCATTGATCCCAAATAACTAGAAAAACAGTTCTTTCCTGAAATAGGTAGGATTTAGAAGGAAAAAAATTGTTCCTCAGATTTTAAAGTCAAAGCGCTAAAAAATACTTTTCAGTGTTTGGAGAAATCTATGTGTAATGGGTAGTCTCAGAAATTGAGTCTTGTGTGCTCTTGATGAGAAAATCAATTAAATGGGCAGCTATATTTGTCTACCTTTAGGTTTCCTTTACCTTTGAAAAACAAAAACCCCTCAGTTTATGCAAATGTTTTATAACCCTCTAGTCTAAGAGGGCTAGTTAGGGTATTTACTGGAGTAAATAGTGGTAGCAAGGTCAGTGTTTGAATTAATCTATATTTTTAACTAGATATTTTTATTTCAGGGTTTTTTAATGGTACTTAGTTGATAATTATCAAGATTCTCCTGCTTCTATATTATCATTCCAAATGGCTCATGTGTTTGATAGTACCTACGGTTTAGAAAAATGTGAGTTTTGATGTTCAGAAGTAGTTCAGTTCTGTCCTTCACACTTTATTAGCTTAGAACTTTCTGATTTCAGTGGTGCAGACATGAGAAGGACACAGAATTTAGTCATCCATAACTGTAAAATAAGTACCTTATTGTTTCCCTTCTCCAACATGCATGTGCTCAGAAGGAGGAAAAATAAACTTCTCATTGTTTATTCATTTTTTTGTCCTTTTTCAGTGGAATAATATGGCTTGTGAAAGGCTACCATGCTTTTAGTGTTGACTAGTCCAGGAAGTTATGAAGTTTCATCTTGTGCAAAAATTCTTTGTGTGTTTTGTTTTGTAAAGAAGTCTCTGCTTGTAAATTTTGGCAGCTTTGTACTGGTTGTCTGAAGATTTTTATTATTTATTTATCTTTAAAGAGTTTGGCTATATAGTGGGTTGGCTAGTTCTAATTTGGGTGTATTGTTTCTTCCAATGCAAAATTTCAAAAGTGATGGGTTGCGGTATTTCAGTTGCAATTACGACTTGATGAACATTTCCTAAAAATATGTAGATAGTTAAATGGTCTCCTAAGATAATGCAAGGATATTATTTTTCTGTGATATGTTAATGCACAGGAATTCAGAATGGGTGATCTTAATGCTTTTGGTACTAATAAGCCCGGAAATGTCTTAATTTGGATGCATTTTCCCTGTTAAAGATTCTAAGAAAGCATACAGGGGTTTTGGTGTAAATTAGTATATATTTGTAGGACTGGTTTTGTGTTACAAGGTTTTCATATTGTCAGGTATGCTTACTTGGGAGGTACAGATAAGCTGATAATGGTCATGGGATATTTGAGTGTGCTTAAAACGAAAAGTATTTCTGGAACTAATATAAATTTCGTATTTGTAGAATGACCTACTTCAGTAGGTCTAGAAAGAGGTATGATGTTGCAATGCTGATTTGGAGGAAATAGTGCTATTAGTAATTATCTACTGAATTATAATGCAGTTTATTGGCAAACCAAAGGAGAAGTGATCACAGTTTGAAAAGACACAGATGTTATATGTATCTCTAGATATCCGGGAATCCTTCTGAGTAAGTCTCTGCGTAGAGGGAAAGACCAATATACCTTAGGAAATTTGAGAACACTTTTTCTCTCTGTACTGAATAATTTTTAAAGTTTCACTCTGCTTTAAGCAGGTTCGGTTGTGTTAATCCCTTTAGAGTGCAGTAGTTTTCATGTAGCATTTAATTCTAAGGGGATTATCACTTCCTCCATTTCTTTCTCCTTTGCTCAAAAGCAAAAGATGGTTTTTGTATTGGATTCCCGTATAGGTATTTCTCCTAGGTAGAAATAACTTATGTCATCTGCTTCAAAGTGTGGGATGTTCCCTACGTTTTAATTCTTCCTGTGGGGAAATATAGGAGATACTATGTTTATGCTACTTATTTGGGGAAAAAAGACCACTGATTCAGTCTGAACAAATATTTAACTTCAATTTGTAGTTTTTAAGTTGTCTTAAACCCTGAAGTTTTCACTGCTACAAATCTTTAAATTCTAAATCTCGGTAGTAGTTTAGCATGTCTAACTTCTGGAAAATGAATAGTTTATTTCATAAGCAGTTTAACATGGATCTTTTGTGCTTCCACTTTTATACTTGCTGTTCAGAATAGGAACTCTGCCAGTAAAATATAGTCATCACTGATGACTTCAGATAAGCAAAACTTCCAGTGTTTAGACAGGGTGAAAATGTTTGGATTCAAGGATGCAATCAAAACCTGATGAATTTTTTCCCATTCTTTATGTTGTTTAAGGTCAAATATTCCACTAGAGGTGAGCATTTCTCCAGTTCTCCAGATTGTTAATATATGCAGTGAGATACAGTTCTTCCATCTTTCCACTGCTGATGTTCTATTACCTTCAGCAAAAACAAATACAAATTCTTTCTTGCCTCTTAAGCATAAGGACTGAAAATGATAATTTCTTTCCATTTTGCCACTGCCTCCCATGACAGTGAGTGGAGACACTTGTACAAAGGCAGTAAAATTATCAGCAGTTTCTGTGTACAACCGTTAAATTCAGGTAAGTACTGAATTTATGCAAGGTGGAACACACCTCCAGTCTACATAGTCCTGTACTAGTGTGTTTATTCATATGGATAGATCAATAGCAGTGTATATTAAAAAAAAAAATTGTCTGTGATTCTAATTTAGATCTTTTGTAGAAGACTTCTGTCTTTCTAGGAGTTTTCCTTCTTCTAGCAAAGGAATGGGATTTTCTTTGGTTTTTTTTTTGTTTTTTTATGGTAGATAAGATTTACTACTGCCTTTTCCTCTGAGAATGAATGTGTTCTCACATTTTCTAGCCTTGCAAATGATTGTAACTGAACTTTTCTCAGCTGGATAGAACTGTTTGAGTCTGTATTTGGACATATCTTTGTGCTTATATTCCATTGTATTATAGGGTGACTTTTCAATTATGAATAGGTGTATTATATAGATTATCAGTATGATTTGCATTATTTTAAAAGTTCCTTTCAAATTTTAATGCAGAAATGCAAACCTTTATTAACACCAAAAGCAGGTCAAGTGATAAAAACTCAGTCTATATAATATTTTTTTGGAATTGTCTTATTCTTTGTGCTTAAAAATGTGGCCTGATTTTCTGATCTTTATATAAAAATAGATTCAGATCTTTGTGATCTGCATCTTTATTTATAGACTGGCTTTTTAATATATTTGTAAATCTGTTCAGTAATTCCATGTAGGAAAATGCTGGCTTTTTGTTAGTGTATGCCAGTCTTGCTTAAAGGTCCATTTTAAAAGAGGAACACTAGATATAATCCAGCTTGTTACAAATCTTCTTCAAACTAAACATTTACTAGAATCTCCTTCTATTTGCAAATAATTGCTCTTGTTACAAGCAATAATTTTTTTGTTTTGTTTTGATGCACTTGTTTGATTTTATTTTTGAAAGAAATCAAAATTTATGAAGTATGAAACTGACTGAATTATCAAAAATTCTCTAAACAATTACTGGGAAGTATTCTGTAAAGTTCTAATCTGAGGTGTTAAAAGGCATGGGTAAAATTTCTAAAAATAAATTCTTAGGATATATTTGCATTTCAGCTTAAAATAGTAATCACGAAGTCAAATTGTCCTGTTTTCTTTTATTATACATAAAGTGTTTTGACTTAGAAGGGTTGTTTGGACATTTTATTGGGGGGAAGACTGATGAAGTCTGTGTGGAAGAAATCAAATCTATTTTGCTTTTCATTAAGAAAAAAATGTTTAAATACTTTGAGTTTTCCTATATTCCTGGTAGTACAGTCATTCACACAAGCCTGTATTCTTTTAAAAGTATTGCTTTAATTTGTTTATTGAAAACAAAAATACAAAAGAGATTTTGGTTTATTGTTCAGATTCAAATGCCTTTCAAATTATTTCAGCAAAAAACTTAAACATTATTTTTGCATGTATTCAATTTTGAGCTTAATACAAACCTGTTTTTAAGATAATTGCAAATTCAAGGACTGGATGCTCATTTAAAACCAGAAAAAAGCGAGGAGGCATTTCTTAATTAAACTCTTGTATGTTTAAGTACTCTTATATTTATAATGTAATCTATGTTTTTTAGAGTAAGACAGTGTGTTCAAATGTATCTTGATATTATCTATTTTCTGTTGAAAAAATTTATCAAAAATACCACATACAATTTATGAGAACTAAGGGAGACAGGGAAAAATACATTTGGTGACTGAGTGGAATATCTCTACCTTTATTTTGTACTCTTGCACAAGAAACAAAAGTATTTGGAGTGGGTGCTCCATAGTTATTTGTCTACTAAAGTGTTAGCTGTTGGCTAATTTTGATTTTATTGTCTAAAAATACATGGTCGTGTTTGAATTGAAAAAGGAAAGATTAAGATTATGTAACTTTTCATGGTAATTATATGTGTGCTCTTTGCTTATTTGTGCAAAGAAACATAAAAAAAATCCCTCTGAACAGCTGAAGTGACACGAAGCACCAGCTGGGGAATCTGAAATCAAATATTTTGGGGCACAATTTGTACTAATCTGCAGTTAGAATGTATGATTCTGCAATAGTGATTGTTCTGAGTGAGATCGAATTGCACATAAAGAAGGAACACAAGTGATGTCTGTCTTGACTGCAACTGATGTCTGTACACGTGCTATTTCACAGTATTTTTTGATTGCATGCAAAACTGGGAGAATGACTAACTTGATTGTTTTGTTTGTCCGTTGTCAGTTAAGGCTTAGTATGCCAATAGGTGAATTAATGACTTGAAAGGAAGAATAAAAATTGAAAATACCATCTTTCAGAAACATATTATTAAAATTAATTTTTCCCTGAATATTTTAATAATAGGAATATTAAAAGCATTTCTAAAACATCAGAGACTTATTCTCAGGTATTTCTTCTCTCTTTTTAATTTATTTCTTTTACTTGTGAGGTACTGCATGTTAAAAATACTGTATTGACCTACTGGTATTATAAAAAGATAACATTTTCTGTTTTCGGATAAAACTGCATTTTGACACATTGTTTAAAAACTAGAACAGTTCTGCATATGAAAACACAAACTGTGATAATTAGATAGTATGCCATATGTGGTAGTTTAAGTTGGCATATATCTCAAATGACATGTTTAATGTACTGTATTACTGGAATTAGTAATTTTACATCTGAGAGCTGTTAATTCTGTTATATTCCCTCTCATGAACCTGTAGGTAATGGTGGCAGGCCGTTTCCTTTGCAAAAGCCTGCTTCTGGTAAATTAAAACAGGTATAAACTGCTGCATTTTTAATGGAATCTTTGACTAGTGTATGTTCCTCATGATATAAGTGTTTCTAACTACTTCAAAATTCTAAGACTTTTTTAAATAATGATACATTTGGTATGAAGGGATGGTCAAAATTTTTGCTATAATGAAGTGTCTGTAATGAAGAAAGAAGGAAGGTCTGTTTTTCCCATATAGCCTTTTTTTTTTTTTCTCAGTGTAGAACTTCCCTTACTTTTTATGTTATGGCAAAAAATATTGTCAACCGTAAGTGCTTGAGAATTATTAACAATGGCTAAAATCCTCACACCTGGCCTTTCCATACTGTGTAACACAATAGAAATCACTGGTCATACATGGCAGAAATATCAAGGGAGGAAAGCAAGACCTCTGAGTGCAACTGGGTATGCCTGAGATGGAGTTAAATTTTCTCTTTCATAGCAGCTTGTATGGTGCTAGGTTTTAGAGTTGTGACCAGAAAGTGTTGACAATATACTCATGTTTTAACTGTTGCTGAACAGTGTTTGCACAGTGGCAAGACCTCTGTTTCTGACTATGCCCCCTCAGTGGGCAGACTGGGTGTGCACAAGAAGTTGAGAGTAGTCACAGAGTGGTCACAACCAGGGGGATAACCTGAACTGTCTAAAGCTATTCCATGCCATATAATGCTGTTTTATGGGGTTTTATAATGCTGTTTATAATGGGGTTTTAGCCAGTGTTTTCTCAGAGAGTAGCTGGGAAATGGTCTGCTCAGGGAAGTTTTCTGCATCACCTGTTGGAATCATAGAATTATAGTTGGAAAATACGTTGAAGTCCAACCATCAGCCTATGTACCACCACCATGCTCTCCATTAAACCATGTCCCTAAGTGCCATAGCCACACAGCCACACAAGTTTCTTGAGCACTTCAAGGGATGGTGAGTCCATCACCACTTCCTTGGGCAGCCTGTTCCAATGCTTTACAACCCTTTCTATGAAGAAATATTTCCCAATACCTAATCTAAACCTCTTCTGGCACAACTTGAGGCCATTTTCTCTTGTCCTGTCACTTGTCACCTGTGAGAAGAAACTGATGTCCGCCTCACTACAACTTCCTTTCAGGTAGTTGTAGAGAGCAATAAGGTCTTCTCTGAGCCTTTTCTTTTCCAGGCTAAACAACCCCAGTACCATAAGCCGTTTCCCATAAAACTTGTACTCCAGACCCTTCACCAGCTTTGCCACCCTTCTCTGGACACGCTCCAGAACCTCAGTGTCTTTCTTGTAGTGAGGGGCCCAAAACTGAACACGGGATTTGAGGTGTGGCCTCAGCAGTGCTGAGTACAGGGGATGATCACTGCTGGCCACCTTTTTTCTGTTGCAAACCTCCATGCCATTGGCCTTCTTGGCCACCTGTGCACACTGCACAGCAACCCCAGATCCTTTTCTTCTGGGCGGCCTTTTTTGAGGCCTTTTATTTTGCCTTCCTATTTTCCTTCACTTATTAAAATATTTTTAACTTGACTCATGACTTTTCTTGGTTTGCTGTTAATATTTTCTTCCCCCATTCTGCTGGGGAAGGGGCACGAGTGAGTGAGCAGCTTTGTGGACTTATCTACTATCCAGGGTGAGCCCACCACAGGCATTATTAATCTTTTTGTGATGTGTAAATATTTTGCTTTTCTAAAAATGTAGGGAGGGTGAGTGACACACCCAAAACTTCACTCAATTTTGTCTTAATAAACTGGTAGACACTATCAAGAGTTAGAAAAATGAATTAAATTTACAGCTTTGGGTGCTGGTTTCTCTTTTCTCTTACAGAGGACTTTGTTACTGTGCTTTTAGGTCGAGTATATAAAAGGGATATAGTATAGAAGGTAATAGTGAGTAGTCTTTTGGGAACCAAATTCAAGTGAAATGTTAGAAAGCAGGTGTGAAAAGGGCCTCATGGATTAGAGACTTCATTTCTCTGCTCTCCTCTGACAAACTCATAAAATCTCATAATCATTATTCTTTTAATGCTTTCCACCTGCCCCAAAATTAAGTGATGCTGCCAGTTCCAAGCTTCTCCACAAGAAAAGTGAAACATTTTTACTCTCTGAAGAGATGTCCTAAATGAAACAGAATGAGAGTGACAAAGGAAAATGTGCCCTATGAGCTCAGTGCCTGTTTGTATGAGACTATTCAAATAAGCTAGCAGTAAGGTAAGGCTTTTATAGTATAGCAAAGGGGACATTTCTTTTTCATAAGATAAATGAAATATAGTTAGTAAAAAGAACTGCTGTCCTTTTTTGACAGAACTATTAATGGAACATGATACTCATGCAATCATCCTCTTGGGTCATTAAGTCCAATTCCATCTTATTACAGGTAGCTATCACTCATAACCCCAGTCTATGGAAGGCCTTTCTAAGACAAATAGGAACTTCTGAAATTGCACAGTTTCATTAGCACTGGAACTTGCTGCTCACTCAGTAGCCTTTATTTCTAAAAGTATGCATGCTTCCTTTCACCAAAAAAAAAAAAAAAGTATTAGGCTAACTTTTTTAGCTTTGAGAAGTTCTGATTTAAGAGTCAAGTGACTCTAGATGTGGTATCATATGAATAGCTGATCAAGTTCATAAATTAGTGTACAAGCTGAAATCAATTTTGTTGGTAATTAAAACTGTGTTGAAATTAAACGTGGCATTCTAGACAAGTTCACCATTTTCATTCATAATCTGTATGCTCCTCAGCCATTTTCTGACTGGTTTCCTTCTTTGGGTTTTTTTTTTGGTTGATTGGTTGGGGTTTTTTAGTTTGTTTTTTTGGTTTGTTTGGGTTTTTTTTAATCATAATAAAAAGTTGCAGACGGAAAAGGCAACCAGTTGCCTGCATCCTTCCCAGCTTAAACTGAAACAATGAAACTTAAAGTCGAGTAGTTGAAAGCCTTTAATTTCCTGTTGCTAATCTCTGTTGTACACAGAAAGGCTGTGGATACAGGTATATAATCTTATAAACAGATGCTATCGCAGTTGTATGTGAACAGATCAGTGAGGAGAGGAGTGTTTACTAGCCCACTAAACACTAGTGTTTACTAGTGTTTTTAAGAGTTTTGCCTCCTTCAGTGTTGATTGTAGCTACTCTGTAACCTCTGCGTTCTTGCTTCTATGGTACCTACTGTCGCAGCTACTTTGGCAACATGGAGCGTGTGGGGGTGTGTGTTTAGATTTGTTACAGTGGTTTTGCAAAGGCAGACAAGAAATCAAAGTGTCATCTTTTCAACTCTAAAAATTCTGCACTATTTGAAAATACTTTCATGGGATGAAATAGCTCTTTCTCTAGCTCAGTCTCAGCAAGTTTTAAAATCGAGCTTTTAGCATTATCCACAGTAATCTTTATGAAAAAAGGGGCAGAATATTTTATTTTGGACGGATGTCTCATTCCTGTGCAAATGTCATTTCAGAGACACATGCCCACGTGTATGCAGTGGGGTGCTACAGGTTACCTTTTTGTTCTGGAGTTCTGTTATGACTTTCTTGTTATTTCTTTCTTGTTCGCAATTTTTGTTGTGACTCTCTCTGAAATTCATAGTTTGCTTGAATTACGGATTGATCGTTATTCCTAGAAAAGGGACGAGAAAATGGAAGTAAAAGGAGAAAGCACTTTCAAATACTTCATTCAAGCAATGCTCAGCTGTTTGATCTCTAAACTCCTTGGGTAAAGATTTGTGAAAAGTTACCAACTTCTAAGTTGGAGTCTCAAGAAATTGTGAAGCATCAGGATATTTTGTGAAAGGAGAAATGGAATATAGGGAGGGTTTTTGATTGCTCTGGGCCTGTGATGACTACTGTTAAAGCTGAGGACAGGTTTAGCTTTTAGACTGGTTTAGTATTTTAGATACAGGAATTATTTACTTTTTCTAAATAAAAGGCTTTTTTTGTTTTAAAGTAGCTTTTGTTAATAATACGTTTTTTGTAGAGGTCAGTAATTTTTTTTAATCTTATACTTTGATTTGGTCAAGTTAAACTTCACGAGTCACAGTAGCTGTAGTTTTTAGCAGTCTGTAAATGCCTATGTGTAGTTGAATGAGAGAAGCAAAAGTCACATTGTAATAATAACAACAATTGCTGTCTTGGTAGAGGAATTGTGTTATACTCTTTGTAACTGAGGGGTCACTAAGTGTAGATAGTTTTGTGCATAACAGAAAGTTTGACAGTTCTAAGTTCTTACAGATTCCTGTCATAAGTGATGCTAAGATCGTTTTTACAGTTCAAGGTACCCTTACAATATGTGCCGTGTGAGATTGAGTATGTTTTAGATTTTATGCCAACAACCTGATCCCTTACTGCTTTCTGAAGAAGATTATTATATCTCAACTGATTACATAGGAACCCTATAGGATTCCCATCTCACGTAGAAATGCAGAACAAAAATCTGTTCTTTACTCCAAGGAATTTACCTCCCCAGTTATTGTTTAGGAGATAAAAAGGGTTTTGGAATTAACCTCATGTAGGAATGTGATCTGTATGTTTTATGTACACACCACATATATGTGCTGGTAGGATATTGTATGAAAATTTATAATCATGAAATAGTGTCATTATAGTATATTTTTCTAAATTAAAGTTTACAGATTTAATTTGATGTATTTTGTCATGAAAATTTGTGTCTCAGATGGAACCAAAAGTTAGAGGACTGGCTTTGTCCTTTTTGAAGAACCTACAAATTTAATAAAAAATTTCCAACTATTCTCCGTATGTGTCTAGCACATGTGTTTTTAACAGTTATGTTAATTTTTAGTTTTTAATCAAGAATAAGTAAATACTAAGATGGTGCAGTTGTTTTGTGACCGTCATTTAATCTGTCCTGAATTTAAAAGCTTTTTTAATGATAGTTATGATAGATGGTACTTTAAAATATATATTCCTAAAGCTCTTAACTGCATTTAAAAATACTATATTTTTTAATTTATGTTGGAGAGGACTACTTTTAGATATTGTAACTGTATTGTAAGCTTTTCTAGAAGTCTTATCAAACTAAAACTCTCTATTCATCCTTTTTCTTACTCATTATTTTTTCTTCATCATTCCATAGTATCATGCAAAATACAACATTTTACTTCCTAGAATAAAGCTGCTAGTCAAAATTGAGAGCTTTACCCCACTGAAAGTAATGGGCATCTTTAGCTCTAGTGTTCTTGCTTATACTTCTGTGTATATTTGTTCAGTGGTCTTTGAACTTTATTTTTTTATGCAAGTGCTATACTGAGTTGATTTTTTAAAAGTAAGTGTATCTCCACTTGTGTCCTAAAATGAGTTGTGGTTTTTTTGGTAATTGTGATACTGTACTTTTTAATGCCTCCCGTCTCTGCTGCTATTTTTGAAGGACTTTTCACCCCTCTTTGGGAATATTAGATTCAATTACAAATACAGAATGGTTCTGAATTTAAAATTCTAAAGTATCTATTTCAGAAAAAAAATTCTTAATTTAGGTGTACATTTTATGTAGTTGGTCATGAAGAACTCTTTACTTATGAACAGGAAGAAAGTTATATAAATAGAGGAAAAACTTGTATCATTTCTGTCAGAATATGAAGAACTACAGTAAATTTAGCCCTGAATATTCAAGTAAACAAGGCATTATACACTGCAAAACTGTCTCTTGGGATATTTGTAAGGTTATATATCTAAATGTCTAAAAAGATGTCTAAAAAGAAAAGTTTGCAAATTCAGTGGATTAATTTTATTCTAAAATTGTACTTAACTTTTGATTATTACTTATATTGGCTCAGAAACAAGTGAGGAACAGTGCTACCTTTTTATTGTGTACGTAAGAAAATGGCCTTTGAAAAGTTAAGGCAAAACTTAAGTACAAAAAGTGTAGCAAACTACAAAATCATGAAAATATGAAAGGACTTTGTTCCTAGTTAGAAGTGGCACCAATAGATTATCTACTTGTCATAAGCATTGTCTTCATAATCACTTGATGCTACTAGAAGGGATATCATTTGTCTGTGATATTGTGGTGCTTGTGCTTCTGTACCAGTATTGCTTTTGGTTTATATTATTATTCTCTATTCTTGCTTTAAGAGCTAGCTTTCACTTCAGCAGTAGAAGTTACTGTTTTCTTTCATATGGTAGATTTGTTCAGTTATAAATTAAATTTGGCCCTCTGTCACATTCAGGGTGTTTGTAAATTTAGCAATTATTTCAAACATTACTAGTGTAAATTTGATGTGACTCATCATGACTAGGCTTCGTGAAAGAAGATTTAGCAAGGCTCTATCCACATTTGTTACAAGCACGCTGGTGGCTAATAAGGCCAATATGAGATAGACATATCTGATTGCAAAAGACACAGCAGAAAGACTCCAGACCTCCCAGTTGGAGGCCAGAGTAGACCAGTTATGGTGATCAATATGGCCAAGGCTGAGATGTTGTTTCAGGGAGTCCTCGCATCTTCTCTTTGGGGCTCCTCTCTTGCGGCAGCCGGTGACAAGTTCACCATAAAGCAAGATCTTAGGGAGGTGGTGGTCCTTCTTACTTGAGATGTGTCCTGCCCAACGCAGCTGTGTTCTCAGTAACATGGCCTCAATACTTGTGACTGCTACTTGTTCTAGAACAGATGTATTAGTCACATAATCTGACCAGTGGATGTTTAGGATTGTGCGGAGACAGCGTTGATGGAAGCGTTCTAGGAGTCGCAGGTGGTGGCGGTAGATGACCCATGATTCAGACCCATATAAAAGAGTAGACAGCACAATGGCTCTGTAAACACTGATCTTGGTACTTTTTTTCAGGTGTTTATTTCACCAGACTCTTTTATGGAGTCTTCTGAAAGCTCTATATGCCTTTACTAACCTGTTGTCTATCTCTCCATCAATCTTACCATCTGAGGAGATGAGGCTACCTAGGTAATTAAACTGCTGGACTGATTTGAGCTCTGATTGGCCAATGGTGATATGGGCATGATGGAAGACTTCCTGAGGTGCAGGCTGATGGAGAACTTCTGTCTTCTTTAAGCTGACTTCCATCCCAAAAAGCTCAGCAGCCTCTGCAAAGCAGGATGTTAAACGCTGCAGAGCTGCTTCTGTGTGGGTGACGAGGGCAGCATCGTCAACGTAAAGCAGCTCCTGGACAAGGAGCTTAAGGACTGTAATGAGATAAATTCAATTTAGAGTTAAAAAATTAGAATAAGATGAACAAAGATAATATCAATTTTTATAGCTTCATATGACATGTACTCACATATGTTTATTAGCAGGACTATGTTCTCTAAAAAAGGAATTAATGTACCTAAATGAAAACCAGTGAAAAGATGAGTCTGCTTTGGGGAAACACAAAGTGGAGAAGAGAGGTGTTCAAACTGGAGAATAATGTTTGTTATCATAGTCATTGTTTTAACTTTGATATTATTCATTGAGACTTATTGTGGCCATTTTCCTTGATGAAATAAGTGGAGTGATCTCTCACAACTTACATCCTTATAGCTCATTTCAGATAGTTAGTTGTCTAGTTTGTGTTTTAAAAGAGAAGAAAATAGACATAGGAAAAATTTCTCATGCACGTATATATAATTTCAAAGCATTTTGATCTATACCATCTCTGTAAGTATTAGCAAAGAAGACAAGAGCACAGGCATATACCATGGTTGGAAAGTAAATTTGTCAAAAGTATTATTGCTAGAAATTAATCAAATCTAATGGTTAACTTGAAAACAGCAGTCAAAACGAATAAAATTCTTAGGTAGCTGTGGTAAGACATAAGCAAACCCTGATTTTATGGGGCTCAAAGGAATTGCTGATGTATTTCCCCCATCATGTGTTTTAAAATGCTGGAGGTAGGTTGAATTGTCTTTTAGCTTGTGTTTTTCACTTGTGATTTTAAGTAAGTAGAGTTGCTGTATTTGGAATTTTTGTCATAGGTAAGGCATCTGACTTATTTTCTGATATATCAAATCTTATGGATTTAAATCTATTTGTTTTAAAAGGTATATATAAGGCATAATTCTGTATGGCAATTCTGTATGGCATGTCTAGGCTGCTGTAGAGGTCTACTTTTCTTTTTTTTTTTTTTTTTTCTGTTGAGAGGGATGCTGATTGTTTTTGTTCCCTGTAAAGGAAATTATTCTAGTGCAACAGATTAAAGCTAAAAAAATTCCAGATATTTAGATCTCATAGGTCTAGGAAATCCCAGGCACTTTTTAATTTTGTACTTACAAAATATATCTCCTGAACAAGTTGTGAACAGCTGTACAAAAAAATTAAATGCAATTAAATAGGTAATTATCAAAAACAAATTCAACTAGATTACTTGCTGCCAAGATTTCTCAAATTGTGTAAGGAAAAAATCTAAAGGAACCCATTGAATGGAGGTATTAACAAATATGCTGGCATACTGTAGTGTCTGTAAGCCTGCTGATTCTCATTATAGCTTTGGATTAATGTAAACTCACCAGAAGTCTGTTATTTCTGCTTATGATTTGAAGCTGTTTATAAATTTACCTTGGTCAAATAGTAAAACTGAAAATGTTAGAGATGTCTATTCCTGACAACAGTCAACTTACTTGCAGCAGGGGATATTAAAAATTAGAAATTTTAGAAAATAAGTCAGGAATACAGAAACTTTTCCTCCTTATCCGGCATTTTTTGCACCTTCCGGTGAGTTACCATTGTGTAATATGTTTTAATATGCAGTAAGTACATTTAAGGCAGTGGAAGGATTTCTTGGCTGTCTGCCCTCACACTTGATTTCTTTCCCCCCTTTTTTCACTTTCTATTTGGTAGAAACTTTGGATGTGGATGGGAAGGAACCATATTCCAAAACAATCCTCACTGAGATTATCATGGAAGATCACAATGGTAGTAGCTATATGCAGAGTGTGACTGCCTTGTGTGACAAATATATTATGTGAACAGCTGAGCACTGGGAAGATACACTGAGGAGATCTTTCTTTAACGAATGTGTTCCTTTTTTTTCCCTTCCCTTTCCTTTCAGAATAGTATATTTTATCCTGTATGGTGCATCTTGCATTCTTATTTTCAATACCCACATTTCAATCAAGAGCATTTGGAAATCAGAACAAGTGCAGAGTCTTGCTTGTTCTCTAGCAATAATACTTTTGACTTTATCCAGAGTGTTCTGGATAAAATTTAGTGGTGGTCAAATTATGACTGAAGATATTGTATATCTTCTAACAGATGGGTGTAATATTGAAACAGGTTGTTTCTGTACAGGGTCAGTTCTTCTGATTAAGAAGAATAGCCATTTGCTTCATACCTATCCTATTCTTCTTGAGTGTCAGGCAGTTAGTAGTGTTTAAAACCAGTGTTAATAGCAGACTGAAAGGGGACAGTATATTACTGACTTTTCTTTCAAATCACATGGATGCAGCATCTTTGTATTTCAACACTGATTAAATGGGGTAGAAGAGAGTACTTGCTGTTACTTTTCTGGTAGTCATATCCTAAAATACACAACAGCTTAAAGACGAGTTTGGCATCGGTAAAATATTTGCTAACTCTTCTTTAAACACCAACATATAAATAAATAAAATAAAAATAAATATAAAATTAGTAAATCCTCAAATAACTGCAAATACAAATCACAAGAGCCCTATATTCTATAACTATGTAATTTGAAATACTTAATATATTTTTTAATTTTCAAGACTTGGTCCAAAATAACCCAAATAGGGTGCATAAAGTATATTGTCTGTTATATGCAGAACTTTCTTTTCTTCTGATTGAAAGCATACAAATGATCTCACTAATAAGTTCTAAATGTTTCATTTCTTTTTGCTTGAAATAGGGACAGTAATTTAAAAAATACTTGTGTTCCATTGTCACTTTTTATGACAAGACAAAATGAAGTCTTTGTTCCAAGCAGAAGAAAGATGAAGCACATGATACGATTACTTTCATTGCAAGTTCTGTTTTAGGTGTCTGTGTCTCAAACTAGACTCAGAAGTTAGCAATAAAAGAAACAAAACACAGACTTTATAGTGTTAATGAGGATTATTTTTAATTATGTGTAGCCTCACTAACTAAAGATGTTAGTGTGTCTTGCCTGAATTCTCATCGGATACTTTATTAATTATTGTTTTTCAAAGACTTTTTCTGTTACATTAAATGGAGATAATATTCAGTTTCGTGTTGTAGAGTGTTTGTTTTATGTTAACTGTCATTGCCTTTGTCTTACCTTGTAACTGTCTTGTGAGCGTTTTTTGTTTTTGTTGAAACAGTCCAGGGGGGCGAGAATGATGTAGTAAAGGAAATGAGACATGGTTGTTATTGTGCATATGTGAGAAGTCAGCTTCTTTTTAACTTTTAGTTTCTGATATGGAGGAAAAGCACCACTTACAGTAAAGAAAAAGTGCAGAAAAAAGTATTCACTTACGATGTTTCTGGTGGTATTTGCTTACTGACTTCTAAGTCATTAATGAGCGTACATACTTACCGAATGGATAGTTAATACTTTGTTTTATTAGCATTGTGCTGCATTACATTTAGTTACTTGTAACTTAAGAAAGCATGCACAGAATAGGATATTAATGATTGACTGTGATTTTCTTTTGATTCTTGTTTTCACAGTAGGTACTCAAAACCAGAAATAGATAATTACTGCAGCATCCTTCAGGTATTAGGTGTGCTGTTGTTCCTAGTTTTTATGGGGAGGAGGAAGAGATGATGGGAGAACTGTAGCTGAATATCCAGTTTGAACTTGCATAGAATTTTTTTTTTCAGGATGTGTACATTTTTTTCTTGTAGTTCCATATATTGTTCATTCATGTATGGTTAACATTGTGTTTGCTTGACTTGCCGCTTGCCAGTTAAACTGCTCTTTGTTTAAATGTGGACGTTTATAAATAGTGCACAAAGTGATCATCCCTGAAAAGTTAAGCTGAACTGAATTGGTTAACATTGTACCAGAGTGCTCTCAGGCATTTAGTTTTTCGAAGTTAGTATTTATTTCTGAATGAGGAAATTCTTCCTTCTGTCCCCTAGGCCACTAAAGTTGGTCATGTTTGCTTGCTAGTGTTCTTCACTAAGCCAGATTATGTCATCTAGTTCTCCCACTTTAAATTTCAGTTCTGTTCAACTTGGGTTTTTTCTTGGGTTCTGGTAGCTATCACAATAGTTAAGTTTCCAAGAAAAAGAATGGAAAGAGAAGCTACGATGAATGTTTAAAAACATGACCAGCTCAGTGGATATGAGAAAGCATCAGTCAGGATAGTGTGTAGCAGTTGTGTAGGAACAGAATGTATTGGCTTCTTCATATAAATTTTTCTTTTGATTCCTGTACTTGACTTATTTCAGTTGTTCAGAGAATTCTAATTTAACTACTTTGATTTTGGAGGCAGGAGTGGTGGGGGATGGCTGGTGAAAAGCAGAGATCTCACACTGGTATGTAGAGATTTTCTAAAGAAGTATTTAAGACATACTTAACATGAAAATATCTCATTTTTTTATAGTTCTATTGGAAGTCACTGACTCACTTGCTGAAACTTGGAAGAAGTAAAAAACAAAGCAACTGAAGGCAGAGATCCAAATGCTTTGGCAAATTGAAAACTAAGTGAAGACAGAGGCACTATTATTTATAAATCATATTAAGTGTTAGGCAATCTTAATTATAAGTGAAAACCATCAATATTATTGTTAATTTTAGTCAAATGATCAAGTAATTTGTAGAAAACTTGATGATTCTAGGAATTTGGAGAAAAGTCGCTTGAGTTTTGTAGCATTTTTTTTTTCAGAAACCAAAGAACTCTACTTCTTCTAAATTCACCAGCTTCTATTCTGATTCTTCAAATTAAATTGAAAATAAAATTTGTGGTTTTCATTCCTCAGAAGTGTTGGGGTTTTTGTTTTGTTTGTTTTTTCTTGTGCAGAAAAGTGCCACATTGAGTTTCTTCCACACTGTTTGTTGTGATGTGACAAAACAAATCTGGCTTGTGTGTGAAACAAATCTCTTATAATAGGGAGGCTATCTTTAATAACAAATCTAAAAGGGTTGTGGTAGTTGTGGCTTCCTGAGATCACAGAGAGAGACTTGTTTGCGTGTATTTGGTTTTCTTTTAAAATTTAAATGTACCACTAACTATAATTTACAGTTTCCTAGGGAAATTACATTTAATATGTGGCTTGAATGTGTTTTCTGTAAATACCTGTGGTTTTAAGTTATGTCTATTTTTGGTTAACTGGATGTGTTCATTTATTCAATAGCAGTCTTTTGGAACCACAAAAATGGAAAGCTTTTAGTTTTGGGTTTCTTGGTCTTCCCTCCACCCCCATGATTTGTATCATGCAATTCTTATTCTACTGTGCTCTTAAAATGAAAGAGGCTTTTTTGACCCACACATTTTATTCAGGAGTTTAAATGTGGTTATTCTGAAAAAAATTTGATCTTCTGTAATATAAAGCCTAATATTTTAAATAGTGGATTTTAGCTGCTTAATATCTTGGTTTTTGGTTTTTTTGACTCAAAACCCCACAGATCTTTTCTTGCATTAGCTGATAGTCCATTATCAAAAGTCAAACTGAAGGTTAAAAAAGGTAATAAGACTAAGAAAGGTATCACTGAAAATACCTTATTTCCGCTTTCAGTTTAATGTAACTTACAGCAGAACCCACTGTGAACATCTAACGGTAGCAAATAAAATTAGTTTGTCAGGTCTATTATTTACAGGGATATATTGGAGTTATACTTAAATTCTGTGAAATAATATTTTTTGGAAACCAAAGTTGATTTTTCCAGTAAGATCAAAGAATTTTCTTATCCTTTGGTCTGCTTTGGTCCCTTTCTTCACTTTCTGTGTAATGTGTTGAAACATCTCTGTTTTTCCTAGCTTGACAGCTAGAAGATGGTGCACTGTTCTGATTAATGACTCAAGACATTTTTCTCATTACAGTTGCGTAGTTTACAAAATGAAACACTCAGAATTTCTCTTTTTTAAAAAACGTGTATTTCTCTAAATGCTAAATCATCAACATAGTAATTAACTGTTTTATATATATATATATATATATATATATATATATATATAAGGAATGATCAAACAACTGGAAAAAATATACCATCATTAAACATTTCCTTTTCATATATATTAAAACATTTCTCTTGGGTCTTTGCAGAATTTCAATAGTAACAATCAGAACTTGTAAGTGCAGAAGTCCCTTTTAGCATTTCGTCTGCTGTAGATTGCTGTGATGCAACCAAAAGGGAAACACAGAAGTAGGGAGTTTAATAGGTTTCTACTCTTACTTGGTTTTAATTTAAGTATTTTCTGCATGTCTGTCTGCACAGAATTTTGTTCTTTGCTTAGGTAGATTTTTTTTTTTACCATGTGTACTCATGCAAACTTAGCCATCCAGTTAAGATAATATATACTCGGTATATATTATAAGATAATATATACTCGGTATATTGAGTTGCAGAGGTCTCTTACTCTGGTCATCAGATCCACTAGTCTGCTCTGTTTAGCACCTTCTGTTGCCTGGCCCTGTGCCGATGCAGTGTCCCTGACCTGCCTTTCAGATCATGTATTTATAAGGACAGCTTCTTTCTTATTTAAGCACTCTAAATAATACTGGAAAATCACAAAACATTAAATATTCCTTTAGTTTCACTCTCCATCAGTTTGTGTCCACTGAGAAAGTAAAATTCTTTTGGTTTCAAACAGTAATGCTTTTCCAGCAACAGCTTCTTAACTTTTTCTTTGCAGGTTATTCAATGCTTTCCAGTATCTCAAATGTCCTTTACAGATGGCCAAATTGTGGGTGGAGCCTGTGTATTGCCAAATCCATATAAAAATAGCAAACTCCTGGGTCAGATAAGACAAAATCTTTTACTGCCCCAAAAGGCCTGCTAGTTTGTCACCCTGGAAGAGAAGCTAGTGTAGGACCAGTTCACCTTAGTGAAGTCTCCTGGATTCCTTTATTCATTACAGTAAAATACCAAACTTGTCAACTTGCTGGTGACATCTTTTATAAATTGCTCATTCAGAAGAGTTTTTGAACTTCCCAGCAAGTATTTGTTACAAATTTGAATGGATTTGACCTGGAAATATTGACACAGTTTGGTTATAGTTGTAGTGTATTATGGTCATTGCATTCCATTGTTGATAAATTGTCCTTGGAGTCCCTTTATGAAAACAGATATGTTCTTAGATTTTAAATATGCTTTTAATGAAGAAAGACAATTGTAGATACTAAAGATGCTAACAGTTAGCCAAATGTTGCTGTTTTGGTTCTGAGTGTCATGACAATTTTCATGATGCTTGACCCAGTTTTACATCCAGGAAAATAAGAGTAATTTTGTCAGACCATTAGTTTATTGCCTGCAATGTGTATCCTCACTTCAGCTGTTTACTTCAAAACATTTGTTAAGGATTACTGGAATTTACAAAGGAAGTCCTGCTTTGAGAATGAGTAAAAGCAAGATGTTGGAGGGGAACGTGGTGTACCCTTTCATAAGAAAACAGCAACCTTCTCCCTCCTCACCTCCTGCCCTACTCCCAAAGAACATGTGACATGTTTCTTTTTAATAACTTGATATTTTAAAAAAATTTAGGGTTTTTTTTTTTTTAATGTAAGGTTTCAGACAGTTCGTAAAAGGGAAAAATTATCTTTTGGGTTCTTTCTAAGTTCTTAAATGAATGGTGTATGCTGTAACATCTTTTACAAAGAGAACTTTTCCTCCCATAGGGGTAAGGAGTATTTGAAATGTATTTAGGTTAATTGCAAATTAAAAAAAGAACAAAGTTTTAAATGGTCTAACAAAGTTTTAAATGGTCTAGTGGTCTGAATTAAAAAGAAAAAAAGTTTTCCATATCAATTTTTATTTGGTCATTCCTGTCCTAATTTTATTAGTGTTACAGTCCTTCATAGAATCCTTTGAGAATACTCGGATAGCCAAGACCTCAATTTCTAATTCAGGGAATTGTGTCAGACATTCCCCTTCCGTTCTTACTGAGGATTTTGGGGTTTGGTTGCTTGTTAAGTCTACTTTCCTTAGGTGAATGAGGTTTATGAGACTGTGGTGTGCCCTTTCTGGTCCCTTCTGACCTGTTTGCTCGTTTCAGCCATGCAGAAGGATTTGGGTTTCAAAGATTTATTGAATGGTTTTTTTTAAGATCTCCCTTGTTTTGTGAAAATTGGAAGCTGTTTGCCAGTTGAAAGAAAAAGCCATTAAAAGGGCTTCAATGAAGCAAAGACTTCACTGTTGAGTTTTACTGTATTACATAAGTATTTCAAATACTTATGTACTTCAAATACTCAAAGATTTCTTGAGCCATACTCGGCTTCAGCATCTAGAGGTATTATCTTTAATATTGATTAAATACTTTAATATATATCCTTATGTTTATTAAAGAATAATGACTTAGTTGCTTTACCTTGCATATCTCATATGTTTCAGGAATTCTTCATAAGTAGATACTTTTGGGGTTTTTTGTTTGTTTGTTTATTTTCAGAGATTAAACTTTATCTAGAAATTCAAGCAAACTTAAATCAGAGAAGCAAAATTAAGATCTTTGTTTTTGATTATAAATACCTTGTTCCTACAAGATAGAAACAAAAATCCTTTTAAAGTCTATTGCATTTACTATTTTAAAATAGCATAACCTTTATTGGCAAATCCCTGCTTTGAATACGTTATCATAGTAATATTCATTATTTAAGTTAGAAACCATTATTAGTCACAGGGTTATTCATGTGTGTCCTGTTCTTAGGTAATCTGTGTCCAGCTAACCCAGAAATGTTAAATGTAGTTCTGCCTTTTACAATAGCCTTTAATTGCTGAATCATTAAGGAGCATGATTAAATATACCAAGTATTTCAGGCACCGTCTTGTAAAGAATTTTGTAAAGGCCTACAGTATTTTTTAAGGCAGATGCTATGGGTGGCTGTTTTCAGTCTTTGTGCTTGAGGATTACTTTCTGTAGTTAATATTGCTTATAACAATATAATAAACTCCCATATTTTGGTTTCTTGAAGCTAGACTTGTTTGGATTTTAAGATTAAATCCTGAAAGCAATAGCAATAACATGCTGTAATAATTTGGTGATTTTTCTAGTTCTTAGTTAAATATAATTTGATGTGCATGTGTAGCATGAAACCATTGTATAAATTGCAGAATATAATCTGAAAAAGCAAGAATAATGAAAAAAATCCCCTTTCTCCAGGTTTCTATTAGCTGAAATATGCTCTCCTTTTTTTTTAGCTGTTCTTTTTATATGGAATATATTTCTACTAGAATTTCATATTTTTAATTTTTCTTTATTTTAACCTCTAGAGGTTCTAAATAGATTCCTATCTATTTATAATTTTGTATGTAACCTATATTTTTAGACATTCTTTTCTCTTAGTTATGCCAAACTAGAGATACTGGTTTAAAGAAAAAAAATCATATGGAGAATGTCAGTGGTGAAGGTATTTGTTAGGGGAAGATTTACCTATACAGATTTTGAAAAAAATCATATATTTCTTAAAAAAAGGACAGTTCTATTTCTCAGTTATTGTATGTGCTTCCCTGCTACAGCTGCAGATATTTTGAATATGATCTTTCTTCCTCTACCATCCGACTTCTTTCTGCAGAGTCGTGCAGTGAAGTCATAATCCTGTGTTTCACATCCATCTGTTACCATAGAAATGATTGTAATAACCTAAATTTAGCATGATGTCTCTCCTGCAGGATCAAGCAGGAGGATTGAATGGGTTGTATGTGAAAGTATCTCTGTGAAAATCAGAATATGTTACCAAAATCTAAATGCTGTGATAAATTTACATGGAAAAAAAAGGAACATCTCAAGTAAAACATATATTGTGCTGCTTTTAGGTTATTTAAGTCATAATATATGAAAACTGCCACGTAGCATGCAAACTTAATATCAGTAATTCTTTTTTGTCCTATCAGGAGCTAGTACAACACACAAGATTCACTGGAAGATGCATATTTTAATCTAAAAAAAAATTTAGTTTTTGAGACTATTATTGGAATGTTTATCATGGTCTGTATATATTAAAAAGCAAAGGAATGAGTTTAGAATTTACAATGAAAACAACAGTTTATTTTCATGTTTAAAAATGCGAACAGAACTTCTAAAAAGTTATTTTCTAGAAATAGAGTAGAAATAAATTTTCACTTTGAAAAAAACACAATTTATCGTTATTGGTTGAAAGCAGAGAGTACTTTATTGAATAGCTTAAGTCCTGTCTTACCACATTTATATTTTTTGGATAGATGCCCTTGCACAGAATTCTACCATTGTTATGTGTGTTTCTGTCTCAAAGAAAGATAAAAAGAGAATGTATTATAAATGTCTAGGAAAACTGCATAACCCAAACTTCAAAATTAGGAAATGCTGAAACTACCATCTACATACAATCACCGTGAAAAATCCATTGAATGGATTATCATGTACTGTTATAAACAGGATTCCAGGACCTTCACATAAAGGATGATCTTTGGTCATCTGATGACCACCTAGTTAAAATATGTTGTTTTGTGACTGGCAAGCAAGCAGCTGCATGAATTATTTACTTCATGTTACTTCATGTTATTGTTAACAGGATTGCTAATTTCCTTGTGGTCCTCATGGAGTATTTCAGCTACATACATGATTTGAATCACTCTGAAGCATTAATATTATCATTTCATAGATAGAAAGATTAGGCACAGAGGGATTCACATCAAAAGTAACTGTTAATTTTGAATGTGATGTTTGAGTTATTTACAAAATAATTTTTTAAAGTATTTTGTATTTAGTGTTATATAACACAAAATATGGTCAAACCATAGCTCTCATTAACATTGTTAGATGATTAATGCTAAAATTTATGATCTATGTAAAATAGATCTTAAAATGTCAAATCAGAGACTCAATGAACAGGGTCTCCCCATTTTCTTTCCCCTCCATCTTCCTCCACACCCTTGTATGTGGTTTCACTGTTACTTTCCCTCTGTTTCAGTAGGAAGAATAAATCTGTTTTTAAAGGGAAACTTTTTTGCAATTTTGCTTCCTTGTTCTGTGCATATCTTTCAACTTTGCAGCAAATCAGGCAAGATGTTCTATTATAAGGCCTGAAATATAGGCAATGATTACTTAGTGCTTTGCTGGTAAACTTAACTCCCAAGTGGTAGTGGGTCAGAAAACAGCATATAAAGCTAAAGAAACCTTGTTTGTTAGTTTTTTCACGTGAACAAAGAGTATATGTTTCTGATTTTAAGATTATTATAAAAACCTTTCATGCTGTGATCCGTATTCCTGCAAAATAGTGTTTCCTGGCTCACCATCTTCATTGATTTAAGTACCTCAAATCAAAGGAAATAAAAGCTGTTGTTCTGTGGAAATATTTGGTTTTGGGTTTTTTTTTAGGGAGGAGGTGGTTTTGATTTATTTTTTTTTCCCATACTATGTCATAAGTCTGACCATGTTTTCAGGAGGTAGAACATAAAAAGCATCAGGAGCTTTTATGCTTTATTGGTGGTTCTGCAGACAGAAGATTGACATTTTCTTGATAATCGTTTTATTTCACTGAAAAATAGGAGCTAGTTAAGAAAAATATTGCCAGTTTTTTGATACATGACTGATATATATGTAGGGAAAAACAGTGGTAGCTTTTTCCTTTATTATGTAAACTGGTGCTGGATATTCTCCTACTTATCGAATGTGCTTAAGTCAGCTGCAAGACAATTATATTGCCTTTTGGTGCTTTGTTATGACTGTAGCTCTTGTGTATTTGAACCAAAAGTGTTAAGATTTGATGAAATGCCTTTTCCTTAGAAGTTATCACCTTGTCAATTCCCTGCTAGAAATCCTCATTGCAGTAAATTATGTATTTTTTTTCTTTTTTTAATTTCTGTTTTGGATTTCTTTATATTTTTTTTTTTTTAATAATTTTTTTGACTGTTCTTTATGGGTTAAGCAATAGTCCCTTGGAAATTAGTAAGTGAAGGTGTAAAGCTATGGTAATTTGTACAGTACAGCCCCTGATTAAATGTGTTAGTCTTCTTATTTTTAAGTTAGGTGATAATGTAGTGTATTTGCAAAGTATGATATAAAATACAGAGCAAAGGAAGTATTGTATGGTTCATGAACTTGTATGAATGAGTGTTGGAGTTGGAATAATAATTAAACAGACAATTTATCTTGACTTTCATTTAAAGAATTACTGCAATAAAGATACATTTTTTAATTAGCTCACAGTGTTTTTGAAAAACAATCAGTTAAAGAAAGGTAAATGTCTTTAATGTAGATATTGTATTTTTTTCTGTAATAAAATGAAAAAAAAGTTATATTTTATGCCTTTGAACATTCTTTTTTGTGAATAGATGTGAATGAAAATGTATCAAAAACTATTTTTTTAAATTTGTGAATGCAATGTAATGGTGTTAATGTAATTAGAACAGATATTTGTCTCAAATGTAAAGAAATTGAAGTGACTATCAGCACAAGTGTTACATATTAATATCAACAATAGTTTCTTTTCTTCGATGGCTACAGCTATACTAAGCCACATTTTTCTAAATTAAAGGTGTTTATGCTTTAAAAGCAACTTCACCTGCTTTGATGGAGTTTGAGGTTCCTAGTCCAATATAATTTAGTTTGCACCTGAAATTACTGAATGATGTTCACTAAGAAATCAGTTATAAAAGAGGGAATATAAAAGCAGCTAAATATGTGGGTTTGGGTTGGGGGTTTTTTTGCCTTTTTTTTTTTTCTTTTTTTGGTTAGACTTGAAAAAGGATTATTTCCTTTGATTCTGCATTTGTATATTTTTCACTTTTCAGGTAAGCTGTTATTTCTCTTCCTCCCTCTCACTTGAAAACCAGCTTTTTATTAACATTTTAGCCACTCCTCATACTCTGTCGTTACATCATACAGGTAAGTTGCTTACCCCTTAAACAATGGTGTCTTCTAAATATATCAGGCATGGATTTGTTGTCACTCTGTGGTAGGCACACGTCCTATCTTTTCTTATGAAGTTCAAGTGAACTGCCTTTTTGGTCAACTCAATTATTGGATTGTAGCTATTTCAGGAGATCATATTGAATAATGAGGATTCATGAACAAGTTTGACATGTTTTCAGAGAGTTTTATATTTCAGGTTTGTACTCCACTGTAGTGTAAAGGCAATTAAAAGTAAAATATAGAAATCCAGCTTGTGACCAAATATAAGCTAATGTAGCACTTCTCTTATGTTGCTCCTTTCATGTATTTGTAAGAATACGTGCAACTATCAAATTGAGAGGTCATATAAATGCTGATTAATGGCTTAGAACACAATAATACTTCTGCTTAAGTGTTGTAGTATATTGGCTAGACACTTGCATCAGAAGGGTCAAGTGATGTCCATCAATTACTAGAAAGTATTCTCAACTTTTAATAACTAAGATTTAAGGAGATTGACATGTACTATCTTGCTTCTAGAACCTTGTAGTATGGTAACAGAGTATGTTTGCTGATGATAGAAAAGAACAGTATGCTTGCATGGGAGTGATACAGCTATATGTAGAATGTACAACTCGGAAAACATTCTGGAGTTTTAGTTACTTAATTATATGGATTGGGAAGCCTGATTGCATTCATCGTAGTCCCATTAGGCTTTTCTTTGAGGGAATTTGTTTCATGGAAGGTAGAAAACGGACTAATTATAGTGAACATCTGGTCCAACCCTTAAGTGAAGCTGAGAGATATGTCTGGATAGATGGTCTGTTTAGGAGCACAAGTGCATCACTGGGTGCTTCAGGTTTCTCTAGGTATGCTACTTCCATTTGAAGAGTTTAAACAAGATAAATGGATTGAGGCTGAATACTCAGGATCTGACAACCTCTGCTTCATAGGAACTTTCAGAGCATTCTTGCTGTTTCTCACAGAGGTTATAGAGAAACACATAATACAAGTTTTTATTCAAGTAATTAGAACATCTATTTAGTTGAGGAGGTAGTGAAATAATATTTAATCTCATCATTCTAAACCACTGAAAATAAACTAAAAAATGAGAAAATAAGGTTGTAGGGTTTAGGTCTTGTGTATGAGGAGTCTAAAAGTATCTTACCTAGGTAAGGAAACCTAGGTATTACTGCGGAAAACTGTAGGTGCTTTCAGAAATGGATGAGGTGAATTTAAAATAACCTGTGTTGGTCTTCAGTAGAAAGTCAAGTGATCAATTTCTGATTTAATTGTGGTGACAGATTTGTATCTATGTTACATCTTCCAGCAAGTCATACAAAGGACAGTCAGCAACATAGGGGAAGTAAAAGGAGAATCTCTATCTGTCTAAATAGGACACTCTTATCTAATGTTTTCATTTAAACATGGACTGGTTTTGCTATTTTGTTTGGGTTTTTTTCACTTTTGAAGATTCTAAAAGTGGATATTGAATAAATCAAACTCTTACACAGAAATATATTATAAACAGTGGTATGTATAAAGCTTTTACTCTCTCTGAATGTTATGACAAACTCTGTATACCAACTCTGAGGATGTTTACATGTAACTTAATATCCTACATAATATCCTAGCAACTGGAAATGTATGTGATAAAAGCAAGTGTAGCTAGTTACACAGCTAGATTTATATTTTGCATAGCCTGTGTGCTAGATTTTAACTGTTAACAACACATTTGATTTACAGGTTAGAAATATCAGTGATGGTAAATAATTTTCTTGTTTGCTTTCTCTTAGATTATACTTTTTAGAATGAACTGGTATGGGAAAACAGCTCATTTGTAGGTGGCCAAAAGACAGAATTCTACTTTGATTTTTTCCAAGTTTTTATGTTCCTGTTTTAATATTAGTTATCAGAAGAACCTTCTATACACCATTTAATAATTCTAAGCATAATCAAAAGGTATTTAAAAGTATTGAAAAATCTACTCAATGTTGTCAGCAGTAACTTTTCTCACTTTTATTTGGTTTATATGTATTCGTCTTTTTATATTTAGGATCACGTGAATTTAGTTACCTTGATATGTAGTGATAAATGCATAACATATCTTCTTCATCTTATGTACCTTGGCCTCCCTCCTTGCATCACCATTAATGCAGAGAAGACAAGGCTATCCCAACATTATTACATCATAGATGCAAATACTCAGTCACTGGGAGTTTAAAGTAGGGGTTTGGTGTGTTTGCGTTTTGGGCTGACATTCCGGTTTTAGTGAACTAAGTCAGCTAAGCAATTTTCCAGGTAAAACAGGTGGAATATTGATTATTTCTAGTTCTACAGCCAAAGATACACTTTTGGATTCAGTATTATTTTTGAAAACAGCCTTTTCCCATTGTTGTTTCTCATACTTTGAGATCATATCTGAGACACACTGAACCAGTTGTGTTTCCGTTCTAGGTGCTTCGTGATAGTGCATTTAGTTTAATTCTTTGGCAAAGGCAGGCTTGACAAATGCTTCATCATCATGACTTTAGTTTTGAAAGTACACAACAGTTACGTGTATTTTAAAGTCATGGAAAAGAACCAGGGTCTTGAGAAACTTTGTCTGCTAAATATAAAATGTCCCCTATGGACAAACTTCCTGAAGCTCCCTTTTTCCCCATACATCTTTTGTATCTATGGTGTTGTGTGCCCCATGAAAGAAATAGTGGACTTCTGTAGGAAGTCTGTCTGTTTTGCCATATGGGACAGTAAAGTGTGCTATATCCTTAATGTAGTTGTGGTTATTGTACTTATGTGTGTCTTGTGTGGTACAAACAATTTTTCTAGAAGTAGGACCAACAAGTGAATTGTTTGAAAACTCTGGGTAATTGTTACAGGTATTAAACAAGTTATTAAGAGTTATTTCATTGTGAAGCGTCTGAAATGGAAATATATTTAGAAAAAAAGTACCTTAGAGAATTTCAGAGATGCGGTCATAGTTGAATGCGTTCTTTACCCCATTCTTTTCCATCTGTCAGACTTGCAAACAATCTTGCTTACTATCATATCTACCAAATCCCAGATATGGACATATCATATATTTAATGTATGTAAATACTTTATCACGTAAAGAAGATCAACAACGGATAGTTGAAAACACTTCAACCTTGTGATTTGTAATGAATAGGGAGTATTCTGTGCTGTTCCTGTGTAGTCTTTTTGTAGTACTAAAATCTTTCTCTTCGTTCTTATAGTCTTCAGTTTCTCTTGTGTGACTGACTATTCATTTACAGTCATAGCATCTTTGGGTCTCAGATACAAAAATTATAAAATATATTGCAAGTAATGGTGCCATGTGAAGATTGTATTAAGTTTTTCATTATTGTTCTGCTTTCTAAAAAAGACCTACATGGCAGATAAAAATTCTTCTAAAAATAATCTGTAGTAGAATATCAATGTTTCATTATGTCATGACTTTCTACAGAAATCTTTAACTTTCTTGCCTTTCTTAACACCTTTGGTAGATGAGTGACCATACATTTGGTGGTGAACTAGATAATTTGCATATGAAAGTAGAAGTGCAGTCATTTATCCTAAAACAATGTGATATATATCATAACATGTGAGTTCCAAGTAAATGAAAATTTCTGTATAAAAGCACAAGTTTAAATAGCAGAGGAAGCAATGTGAAGAGAAAACATTTTCTGTAATATCTGGCATTAAAAAATTGTTTTGACGGCTACAGGATGAAGCTGTGCTGTATCTTGAGAAATGCTTCTATTTATTTGGCAGAATCATGGGAGAATTTTAGTTTTAGATTGCTATCAAAATTAATTGTACAGCCTTTCTTTTTAAAGTATTCTTTATTCCTTGACTATATCGAGATACCATTTTCCTTCTCTTGTACCAGGTAAAAATGTCTGTGAGAGATGTCAATGTCACTTCATTTTTCATTTTTTTTAAAAATCCTAAATTAACACAGATAAGGAGAAGACAATATTCTGGTTGAACTGATATTTGGAAGTTATTCTTTCATTATAATACACAGTAAATTAGAGATACCATGTTTTAGTTAGGTTTAATGGTGCATTTTAATTTTTGTTTCTATAATATTTTTCAAGTTTACTTCACCAATTTGTTGATTACTCTCTTCCTATTTTCGTCAGTTTAAATTCTATGTACTCCTAAGTGAATATTCTGTCATATTTTTAACCTCCTCCCCAAGCTAAATTAAAATGGAGATACAAAAATGAAAAATATAGGTGTTTTTACTTCACAGAGTAATTGAGGTTGAATGGGACCTCTTGTCCAGTACCCCCCTACTGGAAGGTCATCTTGTCTAATACCCCCTCCTATTCCAGAAGAGCTACCTAGAGCCAGTTGGTGAGGACCATCATACACAACTCACAGAATAAGGAATGACCTGGAGCCCTTTAACAGTAGCTGGAAATAATTTGGGAGGATAATTCATGCAGATTTTAGCCAGTTTTCTATCAGTGCCTAAAAGTAAAGGCTGTGCACGATGAGTAAGTTTAGAAATCTAATAATTAGCCTCCAAGTTGAGAGGTTCTTTATCTTTGATTTATCTTTGCTCAGTTGAAATATTAGTTGCATTTATTTTTTTCCTCTGAGAAGTTACCATTGCAGAAGAGCATTCTTAGAGTTATTGGTAGTTACTTTAACACCACTCAAGCTATTAAACTTGAGTGCCATGACTATTTTACAGGGTAGGACTGTAGCTCTTTTGACATGTTAGTTATTACTGTAGCACAGGTGAAGATTTCACCCAGTTTGATGGCTGTGGAAGTTGAAAAATCAAACTCAATTGCTTTACATACCAAATAGAATTAAAATGTAAGATGATGTCATTCTTAAATCTTTTGTTCATGATTAGTCCTTTTTTCATTATGTTGAGGACCTGGGAGTTGTGCTCTTTTTTTCTTTCAAATTTGAAAGACTTTTACAAATTTTAGAGGCTCTTATATGCAGTGTAACCGTTTATTCTAATAAAGCATCCATTCTTAGTTGGTAAACAAGTCGCACAGTGCATTGTGAATTAGTTTTGCAACATCTAATTTACATTTTTGTTATTTACTTGTTGGCATTACCATGATGGGTATTGTAAAAGGAAATGCGGAAAGTGTATACAAGTTCTGGAACTCACATTGCATGTTGAGAAATTGATGGCATTGTAGTATCTGTGCTGGTGAACTGGGATGAGAAATGCTGGAGTAGCACACTACTTTAAAATCTGTCCAAGCTTGGGTAAATTCTTAGGACAAAACAGAATTTGGCGAGTTTTGAGTAAATGAAATACTGATGGATTTCCTTGGGAAACTGCTGTTAAGTAACAAATTTATTGGATCTTTGTACTTCTGGGTACAGAAGCACTTTTGTTGCTTTGATGACAGTAGCTGAGCAGGTACAGAATGATAAGTATTCTGACTTTGCTGTTTAGAATTATACCTGTGTATTCTTATTTGATTTTTATGTTTTTACTGTAGAGCCCTTTTTCCAAGCCAAAATTTTTTGGCAAAATCTTTGACTTGTAGAATGCTGTTACAGTTTCAACTAGGATTCCAGTTGAAAGAAAGCTTGTCCAGGAGGACTTCTAGTGGTGTCACCTCCGAATTTCACTGACAGTTTTCCATGGATGTTTTGAAGTCCTGGTTTAGTTAACATATCTAGACATTAATAGTGTGATATCACGACTTTGTTTTTTTATTCAGCTTGTACTTGCCGCTATCAAAGGACATACACTAGTGGTTACATTGTGAGGGGAAAGGTTTTATGAGCCTGTTGGAGGCTCTCAACCTTAGATTCAATTAGATGTTGCCTAGTATTTATGTGAGATTAACACTTAAAATATAATTTCATTAGATAAAAATGGAATAAAACAGATGTATACAGTCTTCAGATAATTTTTTTATTTAAATTCATCTCAGTTTTTCTTAATATTTCTATCTAAGTAATGATACCAAGAGGTGAGGTCCTAATACATTTGTCGTCATGCAAAGCACTTTTTACCTATAATTAATATGTATTTAGAGAATGCAACATTAAAACCAAAAGATCACACCTGCTGACAAATCTATCTTAATCCATATTTTAAAGCACCATTATGGTCATCAGCAAAATCTTTTTCATAAACAGTACTAGAGTGCTAAGGACCCAATGATCCAGTGGACACTGGTATTTTATATTTTTCAGGAGCACAATGGAGCTGAGCTGATCCTGCCAACTTCCTCTACGTTTTCTGGGACCATGAAAGAACTGGCAACCCTGCCTTTTAACACTGGCTTATTTTTAGCTTGTTACTGTAAACTATTCATCAAATCCCAAGATTAGAGAATAATTTGTAAGGCACTTTTAAGAAGGAGTTAAAATTAGTAACATTTCAGGCACTGAAAACTTTGATTTGCTATTGTACTTGCATCAGTTGCGCACATTTTTAATATTTGAATGCTAGCAAGGGAGCATAAAGACTCAAGATTGAAAAATCAGTTAACTAACATATCCCCCTTTCAAAAGAACTGTTCACTTAAAGAAATTAATGTATTTTTTTGTACAAATAATGGCCTGAAATTGTAAATAAATATTGAAGTTATTTTATATTTTATGCATTTGGTATTAATTTTACTTAAATACTTACCACAGATAAATGCCACTTAAAATACCTTGGCATTTCGAATTACAGTATAGCTCCTCTTGTTTTGTAAGGTTCATGCAATTAAGTTTTTCTCCCTTTATATCTAATATTTTTGTTTTCATTAAGATAACTGATTTTACTTGACTGAATTTATAATCTATTCTCGTTTGACCAAGGAAAACTTTTCATGTGCTTTTAGGAGGAGCTAGAATCTTATGTTTATGGCACTAAATTATTATTACTCTGCACAGAGCATGGACTGCAACATTAATGAAGCAATGACTGTTTTAATGTTGATGGTTTCAGGTTTTACCAGGCAATAATGGTAAAACAAACAAACAAATGCAAAAACCTGTACATAAACTAATGTATGTTGGGGTTTTTTTGAGATAATAACTTGAATGTGTGAATACAACTTCAGGCCATTCACTTAGGTCCTGTCACGGGTCACCGCTGAGAAAAGATCAGTGCCTGCCCTTCCTCTTCTTCCCTTCACAAAGGAAGTTGTAGACTGCAATGAGGTCTCCCCTCGGTTTCCTTTTCTTCAGGCTGAACAAGCCAAGTGACCTCAGTCGTTCCTCATATGGCTTCCCCTCAAGGTCCTTCACCATCTTCGTTGTCCTCCTTTGGCTACTCTTTAGCAGCTTAATATCTTTCTTATATTGTGGTGCCCAAAACTGTACACAGGACCTGAAGTGAAGCTGCACCAGTGCAGAGTAGAGCGGGACAATCACCTGCCTGGACCGGGTGGTGATGCTTTGCTTGATGGCCCTAGCACACGGTTGTGACAGGGCACAGTGCTGATTTGTATTCACCTTGCTGTTGACCAGAACTCCCAGGTCCCTTTCCTCAGTGCAGTCTCTCCTTCCCTAGTCTGTATGTACATCCAGGGTTGCCCTGTCTCAGGTGCAGAATCCAGCACTTGTCTCTGCTAAACTTCATATGGTTGGTGACTGTTCAGCTCTCTAATTTGTCCAAGTCTCTCTGCAGGGCCTCTCTGTCTTTGAGGGAGACAACAGCTCCTCCCAATTTAGTATCATCAGCAAATTAACTTATATACCTTCGAGACTTGGATTGAAGCTGTTTACGAAGATTTTGAAGAGCACTGGTCCTAAAACAGAGCCCCGTGTAACCCCACTAGTGAGTGACAGGTTACCAGTCTGATTCCCATTCACTATTATCCTCTGTCCTTGACTCGTGAACCAGTTGCTCACTCATGATGTGTTTATCCAGTTGGACATTTTGTCCAGAAGGATGTTGTGAGAGAGTATCAAAAGCTTTACTGAAATCCAAAAAGATTACATCAACTGGCCTTCCTTGACAGACTTGGTGGATTCCCTCATCATAAAAGGAAACTAGATTTAACAAGCAGGACTTTCCCCTCATGACGCTATGCTGGCTGTGACCGATAACAGCATTGTCCTTCAGGTGTTTCTCAATATCTCCCAGAATAATCTTCATAATTTTACCAGTCACTGAACTGAGACTGACAGGGCTATGGTTTCCAGGGTTGTCTTTCTTGCCCTTTTTGAAAACTGGGACAACATTTGCCTGCTTCCAGTCAACTGGGACCTCTCCAGATTCACAAGACTGTTCAAAAGTCATTGAAAGAGGCCTCACGATGACATCAGATAGCTCATTGAGTATTCTCAGATGAATCCCTAGTCTCATAGGAATCCAGCTGGAGCAGCAAATCCTGCACAAGTTCAGAGGCTGCTGAGAGTCTATCATTCTCACAGCCATGGACCTCGAGCTCAGGGCACTGGGACCCCATTAGTCTATTAGAGGTTTTGAAAACAGAGCCAACAAAAGCATTAAACACCTCTGCCTTGTCTCTGTCCCTGTTTTTGAAGGGACCATCCTCATCCTGTAACGGGCCGATGTTACTTCTGCACTGTCTTTTGCTGTTAAGGTATTTGAAAAAGCTCTTTATATTTTCCCCCGCAGTACTGGCCAGCTTTATTTGAATGTGTCAGTACCTTGATTCAATATTTTTATAATATTGTATGGCTCAGTTTTTGCTAGGAGTCCCCACTTTCACTTTAAAATCATCATTGTATGATTGCTATGGTATGTGTCTTCTGTTGGTTCCATGGTATAATTGTTGATAGTTTGACAATTACTGATATCTATATTCTTTTTATGATGGTTGTTAAAAATCATGGTCAATTGATAAGCAACAAGAGAGAAAATCAATGCATCAATGATGAAAAATTCTACAGAGATAAATAAATTCAGCAAAGTCAAAAGTTTATCTTGTGAGCCCAGTGCAGCATAATTTTTGCATTTCTGTAGTTGAGAAAAACAACACCAAAATATTCGGTATATAATCTCTGAGTAATGAATCCAATTTTCATTAATTGTACCTGAAATTAAAATTAAATTATATTATGAGAAATTTTCTCATGTTTCATGTTTCACTGGAAATACTTAATAATTTATGCTAATTTGATATTCTGGAGTGGTGACAGAGGTCAGAAGGAGTCCTACCTTCTTTGACTGACTCATTGTGCTTTCATCAGTTAAATCTTTGGTATGTTGAAGTTATACTTCGCTTTACCTTGGCCAGTGAAAATTACTGAGAATTTATTTTGACTTGATAGCAATATGCTAATGGTCTTTGTTTGCAAGCACTGTGATTAGCTAGTGCAGTAAAGCCATGATACAAATGTATTTTCATATTAAAGGTATAATTAATAAACACATTATTTCTCATTTTTTGGAAAGTTACTTGATAAGTTGAACGTTAGCATTTTTATCTGGGTATATCATTCTGTCTTACCTTTCCACCTTTGACTTTCTAGGGAAAATATTTGGTTTAGATGTTTGAATCATTACATATTTTGAGCTAAATTACTTCAGTGTCTGGCTCTGATATTTGGACAAATGAAGATGTGAGTTGGAGCAACCTTGTCTTAATCACAGTGATATAACATGGAAGTGGTAGTCAAATAAACAAAACAGGAACAAATAGTATTTCTGTCACTTAATTTTAAACTTTTATCTAGCTTTATCCTGGATAAACCATGAGACTCGCACTTGATCCATTCCCTCTGAATTCTCATGTACAAACTACAGTACTTTTACTCTTTACACAGGAGTTGTTACTGTTGTTTTGGATCTTGCTGTAATCATTTAATCCTATGTAAAAGCAAGACTGAAATTACCACTTGAGGCTATTTATCAAATAGCGTAAATACCTTCTGCTTCAGGAGTTACTGAAGTAGTGTAGGATCATTGGTATAAAGTGAACTATCTTAGGTTTCTAAAAACTAAAATATTGTGACTTTTGCTATTTGCTATTTGTTTATTGCTATCAGAACTGGTGACAAGACTTAACAGTTCTTCTCTGTTGAGTTATTGTGGGCCTTTTGCTTAGCTCCAGGGTGGAAAAGAAGCCCAAACCAGCAAAACTAAGCTCTCCTGTACTTCTTTTCATCCAAATTCAAGTCAATTCAATACAATTCAAGTCTTTTTTATTTTGGGTTTGCGTCTGTGATGCATAGTTAGGAAGAGTGAATTCAGTGTGGGTTTTTTTCAGAAGGCTCTATTTTCTCTGCTGTGCTTGGTCAGCTGTTTGACGCTTGTGGAGAAAAAAATATTACTAGATAGGTAAGTAGCTTGAAACCCTTTCAAAAACCTTGAATGCTAGACCATTGACCTTGAATTTCACTCTTTATATGGTATAAAGTCTTTATATGATGTAAAGGGTACACATGCTTATAGTTACTTGCATTGGTGAAATGATAGGCTTCTGCATTTCATAGTAAAGAATCTATTGGTACCTAGATTTAGTAAGTTGGGGTAAGAAGTATAATGGTTATAAGTGTGTGAAATGCTATAGATTAGTGTATGGTGGGACCTTAGCGGTCAAACAAGAGTCTTTTTATTTTATATTTGCTTTTAACTCTTCTCAAGTGTAAATGCTCTTGTCCTTCCAGCTACGGTCTCTATGGATGTGTCACTTGCACCACAAGTTTATATGTGATTTTTTAAAACTGGTGACTCCTTCTGTGTAGCAGAGGATGCCTTTTCTCCAATTAAGCTCATTATCCTGAGAGAATGGAATTATTCTATTTTCTTGTTTTGAAAGAGCTACTGTGTTTATATTTCACAGTGTGAAACATTGGATCTGTGGTAACACTGGATGGCCAGGTAATAACAATATTTAGCCAAATTTTCACAGTACACTTAACCTCTGAGGGTCTAAATAAGAAATATTTCCAATGTGATTTAATAGGAATATTGTTTTCCTATTGAACTATTAGTAGGCTTGATAAAAGCTCATCTGCAATATGCATTCATGTTTCTAAGTGTTACTTAAAAATACATTACTTATTACATATCTCAACAAGGGAAGATTTCAGGCATGATTTCAAGCTGCATAAAACAATTTATGTTAAACAAAAGACCAGTTTTGATGATATTGCACTTGAATAAAGGTGTCTTGAAGAACCTCTGTGGCTTTTATACATCAGAAGTTTGTCAACTGATACAATATCTGTACCTTCAAAATCCTGTGCAATTAAAATTTAGTTTTGTTCTTGCCTCAAAAATTAGTTTAGTGTTGAAAAACCAATCTGTTTTACAGGTATATTTTTCTAAGGTTTTAAAAAATATTTCTTTCAAAATCAGAAGCTATTGCTGCTTACAAATCAAAAGGCTCATTCAAAATGCTATGTTTTTATTTCCTGAATTAACTAATATTGACAAGGTTGTCCTTCAGAGGATTGTAATACAGTATTTAATTATCAATTCTAGTTTCCTTTAATAACCTGTAAAAAGATAATAATTATCTCACATATAATCACTGGCTGATACACTTAGCAGCCCATCTATGACTCATTCTTTACAATTACTCACACTTTGTAGCCTTGAGACATAAAGAACTCCAGGCTTTTCTTGAAGATTAAGTATTGTTAATGGTTAAAGGTATTCTAAATTTTCCCATTCTACATTGTAAATGCCCTTGAATGTAGACAGGAATGACATCTTCAAGGTTCTGTGAGCATTCAGTCTCAAATAACCAAATGATTAGTTGGTACTTGAGCTTTCCCTTGACTGTCCAAATTAATAATAAGCTGCTGGATGTTGTACATGAGTACCAAACTGTGATAATTGGAAAGTTATTTAAATTCCAGATAAACCAACTAAGAAGATACGAGTACTTTTCAGTTTCAAGAATTTTAGATAACATTTAATAATATATATTAATTAAGCCTTCAGAGCATTTGAAGTATGAGTTACTTCAGCTTGAACTCCAAGAAGATCAGCTTTGATCTACTAATAACAGACTGATGATCCAATGTAATAGAACACTGAACTTGTTTTTAAGGGATAGAAGTTGACATCTTGGTTTCTTCTTGGTTTTTGTGGCTAATAGAAATAATAGAAGAGCAAGAACTCTCCAAGCCTTCAGTGTTACTCTAATGCATATGCAGTAAAGTTTTTAAAAAAAAAATAAAATCTGCAAAGCCAAAGGTATCTTATGTTAAGTAAGATACAACCATTAAAAGCTGAAACTGCCACACTTAAAATTTTGGTGAAACAGCAGCATGATGTTTATTTTAGATTAGCAGTGTTCATATTATTTTAGTTCTAGTATCTTCATGTGGATTGCAGTAATTTACCATCTTTGACTTTTCCTTGTGCAGTGGGTACACTTTAAAGTGTTTTGGAATTTTTTTTATATATGAATTATAGTTATTTTAAGATGTTGGAAAAAATCCAGTGGTCAATTTGAATAGGGTAAGGTTTATTGAGCAATATGCTACCTTACTTTTTGATGAAAAAATGGTGTGTTTTTAATAATAATTTTTTCTATTACTTTTCCCAGATATAACAAAACAGTATGAATTACCAATACATCAAAACAAAAATATTGCAATAACAAATCAAAGTAGAATTCTATAAAATCTTTTTAGATGAACTAAAATTTTGGCTTCTCACCCATTTAGAAATTTACAAGCATGAGTAATAGATGTATTTTGCATGCTTTCCTGTGTTACAATGTTTTCTTATGAATGAAACTTTTGGAGTGTAATAGAAATATATTTTAGCTCATCATGTCTCTATCATTTTCCAACCATATTATCATTATCTTCTGTGTTGAAATTTTCATTTATACTACTGTTGAGCTTGAGATACTTGAAGTTATCTAAATGCTTATCAACTTTTGATAAAGTCCATATATTCAGCTTTTGTTAAAATTAATTCCTCAAAATTCATTTAACTTCTCTATCCTTAAGGAAAGCTGAATGTCAGGTGCCACAGTTGAAACTACATAATTTTCAGGTATCTGAGTTGGATATGTTTTTGAAACTACAGACAAAAAAGTTAAATTTTCTTCCCCTCATTGCCTCACCTTAACAGCACCTTCCAATCAAAACTAACTAAATAACAGGCTCTTTCCGACATCTGCCAAGGGGAGGTTATTGGATGTGAATTGTAGACCGTTTCTCATCTGTTTAGTAGTATATAAGTAGCCACTAGATATCACTAGAAACCAAATCAAACCACAACAAAAAAAAATACCAACTAAAACAACAAAATCAACAAACAAATGGTTTCTGAATCCTTATGTTAAAACAGCAGTGTTTTGTATGGCCATGTGTTTGTTAAAGCTTGTTTGTTTTCTAAACCCTGTAGTCTTGTGTGGTTATATGCTAAGTTTAGTGGAATTCTAGCTCTGATTTGTGACCTTCTTATAGATCTTTTTTCATTTAATCTTAGTTGTGAATTTGGTAGGGATGCTTGGTATACTTTGCCAAGCTGTCACTATTTTACTGAGAGGCATTTTGCCTCTTATTGGCACAGCAGAGGAGGGCTGTGTCACCAAGCCCTGACCTAGACAGGGATCTCATTTTGAGGTTTTAAAGTTCTTAATGTTATCACTCTGACAATCTGTATCTCAATTTGGATTTGGGGCTGGGCTCTATTTACTTTACAGTTGCAACTACTTCAGTTAGATTTTGAGTTACTCTGTGACTTTATTCGGCACTGTGCATGTTGCATGTACTTTCTCTCTCTGAAATATGTTATTGAGTGTGGTCTTGGTCTTGTTCTGTACCAAAGTAGGAGATGAAAGCTTTGTGGTCTAACAGTGAACAGAGGTAATAAGTATTGCAAAGTTCAGTCTTGTGTAAGCATATGATATCTACTTTATGGATGCACGTTAGTTCCTGATTTTGTTATTGGTATAGCTTTTAGACTGAAATGCAAGCCCTTTTTACTGTGAAAAGCAACTGTTGTATGACTGACATGTTGCAGTAGAAGAAAAGAGCAACTTTTGTTTTGGTTTCACTCTCCAGCTGAATGTCTCATTTGCCAGTATTTAGAATGCATTATTGTGAAGGCAAATAAGAGTGTTAGTGTTTGCTTTCCTCCAGAGCTTCAATATACAGTGTAGCGATAAAAAAGCTTAAAAATATATAATCACTAGTATTTCCAATTCTATACAGAAAACTACCATGCATTGTAATGCTACAGGGAAAATTGCTGCAAATATATCTTTAAAAACATATTTTTGCAACACTATTATAAATCTAGGTCTGCAACATGCCATGTCTTAATTAGGACATCTTGTTATATAGCATGGCAAAATAAAACTGTCTTTTAAATAAAGTATTGTCAAGTCATAGGTTTTGGTTTCTAAGGTGGATTGCAAATAAACATGTTGGTTATGTGTCTCTTGGATTCTGGAAGAATAGGGTAGTTCTTTGTCATGTAACTTTACTTTTTGCTTTCAAAACACTGAGTAGATGTTGAAGACTGCCTTCTACTGTACAAGTAGCACAGTAATCTCTTTTAACTAGAGATGATAACTAAATTGTTTAATTTAGTTTTAGTTAATTGTACAGTTCAGACAATTTAATTTTGTAATTAAACTTAGACAATTTAGTTTCAAATGTTTACTGAACTGCCTTTCCAAAAGCATGTGAAATTGCAAAAATATGTTCATTTTTATATATATAAAAGTAGGAGTTCCTTTGCAAGCTTTTGAATATTTTCAACACTTGCATCTATAGAATTTTGGGTGACTATTCAGAAAGTGAAGCATTTTCTATTCAGTTGTATTTTAGTTTCGAAGAACTTCTGTGCTGCAAATAACTCCACAGTAGTTTTTCTCCCTTTTTTCTATTCACATGTGTAAAAGCCGCCAGACTAAATAATTTGTAATATATGTGGACCTTGTTTTCTATAAATTGTTTTTTTCTGTTTATGTTTTATTGGTTGAGAAACAGGAAATAGTGCACTACGGTTCTTCTTTATCACTGAAGTATAAAGCAAACATAGGAAGAAAATCAGCATGATTAAAAAATGTTTGAAATATATTTTTATCTTTCATGTTGAACTGTACTTCCTTTTAAAAAATTAGGTGAATGCACTTAAACTGCCACTACTGCATGACTGAATATTTGCATTCTGTTATTTACTAAATTTCAGTTCATCAGTCTTACTCTTGGGCTTTGGACATGAAGTCATTAATGCAATACTGAGGTTGAGGAATTAATCTGAACTATAACTTCAGGAATACCGATGTATATTTCGTGAGTTTGAGAAAGCTCATTTAGCACAGTTCTGCAGTTACACACAGCATCCTGTTACTTTCTTCATTTCAAGCTCTTGATCTGATTCTTCCTTCTGTTCTTCATGACCAATGTATATTCTTAAGGAATAAACAATGTAGGTTCACGTCCCCTGTCTTATGTTAATTTTTCCACGTGAAACAAATTCTTAGTCGGAATTTTAAAATTAAATGAAACAAAGCAACCAACACTAAATTGAAATTCTCAGTGTAGATATTGACCCTTCATAGAGGTAGAACTTCTTTAAGTGTGCTACTGTGAGGGTGGCCTAAAATTTAGGATTTCTGTTGTTTGCTTTGTTCAAAGTCTGTTTTTAATGTTTAAAAACACCTTGCCCTCCACTGTAATGAAATACCATATACTGGAGTACAAACAACAGCAGGGTCTTTCTTAAAATGAAAATTTTAGTAGTGAAATAATAAAAAGGTCATCTAGACTGCATATTTCTTCCATTCTTCAATTTTTTTCTCTTAATTTGGATAAATATTGACGAAGAGATGAGCAGTCATATATTTCCAAATATCTGATGCCAGTTAAAAAGATAAAGATATGTTCACTTCTGCAAAACTATGCTTAGTATATAAAAGTTAAATCAAAGCAAATCACCTCTTTTAAATATTTGCAGATTTGATGTGTTCTGTGATATATTACAAAGTATTATTTCATACTGTGAAAGTGTATGATAAAATACAGAGTAGGTAATCAAAAAAGCACATCCCCTCCTTTGTATAACAGTGAGAAATATGGGAAATACCAAAATTGTCAGAGAACATAATCATTCTGATTATATGTATGTATCTTTTTTCTGTGCATTCTTTTTAAGATATAAGGAATAGATTAATTTTAATTTTTTAACAAAAACTGTCTTCTAAGAAAAATAAGGCCATCATTCTCTTGTAAAATGATGAAATGGGTATGTAACCTGACGATAATTAGAAGGAAATTCTCTATGTGGCTATGTGTAGAAAAGAGAAATTTCAGGGAAAAAGTTGAAAATAGAATATATAAGTTGATCATTGTCACGGTATTCTAGCTTGTTTGTTGGAGTAACAGATGTAACTTCTCTACAGAAATATTTTTCATGTTATCTTTTAGATCATATTAATTGTATTTGGAATAAATAAATGAGTACCCAAATGGTTTAATTCCTCTCTACCAAATGGAGTAGCTGTAGTATAATAGTGCTTATTTGTTAAAATGCATATTTTGTATGCACTGAAAGATTTGCATTTCTTGGTACTTTTGCCTCAAATTTATAGCCATTTTAGTATTGAAGAAAATATATGAGAAAAATGTTGCAATCCCAGACACTTACTGTTATCTTTTGTCATCAAATTTCTCCAAAACTACTGTATTAAATGGGATCTGAAACACGTTTAAATGTTTTTATATTTTCTTAAAAGTAATTGTATTATTTTTATAATGAGTAACCATTTTTGATATAGTACATCAATTTCATGCATTTAGTAAAGTATTGGACACTAGACAGTCAGTGTGCCATAGACATCCATCTCAATCAACTCCATCAAGTCATTTTGAATTAAAGATAAATCTGAATTTTAAATATTAGGAATATGTTTTAAATTTTCTGGGGAGGAAGTGTAGGTATGAGCATTTCTGCATTAAGCTTGAGTACTATATATTTTCAATGGGTTTACAGAAGACCTGATGTAAAATGTGATGAAATATATGGAATTCACGATCATGGTAATTATTTTCATTTTTTTGCTGAATATAGAGAAGGCACTGGTAGGAATACTGAGCTATCACTGCATATTCTAAGTACTTATATAAATTATACGCTTACACCCAACCTAGATTATTATGAATGTGTCATCATACCTAAAACAAAAACGCACAAGTTTTCTACTTTTGAGAAGACTTCTGTCTGTATTCTCAACACCAGAACTGTCCAAAAACTGCTGCTGGAAGTGAAGAAATTCCCAGCTTACAACTTGAACTGTTCGTTTAAATACAACAATATACATGCTTTCACTTTACCTACATGCTTTGCGAAAAAAATAGATACAGCTATACCATTTTATCTGTTTTCTTGATGCACAAATTATGATTTTTCTGAATATTTTCCTTGTCTCATGACTAGCTCAATTTGTATTGCAGTTACAGCAGTAGCTTTTTGCTTTTATATTTTTTTTACCTTTTTTGTTATTTGATGCTTGGACAGTTTCCATCTCATGCAATGTTTTGAAGGTTGAAGAAGCATCTAATGAAGTTACTGATGGCACATTTGAAAAGAAGATTTACAGAATCAGAACATATATATGTTGTAAAAAAGTTTGTCACTCACTTTTGAAAAAGATTATTTTCTGCTTTTTAATTCTCAGATTACTTTAATGAGGACTATTTGGAGTTGTTTATACTTTAAAATACAGTTTGTGGCTTTGTAAGTCTAGTTGTAACGTAACTAGTACTGAGAAGAAAATTCTTTTTGTTAACTTTCTACAGCTCTTGTGTTATTCCCCTTAAAAATTTGATTGTCTATATAGTAACAAGTAGTATATAGTACTTTTCTTCATTGACCAAAACATTTAACCTTGAAACAACAAAATATCTGTATTTTGCTTTCCTGAAAAGTTATATGAAAATTATGTTTAACAACCACTGTATTTTTGTGCTTATATATTACAAAAATAAACTAAAATCAAAAGTCCTTGAACCAAATCAAAGGTTCCAAAGCACGTATTTAAAACCCTATGAGCTTTGTAGGATAAGTTTTCTTTAGAGTAAGTCTAGTGTTTAATTGTTGCATAAGGTTCAAGATTTCAGCTACAAATCCAAAAGTTGTTGTAATTTCTATTTCCCAGTTTTGTCAGGGATAGTTGGTAGGACTTCTGCTATTGAAGGATCATCTTCCATTGTGGAATGTAATTTTACCTTTAAGTCCCTCCATGGCAGCTCTGTCTAAACTTGTTTTAATTTCTCTTCATTTACTTTGATATAAATCTTCTACATCACTTTTTCAGTGGATGAACAATTAATAAAATGAACAAATCAAATGCCTTTGGTGGTGTTCATCTAGTTCAAGAATGCATAGGACATTAAAAAGGTCCATTTTTCTGTAGCAATAATATTGTAGGCATACTGCTTAAAAACAAAAGTGGCATGTTTTTTCTTTACACAGCATTAGAGTTTTTCTGATATCCAGTAGTTTTCAAAATGAGCTGCAGAGCTTACAAGTTCACACATTCCTAAAAACCTTAGCTCTTTTAGATTTGAGAGAACCAGTTCAAATCAGATATGCTTGTTAGAGAAGAGACAACATATGAGATTTTGTAGTCATTACGCAGGCAAAAAAAGCAGATACATCTAGTTTCAGAAATCTGCAGAGCAGTGACATGGCATTCCATTCAATTTTTTACCAGATATCACAGACTGGAAATGTGAGCTTTGGCTGATACTGCTGGGAAGGAGAGTGCGGCAGGCAGCTGTAATTCCCATCCTGTAAAGGTACTGATGCTTAAAGTCTCTGTAGTCCAAATTAGTACAAAAAAATACTAAAATGTTGAATTTGGACCTTAGATCTATATTTCAAAGTTCATTTTCTTCCAACTATTCCTAGGTGTTCTGTGGATACATTTACGATTTTTTTGCTTTTTAGATATTAGTAAGGAGGACCTACTCCTTATTTTGGAGTTGCTTGCAGGTTGCTTCCTGAAACACTGTGGAACACAGCTCTAGTGTTTTCCTAGGGTTTGAATTAAAAAATAGGTTTCTAAAATCAATGATATCCAATTGTTTTAAATTAGGCCATAATTTTATTACATGTCCTTGTAAATTTGGTTGCTTTAAAATTAAGGTTTGGAGCATTGACTTTTCTGCCTCAGAAAATGTAGCTCAATTTTGAGTCTCACTGAGTCTTAAAAAAAAAAAAAGCTTTCTGGTTTTAGTGTGATTCTTAAAAGTGCAATGTTTCTGAAAGTTATTTTAGTGCAGGGTGAGCTGCAGACAGTTGTTCCAGTGCACTCATTGGCCGTATCTTACCAGCATCAGGTTTGTCTGCAGTACAAAAACTAAATTCATTTGTGGAATAAGATTTTTTTTTTTTGTGGTATATCCTTAAGGAATCATAAAGCCTAGAGAGTAACTGACATTAACATGACTCCATGTACTGTAAAACCCATTCCGTTTTATATATTTTCAGGGAGTATGGAGTGGCACAGGAAGGAAATGGCATATCGCTGGAAAGTTGCTCTAATTCAGCACAGGATTCTTGTGAGAAATTACTTCTAATATTACATCATCCTATTCTGTTTTTCACAGTTGACAGTCTAATTTCTTCATTTTTTATGCCACTTTTGTTCATATCAGTAACCACATTAAAGTACATTTAGCAGATTAAATAGGCTCTCATCAGTGTTAGTAGTGCACATCTGATAGCGTGACAGTTTAGTACTATATATTTTGCCATATTGCATTATATGAAGGCTTATGGGTTTGTAAATAAAATTATTTTTCCTTTTTAATAAGGCTTGATATTTTTTAAAATTACATTTCATTGGCTTACATGAGATTCAACAAACAATAAGTCTCAGCTGCGTCCACTCTACTATTTCTGACAATAATATAAGCAGCACTTTAGTAGGAGAACAAACAGTGAAAAATGAAAAAATGAAAAAAAGGCAATTAAGTAGTTACTTCAATTATATAACAAAATTTTTAAATTTCTATTAGTTTTTCTTTTGCTTTAGCTTGCCATCTTTATCTAATTTATGATTGTCTGTAGCTCAAAGGAAAGTACTTTTCTGTTTTCCTGTTTTATAATGTCAAAGAGCCCAAAAATTTTTTTTTTTATTTTTCATAGGTATTAACCTAAGGTCAGGAGTGACACTAAAAAAATTTGTATTTTCATGTATAATAGTAATAGTAATTTTATTCTGCAAAACTACCAGAAGTGTAAAAAATTATTAAGGTTAGGTTTTCATCCTAGATTTAGAAACATATAAATGTAACAAAAAGATTATCTTCTAATTAGGGAACTGTTTTATACTTCTGCTTTTGGGGTGTTTTAGGTAGTTAGCATTTGTAGATGATTCATTAAGGTGAGCATGAAAAACTGTGGCCAGCTTTAAAACCTTGTATCGAACTCTCTCTGCCAAATCATAAATGTGATGTCAGGTGGAAGATATCAAAGCATTTTTTTCTCCTACCTGCAGTCCCCAGAAGAGGTCTTTTTCTATGTGTTATTTTGTGTTTGGCAAGCATAAGCCTGTAGTTTTTCTGCGTTTTTAATGCATTTTCTACAAAGCAATCCCATATACCCAGCTGGGTATATGGTGTATATCAATATTGAGTTAGTTGTATCTTCCTTTTGTTTGAAGCTCATTCATTCCAGCTTTTGTTCTATTAGTTAGTGGTTTCCTCTTGTTAAAAATGTATGACTACTATTTTGTTCCCTTTCTCTGTTCTTCCTGAACCACATATGTATGCAATTTTTTCACACTCATTTCAGTTACTGAGTATAGCTCTGTAGTCATGATCAACTACAAGAAACTGTCATCCATTTGTGACTTTGTCTTCATATATCTCATAATTTGGTAGGTTGCCTGCCATCGTCTCACTTTAGTCTGTGTGCCAGATTTTCTTCCTAATATTCTTTATTGATATACATAGTCTTACAAACAGATTTGGTCAGGAGTGTATTTTTTTGTTACTTGCAATGATGCGCATATCTAGTTTTCCTGTCTGTGATTCCTAGGACATCTTGTCTTGACTGTGCTCATCTTATAGATACTCTACTTAAAACTTAAGTAATTTGAAATCTGATCTCAGTTCTCTTCACAGACATTTCCTTCTTGTTCATTTTTGGTTACTGTGGACAACCTACCCTTTCTTTTCAAGACTATAATTTGTACGTCAATTTGCACAGCCAATCTATGACATTCCAGATTGCATGCATCTAAATTTTTCTCTTTGTTTGTAAAAACCTTCAAATGCTTGTTCTTCTTTGCAGGTTACCAAAGTCTTATCTAAGTCCTTAACTTTCATTTCTTCAAAAAGCCACTTTCAAAGTGATTTGACTAAGAACTTTCTCTGATCATACCACTTGAATTTAATGGCTTTCTAATTCTATATCTTGTCTAATGTAAAATATTGTCCCTGCTCATCAGTTTTCTATACTTGAACTCCTTTTCCTAGAAGGAATTTTACTATATTGAACTCACAGCCTTTGTTAATGACTATAATTGCCCCAAATTATGTGTGATCCCTTGCATGAAGAAAGCTCTTCTTAAAAACATTTGAGCTTTTGTATCCCTTTCCAATCCTGTTCTTAGAATCTGCCTTGATTGTGAAGTTATAAATGCCAAAGACTATAGCTGGACAGATGCTGTACCTTATGGATTATGTGTTAATGACACTTTCCCTTTGCTGATTTCAAAGAGTAATCTGTACAAAATTAAGAACAAACGGAAATTGAAATATCTCCATAGTTTCTGTCTTTATGTATATGTATTCGCTTTTGCTTTAAACACTGATACTTTTCTGCTATTGCTTTAAACATTTTGTTCCATCTCTTTTTCTTCTAGAGTATAGGTCAACATGTTTCCATTAGTATCTGCTGCCATGATGTTCAGTTGTGAGGGAAGAGGAAAGAATCTTTATGAATATCAGCAGCTATTTATAAAATCAACATTAAGCTAGAATAAACTTCTTAAATTCATCAGTAAAACTGAAGGATGAAAATTTTAATGCAAAAAGATACTGGTTTTTTGCCATTTGCAGAATTCTTTTCCTGTTACTCTAATTGTGTATAAGATTTAGTAAAAAGGATTACTTGATGTATGTACATTAAATATTGTTATAGTGTGGTTGTGTAATAGAATGTTTAAGTGCACAGAAATCACGTTATTTTACATCACTTTTCTAAGGTGTTGCTGATTACGTACAAGAAGTATGCTACTCTTTTGAATGCTATGCTTTGTGGATTTTCAATTTGGCACATTTCACATTTGTAGCATTAACTGCCATGTAATTAAATTGTGAAAATAGCTGTTCAGCACATAGCATCAGATGCTTACTCTTCTTCTCTATAATAGATGAAAATTCTCACATTCAAATGTTTTGGTTTTAGGTTTGTTTAGTGTATAAGTCATGTTAATAATACTTCAGATTTAGTGCAGAAACACTGCACTATCTATATCTGACTATCAGGTATATACATACTATATGTATATATACAGCTTTTTTATAGGTTTTGTTTTATAGTTTTATATATCAAAATTTAGTTTGCAAAGTCATGGTATTTTTATTATTATATATTCTTTACTATATTTTTAGAAATGTAGCAACTTGGAGTTTTCATAGTGTTGAAGTGTTTCAATATACAGTAACCTCTTTTTCCTTCTGCTATGTGACATAATATTTGTTTTATGCTGATTTAATGTCTTCCTTGAGAATACTTTCAAGGACATCTTTGATTAGATTGATCAGACTTAATGAATATGTATATGTATTGGACTAAATTGTAGACTGCATTTAAAAATAAACTGTCCTATGTGTACCACATTATAGTAGATTGCATTGAAAGAATAGGGCTATCTATTCTGAATGTGAGATCAAGTAACTTTAGGTGAAGTTTATTTTAAAATACTTTCAAGTTTATTTAAAAATATTTTTTGCATTCAATGCCAGTTAAAACTTGAAAGCTTTGTACGTTGAAAAGATGAACTTTTAGAAGAAAGGCCTGGACATTAGGGGACAGATGTTTTTAACAGGAGTTAAATAAAATATGTCTGTCTGCTCTGTGAATTCTTACTAGTTGATACTAGTTAGCATTTTTGTTACAAAATTAGAGGACAGTACACATAGAAATGTCTTGGAAGGAACATTTGGCTTTTAGATAGTACCTTAGTAGATTAAGAACTTTTCTAACGGTCTGTCTGGTGCAATGTAAGATGCTAGTCATATGTGTTTAACTGGTAATCATTTTAGTTTAACTGAAAGAGCTCTTCTTCCTTTCTAATACCTTTTTTCATCCCACTTCAAAATATTTGAAGTACTAGGGAGCACTATGCTGACAGATGGCATTGTGAAATGACTTTGTTAGTTTTCCGTAGAGGCTCTGTTTTTTGAATTTGGTTTTCTACCTTTCATTCTTAAAAACCAAGTATGACTCTAAAGACTCAATTGTTAAAAAGAAAGAAAGAAAAAAAAGTCCTAGCTAAATTAAGGCTTATATACAAATTATGGATTAACTAATTATAAAGGGTACTTTTTTTTTAACTAATTCTGCTCTGAACAATATTTCTGCAACTTTCAATAAGGCTTAATTTATTGATGTTTTTTGAGCAAGTCTTTTCAGCATGACCAGGCTAGAATGGTTTCTTAGCTTGCTATTGCTTCAGGACTGACAGAAATAAAAGATAGCAAAAATTTTTTTATTAAATCACTTGTTAAAGATCCAGAACACAGAAACATACCTGCTTTGTGGACACAAAATTTACTCCAGTGTGAAGTCTTACGGTGAATATAGTTTAAGCAGATATTAAAACTTGAAATGAAAAATGAAGATACCAGTTGGTCAAGAACAACTCCGTAGTTGTGAAATACTCTCTCTGTAAAAATTTAAAAAAATTTGTATTGATAAAATCTCCTAGTATTTTATTATTATTTCATTAATAAAACATTATTGAATTACTTTTAATTAAGGTATTTTTATTGATTACCAGTTTTGAATTTAGTTTCATTTCTGTTTTGGATTGCTATAAAATTGGTAACATAAACAGATTTAGAAGATATGTTTCACAAATATTAGTGAACTGAGATTTTTACAGTAAGCATTTGTGAAATAACAGAAATATTAATAATAATTTTTAGTTTTACTTAATCGTCCCATCCGAAGCTACATAACAAAAAATAAAGTGGTTAAAAAATTTTATTGTATTTATTTTATAAAAGTTATATCCTAAGGATAATGCTTGTTTTTGTAGGAATTTTAACAGGAGTGAACATGTTTGTTAAGATTATGGAGTTTATAGATTCTTTATTGTAGTTAAGTTAATCAATGCAGCAGGACCACAGAGAATGAACCAATATGACCCAAACAAACTTAGAGAGGTGTGTGTGAGAAGGAGAAAATTAATTCATAGGTAAGAAGGTTAAGTACAGGAAAATGTTTTTGAAGGAGTTGGCAACATGAGGTTTATTATTTTCAGCAAATGATTTAAACCTAAGCTGCCTGATGATAAGCGTACAACAATTGCTAATATAAACCAGATTAATGTTTTTATCATTATGTAACGCTGGACGGATGTATTTTGTAAAGGTGACAGAATTGGATAATAAAAGGTTCATAAGCTATTAGATATTGAAAATATAGAAACTACTGATTTTCTACAAACTATTGTAAATTATCTCAAAGATTTGTTATAACTAAGAATTTGATTAGGAATGAGTATTTCCATGAAAAATTTTGTCAAATCTTCTCAACTTTAAAATGGAAATGTTTTAGAGTATTCTGTAATTGATGTAAAAATTGTGGGGTTTTTTGGTTTTGGTGTTTTTTTTTGGTACTTTGGTAAATTAGTAGCTGTAAATAGAATAGAGTATTTTAAATGTTATTAGCAGTGCATTTATATAACTTAATTTTGTGCAGGCTTTTTTTATGACATTGAGATTTTCTTTCAAAGACAGTGTACTTGATATAAACATTACTGAAAAATTAATTCTAAGTATGTATAAATAACTCATTTATGGAGTTCATATGAACATATTTTTACTGTAACTGTTTTACAGAACATTGCTTTTACATTCATGTACTTACTTTGTAGTCATTAAACTGAATTTAATACATTTAAAAGTCTTTTTACACATTTTCTTTTAGTTAACTTCAAGCAGTTATAGAATATTATGTTTTGTGTACTCATATTTTGTGGAAGTGTGGTTATATTAGCCTATCTGCTAACATGGCACGGACTTCTAAAAATTTTCATTGTTTCATTAAAAATTGTAGCCTTTTTTGTTTTCTTGAAGTATTAAATGTATGTATATTTTACAATACAGTACCACAGGTAGAACTTTCTTCATGTTCACAGTAGCTTCAAAAATTCTTGATAGTCAACTGAGAAGAATCTGTCTGTACTGTGTGAGTGGAATAACACTTGAGTTCTCTGTATGCATACTTTACATTCTCTGTCATCTGTTACAGAGTTATATCTTGATTCCTCAATTCTATCTTCTTGTGTAATGACTTAGAAGACATAATGTCTGTTCTGATCAATTTTGCAATGACCTTATACTGATTAATGAAATCTGATGTTCAAAATAATCATCCCTTAAATTACACTTCATACATTGAGTAATTTTTTTAACACAAAGTCTGACAATGTGTAAAATACAAATTGTATTTCAATAATAGCTTACTCAAGTAATGATTGCTGCTTTCCTAACCATAGATGAGGAAAAACCTTCATGTTCAGGAAGGACAGTACCACATGTTGAACTTGAATGTCTGTATTGCATATGTGTCAATAAAGGTATATACGTATGCAGATTGTGTTCTGCTGAAATCTCTGATTAAGGTCTTCTGCATTAGTATGACTTTTTGAAGATTTTCATCCTCAGAAATACACACATTACAAGCCCATTTGTGACAGAGTGAAATGTATACAAAGGTGATAGAAACTCTGTTTAGTACTGCAAAAGAGCCATTGCATCCTTTAATTTATTTTTGGACCTTACTTCATGAAACTTTTTGTTCTTGTATTAGAAGAGAGATTGAATCAGTCCGTTTCCTGTGCCTTCATGATTTTGCAGTTATCTGACATTTAGCTCAAGCAATTTCTTGATTTTGAGGAGTGTAAGCTTACATTAATTCTTGTATTAGAAGCCAGCCTGTGGCTTTAACTGTCTCTTCTGAATCTTTTCCATTTCTAATGCTTCATTCAGAGTTAAAGGGACTACAGTTGAATACAGTTGAAAACACTTGAAACATGCAAATCTTTTATGTTGTCATATTCTGTGTCATATGCTGTGTCATGCTTTTCTGGTTTATATTCCTTTCTTAGAAATTCCTAACATTTTATTTTCTCTTTGACTCTTAATGCTGAGTCAACATTTTTATGGATATTATAATCCAAAATTCCACACTTCAGTGGGTGAAATAAAGGACATTTTTTAGTCCATTATTTGATGTGTGAAGTTAGAATTGTTTTCTCTCCTTTGTACATCACATTCATGTCCATGGAATGTCATTTGATATTCTTTTACACAGTCACTTCATTCTGAGACCATTCCGTGGTTCTTTACTGTGACACATATCCTTATTGCTAAGAGTCATCATCCCAATGACAGAATCTTCAGCACTGATGTCTGCTCCCATTGTCAGATCTCTGACTGCATATGCCTATGTAACACTATGTGTGATCTCTCTCCATTGTGCAAATGGATTGTTTACTCTTCCCTCTTCATTAATTTTTCCATGTAAGGGAAAAATTATTATTCTGTAGCAGTTTCTGTTTTCTAATAACCTTTTGGAAAGAACATTTTTGAAAACTGTTTAGAAAGGAGGCAGTAATCTACCATTACATCATTGAATATTCAATTTTTAGAAAATAATTTAGAATATGTGCCCAGAACTGTATGGTGTATTCTTCATATATCTGCATTGTGGTGCAACTTTGTCTTCTAATCTGTGACCAGTGTGCTACTACTACATAGTATAAAAGTCTGTAGTCAAAAATGGTTTGTGTTTTTGTATATCTTACATGATTCTTACCCTATTGCTACAGTGCATATTATCTTCAAATCTAACAAAATTTCTTCAGTTTCTACATAATAATCATTAATTCTATACTAGAATCATTCCTATAAGTGTTATATTTCTTTTTATGATGTCATCTTTCCTAGTAATTATTCTACAAAAGCTACTTAAGGGGCAGTATGGTAAACATAGTTCTGCATAATGTCAAAGAAAATTCACATTAAAAAGTTTAACTTTTTTAATCTCATTACTGAAGGAAAGTATGGAAATGGTTCTAGATTATATCATAAAACCTGTAAAATTAAAGCTTTCTTTTGTGCATAAGGGTAAATATTCTTTTGGTAATATCCAGTATAGGTAATATAATGACATTTAAAAATACTTTTTGTAAATGCAGCAAGACAATGCTTGTTATTTTTACTGTTTGCAACTAAATTTATCCTGACTCTTTTTAAAATTTTCTTCTTTTTTTAAATGATGTATGATTTATTTATTAATATATGCTAATTAGAAAACTTGTCCGTCTTGTAGTTCAAATGGTTTTTATAGCATTTTATTCTGTTACTGTAGCTGTAGCTTATTGAAACTATGCATCTAGACTCTTAAGTATTAAGTTTGTTTACATTTTGTAATATTGTGTATATATGATGAATTTACCAAAATAAAACTTTGTATTTGGGCAATAGCATGCAGTCTAGAATATTCTACTTTTTCTAACATACACCTGTCATGCCAATGTTTCTTTATACTGTATTTTCACATTGAGGAAATACTTCATTGATGCTGAAAACCAGGTTTATTAACAGAAAAGCTACAATTTATTTATAATCTGTAGTTGCTTTTAAGTAGCTTAGATTCCATGCATTACCTTGCACTTGTTTAGACTTAGTTTTGTCTTTGTTACCTAATTAAACGCCTTTATACTGATACACGTCCTTCTTCACAGCACTCTTCTAAAAACCAGAAGATGTCAAAACATTAAACATTAGTCCTGCATAATCTTCAACATTATATTTGCACATCTAAAAAAAAAAGATTGATAGCCTGAGTTCCTAGTAATAATCAGTTTCACTTTAAGAGATCACATTTGTGTGATCTCTTATGATTTATGAGAACCTGGTATGATCTATGAGGAAAATTTTTTCACTGGAGATGAGGGAGAGGTTGTGTCAGAATATGGCAAGAAAGACTGCTGCAGTACACTGAGTTTCCTTTAGAAAAAGTGGGAATGATGGCACAACAAAAACTAGATGCATGCAAGAACAAAATTAAAAACAGTTAAAGCAGTTAAAAAACCCTTGTGGACCAGAATTATAGAGTAATTTGGTTTGGGAGGGGTATCAGAAGACCTCTAGTCTAAATTTCTTCTTCAGGCAGGGTCAACTGAGCAGGCAGGCCAGATTACTGGCTTTATACCACTGTGCAGCTTCTCTGCAACCTGTTCCAGTGTAAGACAGTCCTCATGATGAAAAGGTTTTACCTTAAGTCTAATTTGATGCACTCGTTTCAGTGATGTCTGTGATCTGTTGTCCTCCCACCATACATCACTGGAAAGAGTACAAGTCAATCTTCTTGATGAATTTATAGCTATTAGGGATCTGCTTTTGGGTCTTTCTTAAGCTGCCTGTTCTCCAGGCTTGATGAAAGAGGCCACTTTGCCTTAACTTCCCCTTCTAAGGGCAGGTACTCCATGACCTTAACTGTCTTGGCAGCACACCAATAAACTTCCTTTAGTTTATCGACATCTTAGTTGACATGGAGGACCCAAACCTCAACCCAGTACTCTAAAAGCAGTCTAAGAGGTGCCAAATAAAGAGGGACAATCACTTTCATAACTCTATTCCAGACCTTTCCCTTTGTCACTATAGTTCATCTGAAGCACAAAGAGCATTGGCTAAGCCAAAAATCGGGCATATTGAAATATTTTTGTTAATTCATAAATCTAAATTTTGGTGTCTACCCAAGATGCATGTCTGTGAATGTCTGTGAATGTGTGTGAGGGAAGTGTCATCACAAAATGTTGGAAGGAAAATTCTAAATGTAAAATGAAAGAGAATACAGGGAAATTTAAAAACTTGTCAGTTTTAATAAAACCTGTGTATCCTGTCCAATCAGTATAGACAAATGCTTGATTTTATGCCTTGAATTTCTTGCTCTGTTGTTTCTTGTCAGTTCAAATAAGTTCTTAGATATTTGTAAAGTTACTGCTTATTTATTGCCTGAACTCTGACTCATGTTCATAATAGCTGTGGCTGTACCTTCTCTTTTTTTTTTTTTTTTTTTTTTTTTTTTTTTTTTTAGTGTGTGTATGCATTGAAGAAGTAGACCACTTATTTTAATGCCAGCACCACTACTTCATCTCAAATTTACTGCTATTACTGATATTTCTAGTCCTTCATCCAAGTGTCAGCTCCTGGGTTTTTTTGGATCTTGTTCTTTCTGTGTGCAGGTAATTCTCAGTGGTATCTACATGCAAAAACCTTTAATGCTTTTACTTTTTCTTATCTACTAATGTTTGTCTTTTGGGTATTGTTAGTAATCTTTAGAAGAAGCAGACTATCTCTTATGCTCTTATAGCACATAGTGTGGTGGTTTCTTTTCTAAACAGAGGTTCTGGTTCTGAAAATGAGTAGTAATTAATCAGAATTGTTGATTAGCACTGGTGTAACAAAAGGTGTTACCACAGTGGTAGAGGCAGCATATTAATGCGTTAGAGGAACATTACAGTGTTTTATATAGAGATACTCCAGCAGTCATAGCTGTATGAATCAGAAAATTATAACTGCTTTCTGGGAGGGGATGAGATATCTATGATTTTCATTTAGGAAGAAATTTCAGTCCTGATATTTGTTATTTGATGCTTAACAGAAATATTTGATTTTTACTGTAATTTTTAGTTTTGTGCTGCTCCACAATTTTCTTAAAAAATTCATTGCATCTTTTAGTATCTGTCTGGATACAATAGATGATCACTTTTTTTTTTCATGTCAACAAAGAATGCCTATTTCTTTTATTATATCCAAAGGATGCGTTCAGACTTCAGATGTTAACAAAAACAAATGTCAATGGTTTAGGAGAAAATGCTGCAATGATAAGAAAGGTAATGAATGGGAACATAATGGTCGTAGTTTAAAAACCTTTTTGGGAAGAAAGGAAAGGTTTTCTATGCCTTCAAATTCATTATTAAATAGGATTATTTTAATTTTTTGATAGCATAGTTTTCAGAAGTCTTAATTTTCATACCAGATGGCATTCCAAAATGGAAAGGAAACCTATAATCCAAAGGAATATGATGCAATGGTAGCACTGGGGGAGAGAATGAATCAATTATGGAGATCTTGTGCATAATTTATTACAGTATTGAATGCCCATTTTAAGATTTATAGAAAAAAATATATTGGGGTGATAAAATATAAGGAATTGCCATTTTTCCTTGAGAATAGTAATAGTGATCCCTAATGAAAGTTCCCAAGAAAAGAGTTAAAATAATCAAGACCACGGAACTTTAAGCTGATTGCTGTATTATTTCATAAAGGCATAACCTGCATACATGAACCTTCAAAAAAGGGGATGTGAACAAAAATAACACCAAGAATTTCAATATCATAGTAAATTGCTGAGATAATCCCCTTTACAGTTATAAAAAGGAAAGGAGGGGTTGGAGAGAAAAAGTTTGTGTCTTTGGCTGTGTCTCTCTGCAAATTTGAGCATGCGTGTGTGAGCATGCAAGTGTGTCCTTGAGCACTGAAGCGTGTGTGGCTCTGCTACTGGAACTGGTGGTTTTTCCTGTGACAAAGCATTCTGTTCCATCACCAGCTACCCTTGAAAAATTTATGGCATGGCTAAGCTGTCAGGACATTAAAAAAGTTTTATCCAGTAGCCAATTTGAATGTGACAAATCCTCTCCTTCTTGGCTGGGGTCCCCAGGAAGGACACAGACTTGTTGAAGAAAGTCCGGAGCAGGGCCAAAAGATGATTAGAGGGTTGGAACACTTCTCCTATAAGGAAAGGCTGAGAGAGTTGGGGTTCTTCAGCCTGGGTAAGAGAAGGCTCAAGGGTGACCTTATTGTGCACTTTCAGTACCTAAATGTGGCTACAAGAGAGGTGGAAAGGTACTGTTTGCAAGAGTGACAGGACAAGGGGGAATGGCCTCAAACTGAAAGAGGATAGGTTGAGATTGGATATTAGGAAGGGGGTGGTGAGACACTGGAACAAGTTGCCCACAGAAGCAAGTGATTCCCCATCCCTGGAAGTAGTCAAGGCCAGGTTGGATGGGGCTTTGTGTCCTTGCCCATGGCAGGAGGCTTGGAACTAGATGATCTTTAAAGTCCCTTCTGACACAAACCATTCTATGATTCTTTGTCATCTGTTTGTTTTTTTTAACTGAGAACAACTAACTAACAGGGAAGGTTGGTCCTTGACAGATGATCTTGCTGACTAAGAATTGTTGTAATTGAGGGTATGGCCTTCATATTTACAAATTCTGTCTAACAGAGATTCTTTTATCTCTGTTTATCAGTTCTGAAGAGGGAATAGGTTGGGTATATATGCAGTTAAATTTTTCACTATTCTGTCATCAGATTTATGGATGGCAGATATGCTAGAAAAAATTTGTCTCCTTAATTTATGTAGTTGTTTCCATGGCTGATAGAATATTTGTTGGCATCTCCTCTTTAATGGAGAAGCATATCAGGTGTGATGCTGAACAAGTCCATGATAGGTTTAGGAACTTTACTGTTCCAGATCTCATGAGCATTTTTGTGGTTTGGTTCTCACTGTTGTTAGCAGCTTTGAAAGGTGCTGTTGGTGGTGAGGTACACTGTCAGAATTCTCAAGAGGGTGGTAGTGTTGTTCTATTGTATGAAAACACGTTCTGATGTCCATATAAGTTCTACCTGTTTGTTTTAATGTAGTCCAAGTAACAATGTTTACCAGAGCCCATCACAAACTGAAAGAAAATGTTTGTGAACCACAAATATTTCTGACCATAAATGTCGGAAACATTCTAGGTTTGTTTCTTGCCTTATGATTATTTCGGTCAAAACAACTTTTCCATAGCCAATCTAAACTGATTTTTCCACCATCTGTTTGTCTTTGGAGTGTTTCTTTTCCCGTTTGGTACCTTTGGACTCCCAGGAGTGGAGCCAGTTTGCTACAGTCCCTGTAAGCATTTTCTTCTTAGAATTCTGTTGTCACATTTTCAGAGGACTTTTCAACAGTAATTTCCATACTTAATGTCTGGTTCTGGTGTTTGTTTGGTTTATTGGTTTGTTTTTGTTTTTTTTAACCACAGGAAAATCCTATTGTTATTGTTTATTAAAATCATCCTTATAGACATGAAGTTCTCACCTGGGAGCCAGTAAGTCTTAAATAATAACTTACTTATCTTGCTCACTGCTACATAAGATCCTTTTCAAGGTTTATGCTTTAAGTAACAACTTTGATTTTCCATGGATTTTGGAAACTTATAAATGCACTTTTGAAAAAAATAAAAATCTTACTTTGTTAGAGTAACCTTTGTAATTCAGCAAAATGAAGTTTGTCCTCTTTCTAGTTGCATTGGTGCTTCATAGACGATAACCTTTTCCACCCTTCAGAAACATCCATGCAGGGAAGCTAAATCTATTTTTATGTATACAAGACTTGAGAAATGATGGCACTACACGTTCTGTTGTCTCTGCTGTTTCTCTCTAAAGAGAAAATGAATGCCACACACTGCTTTCAGTTTTTCGAGTGCACTTTTATTGAAAATGAGCTGGAACAAATCCTCTGCTGGAGCAAATCCTTTGTCAGAACAAATAGTGGGTATGCTGGCATCAGAGGTGTCTTCTGTATTCCCAACGTTTTAAAAAACAGCTGAAACAAGATGCATAATGTCTTCAATCTGCTTGTCCTTTAAGAGGAACTTCAAATCATTCACTACACTACTTGCAACAGTCTGTGAGATTTCCAGTACATTGCCATACTGTAATGATATCTGCAATCTCAGTAGTGATTTCCAGACCTTGTATTTACTGGAGACATAACAATCATGGTAACATTAAGCTCATTTGTCTCAGTGAAATCCATGAGCTTCATTTTTCCCAATGACTTGACAAACATCAGATTCTGAAACTGAAGAATCATTAGAGCACGTAATCTTCTAAACTTGAGCCCTCCAATACTAAAAATAATATAGACGTAATTTAAAGCTGTACTATATATATATCACTACTAACAGGAGTTGCTTAGGGACATTCAGTAATTTCTGTCTAGATAAGTTGGATTTTCCATTAAGTAAAAAAAGACAGGTTCATTTTATTGGCATGATGACTTCTGAAGTGTAAACATTAGCGTGTGGTCAGGGCAAAAGAGATTTGTCAGGACTGAAGAAAAAAACTGTCACAATATTTTTCAGTTCTATAAAAATATTAAATGATACTCTGCTCAAAATTGAAATGGTTTATCATTCATACCTAACCCTTGCTTGGTTTTGAATACCACAATTCTCCATGTATGAACCTTTCACGATGTCCTGTAAAATGCAATATATGTGTATCTTGGCTAGTATTATATAGTCTCATTTTCTCTTTTTGTGTAGAAATTCCTCTGATGAAACATCTAAATAATATTTTTTAAACATTGCCTCCTACCTGTTTTTGAGGGGTAGAGTGTGGAGTATTGTTCTGGAATTTTAGACTCTTTTCTAAATTAACATTTATACTCAGAATCACATTTCTATTCTAGTCTAAACCTGTAGTAGGTGAACAAGAAGAGACATACCACCGTATGAGTCTATGTGCTGTGGCAGATGCTTTCTGTAAGATAAAGCATTATTTTTCTAAGAAAACTTTCTCTCCCCTAAATGCTTTCTCCTGCCAGTATTCAGTTTTTAGTGCGGAAATCTGTATGGAACTTGCTACCATTTCTAGTGTGTTGTGTACTAAGAACACTGAATGAGAGATGATATGAAAGAGAATTATATGATCTGTTTTATCCTGAAACCTAAATATTGATCTGGACTTCTTTTAATTTTCAGTGTCTTATGAACACGTATCATGTTCTTGTTTCTAAACAAGAAATGTCTGGTTTACACATTGTAGTGTTTTCATTCCTGTTCGAGGCAGTGAAATATGTTTAAGTCAGGAGAACAACTAATGAGAGATTACAAGGTAGGCTTTGAAACCACTGTACTGATCTGTATTTATATGCGTAATAATATCCTGAAAGAAATTGAGGAGAAGCTCAAGGTCTAAGATATTATCTTTTGCTATTTTTTCCTATTGCTAGTAACTTATTCTTTGTCTATGCAGTACATTTAGGAATCCTTGGGCTCTACAACAGGATACTTCAGCATACTACAACTTTTTATAGAAAAAAGTATAATAACCACTGTGTACACAAGTTGAATGCTAAGGAATTCCTTAAGTTTCTGCGTTCACATTTTCCTTATTGTTAATTTATCTTTATTGTCCTATTGCAGAATAGTATTGCAAATGAAAACTTGTCATTATTAAGTCATAAATGAGTTAATGCCCTCCCCAACTGATTATTTGCCACTTGGAGATGTTGCCTTCACTCATTTCATGTGCTCATCTTCTGTTTACATTTAAGATACTAAAGCACTGAACTGCCCAAGTATCTCTTAGCTGTGATTTCCAATGGTTAGTTGTATGGGAGGAAATCCAGAAAAGTATCAAGAAAACTGCTACTTTCAAATTATTTTTTGGTATGTATTTTTATTACTGTGATAGGTATATCTAGGCAGAGTCCTGCTGAAACAAGGGCTGTAAATTTTTTGTCAGCAACTAGTGCAAGATAATCCCAGTGGGGTTGTAGAATTGGTGTTTATTGTAAACTACTACTTTAATTTAAAGAAATTTTACTTTGAGATGTCATCTTGAACTTAAACATAGAACTTTAATTGTATTGAGGACTGAAGTCTTATGCAGGATTTTTGACTTGAAGAATATGTGCTGCTTATGTATGATTGTTCTTTCTTTGCCTTAGGAAAGACAACATTCCTCTGTGGTTTGTAATAAAATGTTTGTGAATGAGAAACTCATATTTCCAATAGATGATGATGTTTTCCTATAAACAAAATTCAGTGCAAAACTGAAACAAATTGTCTAGTGGAAACCAAAAAAATGACTTGAGGGATAATAGTCAGAATAATAATATTAAAACAGTTTGTTCATATTGCCGTGTTTGCAGTATTGATTTGGTTTTTTAAATGGCTATATTGTCAGCATTGTTGGAGATTAACTACTAAAAGTTAATTGTGTAATTCGTTCTGTTTTCCTAACACTGCTTCCTACTTTGTAACAGAGCACTGTAGGTTGTTAGTTTAAACTCTGCCACTCAGCGTAGGCTGACCTTAACATTCTTACTGGTCTACTTTTCTGGCTGCTGGCTGCAGTGATTATTTGCAAGAACAATCTCATAGAAGAGAACACTTAAAGAGGAATTTTCTCTAAAAATCTGTATGTTTGATAATGATTTTCTTTCAGATAACATAGTTGGCATTATGTTTTTAGAAAGATAAATTCTTAAAAGAAAATACCTCAAGACCATAAAATACCTAGAGAAATGTTTCTAGTAGAATTTTTCTCCAAGTTTGTTTGCTTCACCTTTTTCTGAATAATCTTTTTATAAAAACAGAATCAGCTGTTCTTTGATAGCAAAATTAAATGTATTTTTCTGTGTTGAAGATAGTCAGGCTGCAAATTAGTTTGAAAGATAAAGTAATTTGGACTCATGTTTTCCATTATAACTACTGTCAGTGAAAAGATTTATGTTTCTCCATCTTTGATTATATTCTTAAAAATAATTGTTGGAAATTCTCTGTGTCTACGGCTTTTAGAAGAACTTCAACTAGAATATGTTGTTTTAACTTATAAAAAAAACAAACTTTGATTGACTTTTATGAATAGTCATTTAATATAATGTTTCATATTTTATGAAACCATATAAATGTTTTTAGATCTACATTTGTAGCTTTCTTGTAGATCAAAGCACTTGGCATAAGCCAAAACCTGTTAAAATTTGTTTCTGTTTATGGTATAAATTAAAACTGTGGTTTGACCTAAGTCTGATTTATTGCTTTACTTGGCCCTACATCAGGCTGATTGTGGTTTTCCATTCCGGTTTCCAATAGTCTTCACATGTTTTGATTTCAAATCCTTGCACAGCAACTTTATCTGGATAGTAAACACTTTCTCTGGTAGGTTTTCACTGTAACAGAGATACCAGGCTCTTTTTTTTTTTTAAAATTTTTTTTGTGGAAATCAAACTGAGATGTATCTATGCATGCAAAATGATGAATCTGTGTATTATAATTTAGAATTTGACTTTATATGCTAAAGTAACCTTTTATTTAGTGAAGTCATTTTCAAGATCAAATCAATATAGGAAGAATCTGCAATTAGGATCATGGTCAAAGTTTCCTATGGATAAATCTTTTCTTTATTGATGACAAAGGGTGAAAGGAAGAGTGCTCTCCTTTTTTGTTTCTTTTATGTAAATTTCAACCCTGCCTGTTAATGAATGTTTCATTTATGATCAGCTTTAAAATGTGTAATCATTAACTGATTTCATTTTTTCACCTGATCTTATCGATACCATATTTAAATAGTGATTGTGAATATTTCCTCCTTCCAACACTGGCAGACCTTGTAATCAGAAAAAACTCTTGATTTCCTTTGAGAAAATTAAAAAAAACCCTATTACAATTTTTTATATATATATATATGTGTATATGCCTATGTATGCGTATGTATGTGTCTTTGTAAGTGAGGGCATCTCTAGTAAGTATTCAGTATGCTTTTCCAATTTTACACTTAGTTTGTATTTTTTTACTAACAGACGGTTTTATCGAGCCTCTTAGGCAAGATGTTTATCATGGGTATATACTATTTAATAAATAAATGAGTAAGTTACCTCTAAGAGGGAAGGTTATCCTGGTATATGAGCTGGTTTTATTTTACAGTAGTTCTGACTTACCCACTGATTTAGTTATAAAAGAAGCTGCAAGGGTTAAATGGGTTGCTTCACAGGAGGAATAAATAATATAAAGGTATCACACAAACACTTTCAACACAAGTACAGACAAAAAAAATTGTACTGCACTAAATTAAGAGGCATTTAATTTAAACTTAATCTGTTAGGACAGTGGTTGTGGGTTTTATATCTGGTTTTGTTATTAAGTGTGGTGATTAACAGTCCGTAGTTAGACATACTGTTTAATGCAGAATCCACTGAACTCATTAGGAGAGTTCTGTTTTGGATTATGCCTTTAGCAGTGCTTATCCATCCAAACATCCCTTACAATTTAATCTAAGTGGAGAAATGCTGATGTTTAGGGCTTTGTTGACACAAATCAATAACAAGAGGCTCTGGAGCATGGGTACTGTTTTATGAAAATATCTTGTACTGCTTATTCATACAGCTCTAGTCCCAAGTAGAGCAGTACACCCTAAAGACAGTTTTGATAAAATCAACTGCATTGAATTCTCAATTTAAATTGTAAGCGAAATACAGGTTAATGATTGTGGAGTAGCTGGGAAGAAGGGACACTAAGACTTGAAAAAATTGTTTTAGACAGCTGTTGAGGTATAAATTACCCATGACAGATGTCACAAAAGAACATATTATCAGATACTAAAAATTATGGTAACCCATATTTAATACAAGTTAAGATGTTAATTCTGTGTCTTTTAATTGTAAGTTAAAAGCATAAAAAGACGAAATCAGAAGGAATGTACAGGTGCTTATGGGATAAGCAAATTAGTGAGTGTTCATGACTGGAAGCAAAAGGCAAGGGTGGTAATGCAAAACAAAATACATGGTGAAAATATTTCATTCAGTCCAGTAAAGAAAAGGAAGGAAACTACCGCAGAAGAATTAAACTTAAGAAGAGAAGATTGGGAAAGGATTAAGAATAAAAAAACTAAAGAAGTAGAGGCAGCTTTTGAATGGATGTATAAGTGGCAAAATTGCAGAATAAAAGCTAAACAAAATGAGGCAGCTGATTCAGAAATATAGCAAGGGAATGTGGACTTGCAAAATTATTTTGATTGAATACATTGGGAAGAAAACATTGCAAGTTTGAGATGTTACACAGAAATATTGAAATGTGAATGCATTCTGGATATGTGAGTTCAAGATTTATCCACGGTATCCATTTACTTAGAAGAATAGAAATTAAAAAAGCAAGAAAAAGTAGTTAAATTTTATTTTGTTTTAAATGTCAGTGTACAGTTAATAAATTTATAACAAATTCATTTGAGAAGTGACTGATGCATTTTTGTTATGGAAAAATAATTCCAGTGAGCTGAAAGCTCCATTACAGGGACTTTCTTACCTGACTTGCTTAAATAAAGTAAATGAACTTTTGGGTTTTTTTTATTCCCTAGTTTTTGCTCTTGTATTCCTCCCTCCCCTCTTCCCCTCCCCTTCCCCCCAGATACTATAATATATTTAAAAGGCAATTGCAATTACAGTAAGGTTAGTGCTTGTACAAGTGATGGGCATTTTTCGAAGTATTCACCTTTAAATTAATTAACCAAGTAGGTCATTCTGAAACTAAGAAGGTCTGATTTAAAAAAAAAAAAGAAAGGCCGCATTGAAATAAGCAGCCTCCTGTAGGCAACCCTGCTTTTGAGGGAACGTTTGGACTACAACTGTGCTGTGAGTCTGTGAAATACATACGTGATGTGAGAAACAAAATACTATAAATAGATGTATGAAAAACGTCTGATTACAGCACATTGTTTAAGAGTTACACAGTAATTACAAGTTCTGTAGTCCTGTGTATTTTGAATTTGTTTTGGTATTTTTTCCACCTTGCAGTTGGAGCTTGCACACCTTTCCCCTTTTTTTTTACCCCTTCAAATTGAGTCAAATCAAGTTTAGTGGGAGGATTCATTTGAATAACATGTACTCATATAAGTAAATACTTGAAAGACTAATGACATTAATTAGGTATTGTAGCCTTGCCAATATTATTTCTTCACTGCTGGAAGCAATGGCATTTTTTCCTAATTTTTATCACAATTTTGTACTTGTTGTTTCCATGGTGATTTTTTTCTTACACTGTGCTTCAAAGGAACCAGAGTGATTCTGTGAGGGTTTTTAAAATTATTTATTTAATTGTGTGAAAACCTAACTGAATATACTATTTTCTGTAAAAATTTTCTAATAATTCTTTCAGGTGTTAGTGCAAATGTAGCTTTTAACTATTAAGGCATTATAATTTTGTCTGCCTACTTTTTTAGCAATCGTCCAGCTTTTATTCTGTCTTTCGTGTTCAGTATATTTTACAAAAATTGTCTTTATCTGCTTATTCTACAATATTCCTAAATTGCATTCTAAACTATCAGAATAATTTAGAGCTGTTGAAGACAATCTGCAAATGCTTGCAGTCATCTCTAATAATCTGATTTCCCCACAAATCAGGCTAAGTGCAATATTGAGCATGCACAATAACTTAGAATTTATGACTTTTTTTCTGTGGTTCTAAAAGGCTAGTATTCCACCTCCTGTTAAGAATCAGACTCAAGCATGCTCTGTTAAAATTACATATTCCTAGTGCATGACTGGAATACGCCCGCAAACCAGAGAAGTTCTTCTTCTGTGCTATTGCAAGAGCATTCTTGAATATTTTATCTTTTCAAGTAAGGTTTTTTTAATGATGCAGTATGGATGAGGTTCACTCCACCCCAGTAATAAATAGGGTAACAAATAATCCTTATAGCTTTCTTCTCTTTCAGGTAGGTGGGACATTGAGTGAGTTCAAGTGGGGCTGGTTAGAATAGTAATTAACACTTCATCCTTCTGTAGAGAGAAACATAAAGAACATGTAAATTAAAGAACTGAAACTGAGGGGTTTGTCCCTAGAGGCTTAATGGTGTGGTTTCATGGTCCTCTGACATTAATTTAAATGTCACTGCCAAAAAGGTAGTCTTGCCTGAAGCCATGCATTTCAGTCCTTTCTTGGCATCAGCAGTAGCATCTGTCCAGCTTTGCAGCAGGTCTCATCAGCTCACTCATCCATTTGAAAATGATTTTTTTTTAAGGGCGTTAGAAGGATTAGTTTTCAAGCTGATCACTGTGCTTATTTAATTCATTTTACAGGCAAAGGAATACTTGTGCTGGTGTAAAAGATGTAGGCAAAACACCTGGTATGTCAGGAGGAAGGAGGTGTGTTCCCCATTTAGATGACTGGATTATTGGCCCACTTTTGTCTCTAGTTACTCGTCTTTGCCTCCTGGGAAATACTTCATTCTCACAACTGTTTAATGTCATATAGTCATTATCCATGTTGTTCCACACACCACCCTCCACTCCACTTTAATTCCAATTGCACCCCTGCATGCAATAGAAGATACACTTCAGGCTTCTAGTCTTAATTTTTTTTTTTTTACTTTATTTTTGAATGGAAAATAATAAATTTGAGTAGTTAGTAGTTTAAATAGAGGCAGCATACACCTGGAGGCAGAAACATGTTACAAAAAAACAAGTAGAAAGTGAACCTACCTCCTTATTCACTGCGAGGTTATAGGGTGGAATTTTATTCTGCTTCTTTTTCTTTCCAGTCCAATAATTTCAAATGCAGAATATTCTGGGTCTGAAAAGAAGCAATTGCCCTCTTCCACCACAAGGTTCCTTCTGAAAGAGTGTAGCAGACAAGCAAAATTCTTTTCCATTCCCATAACTGTTTCAGGAAAATGTAATATGCCAAACATGTATTAAACTTAAAATTTCTACTGTGGGTCATTGGGGAGGAATTATATTAACGCACCTCACAGAAGATACAGAAGCAATACCCATTGGAGGATATTTTTTAATTCAGGTGGGCAGCATGAAAGTTGAAATATATTAAAATTTTACAGATGCAGCAGAATGATTAAGCCCATAAGGTACAAAACTTGCAGTTGGAAGCCTGAATTTACATATTTTGCAGCTGTGCATAGATAGTGCAGTGCCCTGTATTCTATTAGGAAATAAAAGGGAGTGGGCATAGAATAAGTAAAATTATACAATTTGTTAGTGGAAGTCATAGTTAAAATTTAGTGTATGATATCTCAGAAATTCTGAAAAGTCCAGATTTTTGTAACAAGGGTAGACTTTTGTGGTTTTGAATTCTGTTGTTTAATTAGTGTAGCAAACATTTGCCATTGCATCCAATGATTAAAATAACCTGCTACAAGAGCATATAAAAGCTGCTGTAAGAAATTTTAACTTTTAGTTGCACAAAATCAATGTTGTATTAAAATGATTTTTTTGCAACAGCTAATTATTAAAAGAAAATTATTAGAGCTTATGGAGTAAATCCATAGATGTGAGAGTTAATGGCAATATTTATAATTTTGATTTTGCTTTAATTTTCCTCTTTCTTTATAACTACCTAGGATTAATTCTAATAGGAGTTGACTGTATATAGTCAGGAAAACACACTTACCTTGTTTATCTGTATGTAACAAACTGTTTGGTAACATCTGCTTCTAAAGGTTATTTATGATCATCCTGACTTTAACGGCTTGCCTTGGCACAGGAAAAGGGGAAATCTAGGCAGGAAACTAGAACAAAGAACCTTAGAGTAACCAAAAATAAAATTCAATCTGAAAACATGTTGGAGGAGGGAGCAGTTTGCTGTGAGGGGGGTTTTTTGCAGTTATTAATATTTTGAATGAATTAGTCTGTGTGACTTTTAAGTTAGATTGCCCAGACTATTTGTGTTGAGAATTTTTTCATCTGTCATATTGTATCCTTGCCTTTTGGATTAAATATCCCTTTCTTTTAAAATATGCTTGTGTAGGCTACCATACTCACCCCTTTTAAAAATTTCCAAAAGGAAGATATGTCAGAAGTTGAATCCATTTAGACCTGCTGCATTGTCAATAGGGTAGTGGGGCACTTATGTGCTGTGGGAATCCTCTCAAGGAGCAGCAGAATTGCCATGCAGGTGGTGGGAAGAGATTAGTGCTTCATGTGCACAAACAGGAAACAGGGTATCAAAAGCGGGAAACAAGTCCTGAGCTGTGATAAACATAATTGCTGCTTCTCCTAGAACTGCTGAGCTCCCACTTACGCTAGTAACCATTAGGATGTTGCATGTCTGTGGGCTGTGTGCTGAAAGAATATGTGACAAAACAGCTGTGTACATTAAGGTAGTTGCACAGTTTCTTGACACATGAAAGACTAGACAGTTTATTCCTGAAATATCGCATTTGTATTTTTGTAATATAGAACAAAATAATGGAAGTATCTTGAAAGTACTGAGTACGTAGGGACTTCTTTCTGTTGTTACATTGGGAGGTGGATTAGAATAGGTTGTACTCCACCAATTTCTACAAAAATTATCCTATCCTGATATAGTTCTGAAGATACTGTGTGTCTTTTTATTTGGAAAAATAATACATTGTGCTTTTGAATGAAAAATTTTTATATTGAAATATTTTTGCATTTATTCAGTGTAAAAAATCTAGAAACATGAAATTTCAGTTCTGTTCCACATCACAAGATAGCTTCCATAATCCATTACTTTGTGTTTTTACGGACCTCAGTCTAAGATAGATTTAATCACCTCCTACATCTGTTAAAAAATTTCAGTGCAGAACTGGAATGGGAAGGGGCGTTGGCCAGTACTGAGGATATAGCAGCGAGAAAAAGCCAGGGCTTTCTGGGGGAAATAATTGATTCGTTCTTTTCCTTTTCCTGTATAATCAACAGAAATGTTAAGAGAGCAGTGGTGAACTGTGACAAAAAGGCTTTTAGAAATTGAGTTCTTAATTGAGCCGCTCACTACTTGTTAAAACCTACACATATTCGGTAGGTTTTAACATATTGGTTTCATTTTGCTTTTTGTTTTCATGAAGGATACTAACATATCTGGCTATGCAGAGATGGTTACATAATTGTGGTGTCTCAATTTTAGATGCAGTTTGGTAATTATCATCATGAAAGTCAGTCCTCAGTTAGTAGATACCTGATAAATTTGAAGAAATTAACAGAAAGTTTATTAGTTGAGGATATAGTTCACATTTGGTGAAGTTGCATAGAGAGATAGGAATAGTAGTAAAATCTGAATGTTGGAATCTAAAATGACAGATTAGACGTTCATTGCCTTTAAAATTTCAGGTTATTTTCCCTTAAGTTTGGCATGAAAATTCAACAACAGTGAAATTCTAAAATTATGCCTATTGTTTAAAAAATACTAATTTTCTCATAGTAAAACCTTTAAATGTTTTAAGTTGATAAATGAATCCCTAAATCATGTTTTAATCTCCGAAGATAAAGGAGTAGTGTGAGGATTGTTAGACTTTTTAAATCATTAGCAGCAGTACATTAGAGGTCAGGCCTGCTCTTCAGTACACATGGATTTGGCTAGGATGGGAGTGACTTGGTATGCAGTTCTTGCTCCTAAACAGGAGGGTGTGTTTTATGCAATTTCAGGAAATCTGCTTGGTATGATAATGGTAAACATTCAATTTTACTTTGCTGGCAGCTACTAATGACTACAATTTCAGCAGACTCTGAGGAGGATTCCTTTTTTTTATTTACGGGTGGAGCAATTTTTTGAAGTAAGACTTAGCACTGCCTGTTTAAAAGTGCTACTTTTAATTGCTTATAGTTTTTCTGACTGACCATAATTAACTTTTAGAAATACCTACCAACCTATATCTAGAGGAAAAGCCCCATACGAGGAGTGGCTGAGGTCACTTGGCTTGTTCAGTGTGGAGAAGAGGAGATTGAGGGGAGACCTCCTAGTCTACAGATTCCTCACGAGGGGAAGCAGAGGGGCAGGTGCTCATCTCTTTTCTGTGGTGATCAGTGACAAGACCCAAGGGAATGGCATAAAACTGTGTCAGGGGAGATTTAGGTTAGATATTAGGAAAAAATTCTTGGGAAGAATTTTTAGAAATTCTTTACAGAGAAGGTAATCAGGCATTGGAATGGGCTGCCCAGGGAAGTGGTGGATTCTCTGTCCCTGGAGGTTTTTAAAATTAGACTGGATGTGGCACTTAGTGCCATGGTCTAGTAACCACAGCGGTATTGGATCAAGGGTTGGACTTGATGATCTCAGAGGTCCCTTCCAACCCAGCTGATTCTATGATTCTATGAAGAGGTTCTTCACACAGAGGGTGGTTGGGCACTGGAACTGGGGCCCCAGGGAAAAGTGGTCACAGCACCAAGCCTGACAGATTTCAAGAAACATTTGACAGAAGTCTCAGGCGCATGCTGTGATTCTTGGGATAGTCCTGCGCAGAGGCAGAGGTTGGACTTTGATGATCCTTGTGGTTACTACCAGGATATTCAGGGCATTCTATGATTCTTTGTTTGGTCTTACCTTTATCAGCACTGATTAGAAAATTGGAAAAGTCTAATAAACTCTTATACAACTTTTATTCTGAGTGTATAACATGAGCAAACGTAATTGAGTTGTAGGCATCTGTATTTCCTCTCTAAGAATGACCGTTGATACTGATTAAAAACATTCTTGCAACTTAGTATGTTTATTTGACAGGGGTAAAGAGCCTGTCTGAGCTGATATATTAATGCAAGCACATTGCTAGTTATACTCAAGTTACGCCTAAGTGACCTAATTCAGGTCCATGCCAATGTACAACATTCCAGTGTAGTGACTGTATACTGGGAAAAGAATCCTGTAGGTGTCTCACTGAACTCGTATGGTTAAATGATCTTCTGGAATTATGTAATGCCAGTCATCGTCTCCATGCACAGAGGATTTTCTTTGCATAGCTTCAATGGTGAAGAATGTGATTTTCTTCATGGTCTTAATTGCTATATTTATGTAGTTAAACCTTTGCCTTGGATACTTGGCAATCTTAATGATATTTAGCTGTTCTTCGTGCAAACCATCAAGCTATATGTTTGTTACTTTATCTTAAAAATATTCACCTTTAGAAATATACTTTTCAATTATCCTCAAAGATTGTATAATTGACACCTTAATTAGACCTTTAAAAGGAATTTTCCTTCCCCCCCCGATACACAGAGGATATAATGCATCTTTTGAAAGGTTCCTTTTCTTTGTTACAGCCATTTAATAGTGAGGGTGAAAAAACCATATAGCTCTTGAGTGAGACACATTTCTGTTTCAATTGCATTTTTAGGAGCAGGAGCTTGAAATTTGGCTAATATGTACATGTAGAAAATGTATTTTTTTTCCTTGTTAAAATTTGTCTATTATCAATTTTATAGAAAGCTAAGTTAATATATGGTTGTTAGATACATATTACTTTGGCTACAAAATTATTGCGTCTTTTTGTGATCACATAGAGTCACAGAATAGTTGAGGTTGGAAAGGACATCTAGAAATTATTTAGTCTAAGGCTGCTACTCAAAAAGGGGTCAGCTAGAATAGCATTGTGTTGGGTTTTAAATATATCCTCTCATGAAGATTGCAAAACCTCTATGAGGAGCCAGTTCCTGTGTACTATCACCCTTACACCATGAAAGCTTTTTCTTATGTTTAAATAGAATTTCCCGTTTCAATTTGTGCCCATTGCCTCTTGTCCTTTCAGTGGATAAAGCTGAAAGAGTCTGGGTTCATAGTCTTTATTTCCTCCCACCTGTTATTTATACACATTGAGATGGTACTGGTGCAGTTCTTCCTAATGCAGCTCAGGATGATATGGGGCTCTCTTGCTGCAAGGGTGCATTGCTAGCTCAAGGGTAGTTTTGTGTCCATCAGAACTGTTCTAAAAAACTGCTTTCCAACTTGTTACTTTCCAGCCTGTGCCAGTGCATGGGTTTAATTCTCCCCAGGTGCATTTTGTTGAACTTCACTAAATGTCTGTTTCTTTGTTTCTCTGTTGATGAAGGTGGATACTCATTCCTGTGTTGATCCTTGAGTTCATGCACCGTGAGTTACTGCCCTCTAGTTGAACGGGAACCTAGCAGTTCAGCTAGTTTTTTCCAGTTCAGATGTTCTGTCCTAAAACTACCTGAACTAAAAAGACCATTCACTAGAAGCAGCAGGACAAATTTGCTTTAGCCTAGCTTTTTCTTCACCCACCCCTTCAGCATACCACTTGTTCCAATGGTATAAAAAAATTCTTCCCTTAGCCTACCTGTATCCTTAAACCATTACAGCTGCAGCAAAATACATTTTCCACTGCACTATCTGTTCATGGCTGGCAGGAGTCTACGGTTTTGGCCACAGAAGTAAGGGTTGGAAAGATTATTTTTCTTTCCCTTGACCTTAGATACTCATCATTACGTCAAAGTAGTATGGGGAAGGAAGAAATTGAATGTATAAACCTTATCCAGAGAAGGTGAGGTTCACAATAAGCTGGAGATCCTGAGACTGCAGTAGGGGATGTAGGATTTCGGGGAATGGAAAGAATTCTGTTTATGTGAGAGGAGCAGAGAAAGCGATCACGATGTGAAGACAAGACAATATGAAACTGTGCATTTCCCAGATTCCAATGCTGAAATACTAAGTTGCTACAATGGCAACAAAGGACTATGAAGTTGGTGGACAAAATATGTATCTTACATACCCATAGATATTAATAGAAAATATTCTATTACCTCTAGTAGTAGTGGCTATTGGAGCTCAAACAATAGATAACTATTCTGTGAACCTAAAAAAATTAATTACCTTGATGGTAACCTGTTTGAGACAAGATGTGAATAGAATGCCATAACTAGAACAGAAATCTGAAAAGAAATATAATTATAGACACTAACATATTTCTGTTTTTAACTAAGATTTAATATGAAATTAAAGTATTTTCAAAATGAAATTATTTTCAGTGAAATAGCACTAACTATGTTTGTCTTACCATTCTAAAGGAATATGTTACTTTGTTAATAAAAGGGGGTTACATCCTCTTAATTGTACCTGTATTGAAAGTTCAGTAAATACCTTGAATTTTCTCAGGAACTTTTAAACAATGCCTGTTTAAAAGTTGTGTATATACTGATGTTACAAAAAAAAACCAAAACTTTAACTAAACTTTTGTCCTCAGCGAACAATTAATAACCATTTAACAACAAGAGTGAGCTTTCTCTTTTCTCCCTAAAGATTTTATTGTTGCTTATATAATTATCCAGCAACTCCCACTTAGTTATGCGATGACCTGTTTATTGAATGAAGAAACCAAAACATTAGAGAACTGGTTTTCATATATTTTATTAATATGGTTTCAATATTTTGTTTTCGTGGCAGCTAAAAATCCCATTTTAAATATGCTAATTTTCAAATCTTTTCATTGCATCTTGAAAATAATTCAAAACATAGCAATCATATAAAATAACATGAATATAGTATATTTTGCAAAGTCAGTTGAACAGCTGAATAAACTCAAACTTAGACAGGCACTTGACTAATTTAATATAGCATAACAAAAATATGAGGAAGTAAAATATGGCAACCTAATCCTGTACTTACCAGTTGCAGAAACAAAACAAAAACACGTGAGGCAGTCACATGTTTCATACAATCAAAATCCTTAATGTAGCTGATTAGATGAGGTTTCTTTTAATCTACATTTAAATATGCATGACTAATGAGAAAAATTGCTAAATATTTGAAAATAATTGGTTGGGGTTTTTTTTCTTTTTGAGGCTCCTTCTGCATTACTAAAATTAGTTCTTGAAATTTTTAATTTCATCATACCATTGCTCATTTTGCAGCATTACATCACAGTATATGATCCTTCACTATATTGAAAAATGGTTGATTATCTGGAGCAAGTGAAATGGAATAAGCAAAGTACATTTCTGCTGAGGCAACATGATTTTGTTCTTTTATAAATGACTTTGTGTTTACTGGTTGGGGCTATAAGTGAAATCATTCAGCTGACATGGCTTTGCCACATACTCAGCATCAATCAAGGAAAAGCAGCCTTTATACATTGATATATTTTCAGATTTTTTCAACTGTAGTAACTTTCATATTATCTCGGAGAAATTGACTCCTTTTTTTTTATTATTATTCCCAGATGACTGCTTTGAAGAACTTAAAACTTAGTAGTAGCTGCTTGGGCTGGGAGGGATGTTTTCAGTGTAGCCTAATTAAGTGAGCTCAATTTAATTTGAAACCTCAGTGCAGCTTGAAACTGAATTAAAATTTTCAGGTTTTGCAGTCAAATAGTAAATTCCAGATTTAAAATAAGTGGGGCTTTTTTCTAAGTGCTTTTTATCTTAAAAAAGGATTAAATGTTTTAGAAACATATACTGATACTATGGACTCTATCTGAAAGAGTTTCAGAAGGTTAAAGTTTGCTGGCAAAATATTCCCTTATTTTTTCACTTTATTTATTGCCATTGGAATTAGAACATCTCCATCATACAGTGACAGATATATAAAAATTATTTAGATAATAGTGTTTCTGCTCCTGTTCTCCACCCCAAGTAATACCAAGTCCATCCAGTTTAGTATGACTGTATTCCTCTCACAAAGTGTTTGCATGGACCATGCACTTAAGTAACTATAGAGCAAAATGATACCAGCTTCATGGTTTTGAACATGTTTTCTTATATTTTTAGTGGGACTTCTCTTTTGAGCAAGAAGAAAAAGGCTGTTGGCTATGCTGTTTAACAGAGCCTGCTTTTGACCTCCCTTAAAGAAACTGTGAATAATTGCACTCTAATCATAAAACCAGAGCAGAAAAATCCTTTGCTAGAACAGTAAAATTTGAATGGAAGTTAAATCAGATCAATGACTGATAATTAATCCTCTGTTGATGTGGAAAAGAGCTCTAGTTTCTATAGAAAGTAAATAAATTTCAACATATGTGAATTATGTATTATTGGCAAAAATTCAGTATGTTGAATTCAATATATATTTTTAGAATGCTAGTATGACTCACTCTACAGTGTAGTCTGATGTTGAAGCTTAAAGGTCAGAAACAATTCAGAAGCCCACTGTTTAAAACCTAAGTCTTATTAATCCACAATTTTCACAAGTGTGCCCTGTTTTCAAAACCAATTTAAAGGTTGTCATCTCAGCTCTACTGAGATATCTGAAAATAATACTGATCTGAGTAGAACCATTCTGCTAAAAACAGACACCACATCTCTAAGACACCAGTAAGAAAATGCAATTTTCTGATTGTTTCCACTTTTTACTATTTTTTTTAAAATTCATTTTCTGGAAGAAAAAAAAAAAATCACTGTTCCTTTAAAAAAAAATTAATACCATGGTCCATCAAGGAAACTAGAGCATGTATGAAATCTGTGTTCATTGTGAATCACTTGAACATATTGCACTAATTAGATTGCATTTCTTTAATTTACTGATATGATTTAAAACTACCTGATTGTTTGAATGCCAACCGTTTGAGAACTATAGAATCATATTTCTGTGAAAATGAAGCTATTTTTAGATGGTTTTAACTACTTTGTGTTCTTTTGTATCAGAGATGTTCAGATATATTTCTGGGAGATCAAAAATAGCCACTACCATAAATCAAGACAAATACATTGCCATAAAATATAGGGGTTTATCTATTATTTTAAAACTAAACACACTTATAAAAAGTTGGGGGGGTTCGAGTTTGGGCTTTTTTTTTGGTCAATGGCTGTAAGAGTCACTTATTGTTTATACGCTATAGATAATGCACAAAATGAACAAAAGGCAGCACAACAGGAAATATATGCTATAGTAGTTAGTTCACACCTGCTAACTGCTTTGAATAGGCTTGGAGATAATATCAGGCAGGGCATGAATTAATTGTTTAGACCATTGAAACTCTTCCCTACAAAATCTGACCCCTTACAGTCCTTCCTTTGTCAGGGCATACTTAAATTCAAAGTGCTTTGAAAAATGACTGTTCCTATGGGCATAGTTCTGCTTGGTGTACAAGTGTAAGCATAGTCTGTATTCACTGGCCCTGATGTTCATTTCATAGGAACACTTTTGTTGTTCAAAGATTTAAAGACATTTCTCACCCTATCAAAATTCCAGTTTCACCTATATTCTTAGTTTTAGCTGAATAAATTAGGATTCTAAGATTAGTGCTTTCCAAAGCTAAAGTAAGAATAAAATATAATAATATGACATTAAAATTGATAGGAATTCATGTGTGCCTCACATAGGCTTTCTTTATGCTTAGCTTTTAAATGTTTGACACTAACCCTCTCTGGGAACAGGGCACCAGAATTGGTAGACCAGTAATTTTAGCTGCTATGGTAATTCTTACATTTCTAGTGTTCACTCTAATTGTATATGCATTTATAATGTTTCTTGCATATGAATGATCTGACAGAGATGTGGCGCAGGGTTTACAAATCAGATCTCTTAAGGTGTTGCTGCCTACAGCCCTGGCAATGGACTTTTCTGTCCTCAAGACAGGAGCGTATGATCCACTCACAAATCAATTCCTGAACTACCACAGGTTTCAGCCCAGCATATTACAGTAAACCATTTCCAATTTTGGTTTAGCCTGCCATGTCAGGCTGAAAACTGAAGGTTCAGGAGTTCATTTCTAATCTGATCAGATGTCATTGTTTCAGGCGCAGCAGCATCTGTCAGAAGGGGGTTGTGTGCAACTGGGGTAATAACTGATTTAGCTGTTTGTCCAAGTGTCTGTCAGGACCTCCAATGTCTGCACCTGTACACAGAATTACTGAATTTTTTCATTTTATTATTAATAGTCTCATCAATGCTCTGACTTTTTGCAGTAATCTGCAAAATGTAAAGCTCTCCTTAGCGTCTGTTTTCATTCCCTGCGCTACTTTAAGCAGTAAATACAGATTATCACATCCACAGTGTAACAGTCCACAGCTAACAGTCTGTTTGCCCAGAGCTAAGATATTCTTTGTGCATAATCAGGACAAACCCCCCCCCCGTGTTTTATGATGGCATATAAGATCTGGTTTTATTCTATTTTTAAATGTAGCTATTTCTAATTTCAAATGTGCATTTTGTATTATAACAATCTAGTGAAATCTTAATTTGGTTTTGAATTTCTAATCTTACTTTGGTAAAGTGATTTTGATCTTTTAATCTAGAAATGCTGGTGTTTTTTAGGAGAAATTAGTACATAGAGATTAATACAGAATATTATGAATTGGTATGGAAAATAAACTGAAAAACTAGCAATATGTAATTTAATATTGACAGATGTATATCATGGCTGAGAACAACAAGCACAATATAAATGAAATTAATAGTAATGAATCTGAATGAGGAGGCTGTGAAAGTGATCCTAGAGTAATAGTCTATATAATTCTGGCAAGTACACTTATGAAAAGACAGTTATCAAAACTGAATAATTTTAAAACTAATTGTAACATAACAAACCTGCTTTAAAATGCATTTTGGTAAGAATTATACTCAAATATGTTCAGTATTTCCTAGCATAAATTTTACTGCTTTTCAAAGACAAAAAGAAAAATAAAGAAGAATCATTACTGCTGTTTTCAGTACTTACTCTGGCTCTACGTACAATGTGTGTACCAAACAATGTGATTGTGTCTCTTTAAAACTTAGTGTTATTCTAGAAACAGCTTTAGAAATAGTTTTGTAAAAAAACTGTGGTTGATTAAAAAACCCAAACAACTTAAACAAACAAATAAAAGCTTTGTTTAATGAGGTGTAAAAGTGTAAGTAACATCATGTACAGATGGTATAAATTGACAGTAAGACTTGGTAAATGGATTTTGATCCTCATCTATTAAATTATGAATCTTGGGCTTCACATGGAAGCCTACATCTCCTGGCAAAGTCAGTCAAATTTGAGGACTGCCAATAACGGGTGGAATCAGATTTTGTATAGTTTTAATTTTTTAAAGTAATTTCATATGATAGGAAAAGCCAGAATTTTGTAAGCTAACTTGCCTAATCCTCAATGATTAACTGCATTCAGCATGACAACTCTTTCTCTGAGCCATTTAAATCACTATTGTAAGGAAAACTGAACACGTCACTTACTGCACGAATGTAACTCTTAAAATCCTGTCCCTAGAATCTGAGGCACTTGGAGGACCAGAATAGTCCTGCTGTATAAAATGATAATAACTATTTAGTTGTTGCTTTGTTGTAATATTCCCCCCCCCATCCCTCATTTTTGGTAATTATTTTAAAGATATTTTTTGAGCCTCCTTTTTTTGTATAAATGCAGAAACTTTCTTCTCACTGGCAAGGAAGTTTAATAGCTAGCTTGATGCCAATGCATTTGTTCTTGCAAAAAAACTTCAGTATATTTTTGTGGTTGTCTTTAAAATATGAACTAGTATGATTGTATTTTCTTAATTTTCAGTGATTTTTAGTAAGCATTGATAACTCATGGTAATTAAAAAAAAAAAGAAGTTGATTGCAGAGAAGAGTTCTTAATTGTCATCAACTACTGCCTAAATTTTCCACATAAGTATTTCAAAGGATAAGTGATCTGGAGCAACATATTTGATATTCATTGTAAAATATTTTGTCTGAAATCAGAAATCAGTATAGTTAATTTCCTTTGCACCACTCTTTATAATTGTCTTTCTTCAATGTGATTAGATGATATGATGTAATATTAAATGCCATGTAAATGTGGAATTTATTGTAAAAGGTTGCGGGTAACTCATTGATTTCCCAAGATATTTTAAGAGATTTCTACCCTCTGAAGAAATATATTCTCACTGGAAAAAACCCTGGCTTTGTAGTGGTTTTAGTAACCTGAGTCAATGAGTCTAAATCAATAGCAGGTTTTTTAAACCTGTGCTCTTGTGTTCAGCCAGACTGTGCGATACCTATGGTTAATCTTACCTGCTGCCATTGCCTGTTCCTTCTCACCTGCTGCTATTGCCTGCTGTTACTTGACTTTCAAAGGAAGCTAAAGTTGGTGGAACACAATTAAGAAAAGCAAGTTTGATTGATAGATATTTCATTAGATTCTTTAGTTAAAACCTTACTTTATTTTGTAAAGTTTGATCTTTATTTTTGAACAAGCAGCTGGAATTTTTGGCTTCTAGGATTTGATTATGCTTACATTTCTGTTAGCATCGGCCTTGGATTAATGAAATAAGGTACTTTATTATCAACAATTTTCCTTTATTTTTATTCATTTTCTCCCTTCTTGTGTTTTTAATTACTTTTTTCTCCTGATTACAGGCCACAGTTGCAGAGCAGTCATAAATCCATAGATTTCTGTAGCCTGGCCACCTGCTGATGGAATTATCAACTTGAAAATTAGCTGTGGAATTTGACAATTTGGAGCAGATTTTTGCAAATTCAAGATTTTAAGGACATATTCTTTCTTAGCTTTTGTAGCTCAGCTCTCTCTAAGTCAAGTGGATACAGTCTTTGAAAGCATCTGATAATCTATTAATTCAGACAACATTCAAATAATGCTTTAGATATTGTTTTGAGAAAGTAACAAAGCAGTTGTGTTGATACACCTGATACTGTACTTGTGCAGTTAAAATCATGAGCGTTTCAATTGTAAATTACTTTCTTGTCATTACATCAGCTTACTGCAGATATTAATAAACTGTATGTGATAATACTGATAGCAGATGTACTTAAGAATGCAGCAAATGGCTTTTATGTATTTATCATACTGGAGTAAAAAGCTCTGTTTATGCAAGGACTTATGTGGGAAGCAATTTTTTGCAATTTTTACTTTCCACACCCACAGCTCTGCTTCTTTTGTGTCTGACAGTCTATTTGCTTGAATCTTTTCTATGTTTTCCTTAACTGAGACTGCCTTTAAGTTGAAATTTGTGGTCAGGATTCAATTATCTTCATTATCTTTTCAAATATTTTCTTACATATGTTTTTTGTCTTCACAGGAACATAAAACATGACTGAGTCAAGTACCTCGTTGTCATTAGCTATGAACTCTGCTTTTCATCTGCCTTTATTTCAGTTTGAACTGCAAAATTATGAATTGCATTTTAACATTTCTCCCTATTACTTACAGAACTAGGTTTGGGTTTTGTCTGTGTCAAAAGTTCTTAAAATACCTGGTGTAGGATTATGTACTTGAAGTGCATAGCACACAAATAGGTAGTCTTACAAGTACTACTGGAGTAAAAGCAAGTACTAAAGGACTGTCATGGGGAGTTAATGGTAACATAGACTTGGTCAGAAAGTAAAATTCTTTTGTATCCTTTCTAAGGTTTCTTTATGAAAAAAAAGAAAATAAATTTTAATCCTACTTATGATGTCACTGATTTAGTTATAAGACTCAGAATAATATCTTGAAGTAGCTGGTAGATAACTAAATCTGAATTTTATTTTAATATGATTTTAATAATTAAAGTAGCAATCAATAGAGTATACTTTCAGAGAGATGATTGATTGAAGTATTCTTTAATTGCAGCCTTTAATTAGGATTGATGGCTCACCACCCCAGTTCTTGCCTATTATACTAATAATCACAAAATTGACTTGCTTCCATTTTAATTTTGATCCACTGAGTAGCTATATGGCTCAAATTCACATCCTTGCAAATGAAGGTGACTTCCTGACAGAGATGATATGGCATTGCCTCTTATTTATATGCATGAAAATATGTGCATGTAAACTATACTTATTAGCGTAATTCTGTTTAATCATGTCCTGTCCAATTGTTTATTTTAAGCGGAGTAATGGAGCAGTGGCAGTTACTGGGCTGTTTGCTTCTATATTTGCCCTTTTGTTGTTATGTTAAATACTTCTTGGTCAAAGACAAGGACTTTGGAGCTTTACAGTGGCAGTTACCAGAATGCCTGGTTGTTGATATGAAAAGACTTGAGATATTAACATTATCAAATATGCTTTTTTGTTTGTTTGTGATGTTTTCTTCAATGTCTCTGAATACTTTTTTCTTATTAGGCCATTCATGTTAAAGATTTAAAGAATTTTAGACAACAGCTTTTTTTTTTTTTTTACTTATAAAATATTTCTAGATAGATGTGTATATATCTATACATATTTATATAAAAATATTTTCCTTCCCCATGGACAAAGGAATGCCTTACATTCATCCTTTTTCATTGCCCTACTTACTTTCTGACATCCGTTTGCTTTAACAAACCTCCAAGACCTTAGGAATATAGAGAAAAATATCAATACTGAAAAAAAAAAAGCAAAACAAAAAACAAACCCAACAAACTGTCTGAATCCTTTGTGGTGAATTTGGAGCAAACTGTATTTCACTCTGCTTGTCCACATCCTCCAGGCGGCCTGTTAGATGAGATACTGTAGTGTTGATTGGAAAAGTTGCATACTGTAAGAAATAATCTAAGAAATAATCTAAGCACAAAAGTTTGTCCTAAATCTTTGCTGTCTTAGGCAAGCGATGTTTGTGGGTATACTAGATTATGATTAGAATACAGTTGAATTTTCTATAAAATATCTAGGCCTTGTGTATTAAAAAGATATAGAACAAATATTTTTCCCAATAGGAAAGCTAATCTCATTGGTGATCTTTTTAAATTCTGGAGGTTTATCCTGCTGTATTCCCTGTGGGCTGCCTTTTTTTATCACAGCTGTTCAGCCATACCGCTACTTAGAACATATTCCTTAAGCATTTGAATAGCATTTGACTTAGAGGATATTATTGAGTAATTATTTCAACCTAGAACTTTCATATTCGTACGTAGACCCATAGAGCAGAGGAAAATCTTCTTTGGTTACTTTCTTGGTTATTACTTGGTTACTTGGTTACTTTTTATTATCACTTTGGAGATCTGAGATGCACCTCTAATCTCCACTAGCATGTAAAATTTCTGCATGTTACACTTCCTTGCTAAATCCTTCACTCTGATAGAAGTCAGGTGACATTTGACAATTTCTGGAATGAGCATCAGAACTGTAGTCACATACATGCTACCACTATGACCACCTTGTAGTAAGTGCATCAGAGAATTACCTTGAAGAGGTTTCCTTTCAGGTATTTGAGTCAACTGGGAAAGAAATGATTAGGGAAATAAAATTTGCATCACTGAGTCATAACTCTGGAGCAGACTTGCATAAGTCAGTCACCAGGATATGTGGCATTTAAAGTTTGTCATGTTAACATTAATAAAACTAAAATAGCAATTTTTCAGTGTGTGTGTATATGTGGTTCTACATACATGTTCAGGAAAAGACAAAGTTGAAGCGTGAATTTTAATCTTAGATTTCTTTTGAATACATGCTATACAAAATAATCTTTAATAATGTGAGCCATACCTACCTGAAAGTAATACAACAAAATACTGTGTCATGCTAAAATTTTGTTGGAGGCGTATATAATCTTTAATTATCTTTATTCTGAATTGTGTGTACCAGAGGTGGTGATGTAACAAATAAGGGAATACAGCTCTTAGATATCCAGCTCCTAATGCCAACTTCATAATTGTAAATCTTTTATGCTTCCTAAATTTTACTTAGCTGATAGTGAGAAAGCAGTTCTCCTGGTGATTGCTTATCACTGTAAATAAATGTACAAAAAAATATGTGGCTTTTCAGTTATATTTCTCTCTGATTTTCACCACCACTTTGGAGAGCTTCTGCAGAGTAGAAGGAGAGGTTTGTGATAAACATACAAAAGAGTAGAAATTCCTTGCCTACTCTACTTCAAAAATTCTCATCTACTTGAATTTGTGGCATCTACAGCAATACAAATCATATAGATCCAGATCTTGAACTATTATGATACCATTTTTCTTAACCAACAGCTCACCCCACACTTTTTTCTAGTCTTTTATATTTATTTGCATTTTATGTCTGTCTGCTGCTACTGAAAGAAGTCCCCAGGGTGTCTGCAAAGAAAAGGTTTTGCTGCAGTTTCCTGTCACTGGCTAGATCTGTAGGGAAACGAAATTAGATCTGCTTCTTTATAGGAAAATCACAAGACTTGGGTGATTGTCTTTTGGGAGTCCTGGCCTGCTTTAGGAAACACTGCCTTCCAATATTATTTTTTTTAACAAAGAGAAAAATTTTGTGAGGTAAAGGAGGAGGAATGAAAGAGAAAAATAGGTTTCTTGTTTTACAGCTTATGGGCATCTGTAAAGGACTAATATCTTGGTGATCCTTATATTGTCCGTTGGAGAAGAAACTTTTCTTTCATATGACTGTACTCAGGACAGAATATTAAGGAACTACTAGGAGTTAAACTACTACACACATAAGGAAAGTTCCTGTTACTATCGAGAAAGAGAAACATGACAATGTGATACTATTTCTATCAGCCGTCTGAAAACACTACTTTTGTTAGTGTCATCTGCTCATCTGCCCTGAGAGCTTGCTTGCTAACTTTTCTAAGGCATTGCCACCTAATACAGCAGAACTTTGGATTTTAGCCACAGAAATTTAACTTTGGTACTATTTTACAGAGTTTCTGGACTCCATCATGATCAGACCTCTGCACCCTGGATTACTGTCCTAATCCTATGAAATAGAGTATCCTATTTGAAAAAGTAACTTGTAGCACAGGTATGCGGCTGTCCTTTCATGTCAGTTAAAAAAAATACATTTCATGGAATCACAGAATTGGTCAGATTGGAGGGGAGCATGGTGGGTCATCCTAGGGCACATGGCACATAATTACATCCAGATATGTAATTGTGGAATATCTCCAGCAAGGGAGAATCCATAACCTCTCTGCGCAATCTGTTCCAGTGCTCAGTCAGTCACACAGTAAAGTTCTTCCTCGTGTTCAGCTGAAACTTCCTGTGCATCAGTTTCTGCCCATTGCCTCTTGTCCTATTGCTTGGCACCATCAAGAAGAGCCTGGTTCCATCCTCTTGGCACCCACCCTTTAGATGCTTGCACACATTGGTGAGGTCCCCTCTCAGTCCCTTCTTCTCAAGGCTGAACACACCCAGCTCCCTCAGCCTTTCCTCATAAGAGAGATTCTCCAGATCCTTGATCCATGTTGACCCCTTTCATATGTTGATATCTGTAGATGTCAACAGAGATATGTAGATTTCATATGTTGATAAAATTTTCTGCTTAGTTTTGTAAGTTTATTTATTAAGGGCTTTGCTATAAAACCAGTGAGTAACACTACTTCATAGTTATTTGATTCAATGATAGAAGTTTCATTTAAATAAATTGTGCTAGCAACATTAAATTGCACTTGAGCAAATGCAGAATAAAATTTATAATGTCAACTTCAAAAGAGTCTTGAGTGGGTCATGGTTGATGATATGTTGTAATTATGTATGTGAGGAGCAAACATTACATTAATAATGAAATACTGATAAATAATCTGCAATGTTAACGTAGTGCAAGCTCAGGTGGAGTGCTATGTAAAATCAGTTTTGTTTGATTTTAAATTTGTAATAAAGTCGACAAGTAAAAATAATTCTTATAAAAATAGCACTGATTCTGTTATAATTTAATAATTTTCAAAGTTTGAGAAAGTGGCTTTTCAAATTTAATGTTAAAACTTCTGTAGCTGTGATGGCTTGTAAATGAACAGCTGCATCTTCATTGCCAGAGGCTGAAATTAAGGTCCCAAAATCCATGCTATGGATTTTGAATTCCATAGCATGTTAGCAAGAAACTTACAAATATAGAAAGTCTCATGTTCTAAAACTCAGCACAATGCATGTAATATTCATGGTTACTAAGGCAAACAAAATGCAACCCTAACACTAAACACAGCAGTGAAAAATACCATAGAAATTAAAAAGTACCAAATAACAAGGCATGTCATAATCAACAGAGTAATGCGGTAAATTTTTTGCTTATCTTGTATTTGAAAACTTAAATTTTAGATGAAAATGTATTCCTTTACCTCATCTGTACATCTCATAATTTAGTTATTCAAGTTAAAATCTCACCTGTTGTTTAAGCTGTTTCTTTTTTTATCTCTTTTTTGTTCAGCTTGGTATCGAGTTGTTAACTCAGTTTCTGTTCTTTCCTTTGTACATGCATAAACACCTCAGTTATTACTTTTTTCCCTATCATTTAAATAATTTAATCCTACCTAGAACCCTACAGTATGCAGTGTTTTCTTAGGAGTGGTACAAAAAGCTGGGAATAATGCAGGGATTGGGGAATATGATTACAGTCTCATATTTCTTCATCTTTGAATATAACTATCATGAATGTGATTCAGGCAGTTTGTTATCAGAATATGTCACAATACAAAAAAAAATTAGCCATGTGTTAATTGCCTGTGAGCAGGCAATGCAAATTCAATAGAAGTCAATATTCATTTTCTACACCTGGCAGAGTATAGTTGCCCAGTATTTATTTACTAGCCAAAAAGTTTAAAGCTAGCTTTAAGGAAGAATTAGTGCTGCAAGTATCCCTCTAAAGACATGTGGTCTGTTTGATAGACATGTTTCTAAGGACACCATTTGTGACTATAAGAAAGGTTTACACACTTCATTGAAAGGCAATGTTCAAAATGTACTAGTCCTAGTTTATCAGAAACATTCAAAAAGGCTGAATACCCCAATGCATAATAATTGAATTTTGATTTTTTTAATAAATATATGCATATCCCATTGCTTCTGAATGATCATTGAGAGGATTTTGAATAAGACAATTTGTTTGATCAGTCTCAGCATTACCTCACCTGATGTTTTTGTGAAACAATGTTGGAGCCTTTATGAACATGAACTGCATTTGACAAAAGAGTGAACTTCTCACAGATAATAAAATTCTTACATGTATTTTAAAGATAAGCATCTGTGGACTGGAGAATGATGCTATGAAGGCCTCTACTAAATGAAGGCAACAGCTTATGCCTATATTTGCTGTCCCCAGACTTTGAAAAGCTTCCATCAGAGGCTTCATGAAATTACTTGGATTTTTTGATGTTATTGTGATTCTGATTATGCTTTTTCTTAAGAGAAAAAAATTAAACAAAAAAGTGCATTTTTATCATTAAGGTGTAAATAATTCATGGATTAATTTGGTCATTTGTGAGAAAATTTAAGAATCTAATTGGACTGGTAAGTTCTTTTTCAAATGGGCAAAAACAATTTCCTTGACTTAAAGCAAAATCTCATGAATGATCAAAGAATAAGGATTCTACTGCATCTGGGTTTTTTTCCTCATTTTAGGATGTATTAATCTATTATTAAGTGATTATATGTCTTTTACAATTCTCCATGTTTATTTAGTGCTAAAAAAGATTTTAGAATGAATAGGAATTTAATTTCTATCTGGTTTATTAGTTTTGAGGAAACTTAAAATTGGATTTGGAGAAAGCTTGTAGATTTTAAAACCCAACACAATTCTGATATGCTTGGTCAATAACAGCACAAGGAGCAGTCCCCTTACATCCTTTACACTGTGAAAACAGAGGATATGTTATTAATAATAAAGCTTTTTCAATTCGTGGCTTGTTCTGAGTAGGTACAAATTAAAGTTTCAGAAAAGAATATGACTGTGTATAGCTGTGAAATATCTAAATCGATACAAGATATCAGTGGACAGTTTTCACTTCGTTTATAATTGTTAATGTTTGTGATTAGAAACTACTTACTGCAACTTTTTTATTTCTAGACTAGAATAAGTGCTTCATGCTAGGCTTTTGCCTGAAAGTAGTACAGAACTCTTCATTTGTCATTGTTTGTAGCTGAATTTGTTTCACTTCGGAGAGCCATTTTTAATGTTCTTTGCATGCACGTGCAGAAACATGCGCTAGACATATTTCAAATATCTATATCAAAAAAGGCATAAAACATGGATATTCTTATATGCAGTCAGTTCTCCGATTAAAAATTTTTGATTGAAAAAGCTGAGCTGTGTTTATTTTGGGGTATAGTTATTTTGACTATGTTTTGGTCAAAATGTTTTACTGACTGGTAAGTAATAAGTATTCTGCTGTCGTAAATTACTTGACTGGTGCAAGTTCTTCTCCTGCCTTTTCCTCAGCTTTTGTTGTTTCTAGTCAATTCTCCTGTTAGATAATTTTTCTCAATCTGTAACATCTCCTTTGATGTTAAGTAGTGTTAGTTAAGAGTTATTAAAAGTTTTAATTTCCAGTGCTTTGGATGTACAAATTTTAAAATTAATTTTCCCATTCAATTTATTTCAATACTACTCTTTTCATATTGTGAAAATTTAACTACTTTTCTCTGTTTACTGACACTTAAATGTATTCTTGAAAATGCATATTGTTAGCATTTAAATTACATTCCCAATCTTAACAAGCCATCATACTGCACCTTTTCCACAGATTAACATATTTGGGTCTTCTCTCCACAATCCAAAATTTTTTTTTTCCCCCCAAAAAAGATGTGAGCAAATGGCTAGTGAATAATGAACTATGAAATCTGAAAGACTCCACAAGTATTTAAGTTTTGGGGGCAAGAAAAAGTCATTATCTTTACTGATGGCAGGTGATATTAGAGAAAATAAAGAATAGGCCTCCTCAGGCATATATATGTATATATATATACGCATATTACTGCCATTCATTGACTTGCTAATGAATGTGAAAAATTGTGCTTTATTTGGTTAGATGATGTCACCTGAGCCTGTCACAATAACGTTAAAAAACATATCAGGGGACTACCACCCACTCTGATGCTGTTATTTCTGATAAGAGATCATAAGTTTTTGTGAGCATAAATGCTCTTTAATAATCCAACTCTTACTGGCCAGTGTGATCCTGCTGTAGGAGTGCCTATCCCTAAGGCTCTAAATGCTGTGATGGAAAGTGTAGTACCAAGTGGTACAGGAGGATTAGAACAGTGTTAGTATGTCTCTTCCCTCAAGAGGATTACTGGGCTTCAACTTTCCTGAAACAAGGAAGAAGGTATGCAGTTAGAAGAGTAGGGAGAGCATAGGAATAGGGACTGCACTCTCCCTCTTCCCCAGTCCCAAAACATGTACCTGCAGTGCTCCTCTGCTGCTGGAGAAGCTCTATGAGCATCCCTGGTTTAGTGTTGGGGTAAAAACGGACTTAAAAAGTTTGTTTAGCACTAGGCCATTCTTAGTACAGAATTCATATAGGTAGTTAGCATGGAACGGATACTGTTCTCAAAAGTTCACATTTCTCATTTATAAATCTACTGCGGTCCTATAAAAATGAGCTCTCAGGCAAATAGAAAAAGGGGACAATTTCACATGTATTTGTAGAGAGTCTGATTTTTAGAGGGGAACTTGTCTTTTCTTGCCTATTCAGGAGAAGAGCTGGTCAGGTTATTAATTCTGTAATGCTTGTTTTGTGTCATTGCACAGCAGGGTCATGGAGGAGTATCTGAGCATCAGTAACTTACTCAGATTCATTAGAAATTCCAGCCCACGAGGTGACTCTCTTGAAGACTATCAGGGAAAAAACTGTCCTACCTTGGAGTCATACGAGATACAGATTCCTCTTTCCCACTTATTTCTGAGGAGATATTTTGAGCATGATGTTCAGTGTACAGTTTAGCTTGTGGGGAGAGTTACACTTTAGGCAATTATATAGTAGTTTCATTTCAAGTGGATTTGTTTTTCATGGTGGTTTATACAGGTTGCTTGCGTAATGTACACATTACATTAATTCACAATGTTTTAATGGTCTCTTTGCAAAATGAAGGTAAGTGTTTACTCTACCTTCCAGGAAAAGTTTTCTAACCACAATGTGAGTGTGTGGTTAGATTTGATTTTACTGTTTTAATATGAAATCTTTTATAATTTTTTTTAGCAACTGCTTAATAACCTGACAGTCTCCATCAGAGACAGTATCTTGTATGGATTTGTGTTAGAAATTATTCTTCTTTTAGCTTATCAAATTCTATCTGATTTGAGATACTGGAAGATTAACAGATGTCTGCTAGATATTTAATAAGCACATTTAAGGTTATTAAAGAATTTCTATGTTAGAATATATGGGAAAGCTTAAACCAGGACCTGTTAGAAAAGTTTTTCTTTCTTTTTTTTTTTTTTTAAAGGTAGCTTCAGGATTTCCATCTTGAGGAGAAAAAAAAAAGAAAAAAGGGAGGGGAGTAGACATGACAGAGTGCAAAAGAACCAAATGTCAGATATTCCTTACAGGAGTCTCATGAACTTGATGTAATGCAAGAAAAGGCATGAGTTTTTCTTGTAGACATATTATATGGCAAATATTTATGAATTTATATAAATTTTCTGATGGGTGGAAATGAACCTGACATTTGCTTTTGAGGAAAATATCTGTTTATTACACTTCCGTTTACCTCTTTACTGCATCAAAATCATTTTACGTAATGCTTTATTTCCACACCCAGTCAATGCTTTTAATGTTGCTATAGTAATTATTTTAGCTTTAGTATTCAGAGGAATTCAATATTTATGTTGTAGCTGTCTCTGGAAAAGTTTCCTGTTATGTGCGTATATAGCAAACCTTTGAAGAGCCTGGCATCTAATCTAAACTAACTCTCACAGTTCTTATATAGGTAAGGGAGAGAGTTTCTTATCTTTGTGGGATGATTCCATCTAAAGGTAGATGGGGTGCACTGTTCATGGATGTCCCTGTCTTTCTTAATCATATACCATGGACTCAGTGCATGAATTCTAGAAAACTAAATTTAAAGGGAGACAAATGCCATTCATGCAAAAAAGCAACAGAGTTGCTATAAAAGGGTTCCAGTCTGACAATCAGGAAGGAGCCTGGAAGACAAACGAAAATAAGTGTGGCATACTGAATGCTTGAGCCATAGTCACAAACTCTTTCTACTTACTTACCATATAAATCCTTTACTAGAATTCCACTGCTGGGAAGCAATGGATTTAATTAAACATACAGCAGATACAATCTACTATGGGCAGAAGATGGATTTAGACTTGCTCTTTAGAAATGAAAAAAGAAGGTGCTAGATACGAAAAAATGTCTTTGTGCTTGCGCACTTGTTTGTATGTGCCTGTTCTGCTTATGGGCTATAATGCCTGCATCAAAATGGGAACTCATCCTGGTTTTGAAATCCCAACATTCTGCTTAGTCGGAAAGCAGAGGGTGTATATATGCATCTTTGTCTCTTTCATTTCTGGACTGCTATGTAGAATAATTTTAATGATACAGGTGCTATAGCATGTCTTTTTACATTTTATCCCTACCTGGAATTACTAATGTTTGTCTTGAACATTATAGATAAGGGTGATTTCTTTCAGGATCATGACTTAATTTAAAAAGCATTCAATATTAATAAGTATACTCTTAAAAAATCATGTTTCGATGGTCATATTTCCATGGTCAATATTTACTTGCAATATATGGAAAAAAATATACATGCAATTACAAATATTTTAATAGAATCTGGACCTTGAGTATAGTGCATTTACCTGAAGCTTGGTATTTGCTGCTTCCAAACAAATGAGTAGTAATAACTGTATTATGTGATTTGATTTCTTGAGAAGCTCAGTTTATCCAGGAGGATTTTCCAGAGCTTTTCACTGGCTTTTAAACTATGGAACTTGAGAAATATTTTTGAGGAGAAAAGTTCTATTGGTGATTTCAACTGTTATGACTCTAAATTATAAGATGTATCAGTTCCTACAATTTCTCAAAGTCTATATTTTACTGTTTAAATGGGCGGGTTTTTCCCTTTGGTATTTGTACGTGTAGGAGGTATTATGAACAGAGGTTCATATTCCTACAGCATAGCATAAAAGCAGTAATTGCCAACTGACCATTACTTTGCATGAAAAATATTCTCAAGTTCTTTTGTTAATATGAAAACTAATTCCAGATATCCTGAAAAACACGTCATTTTTTTCTTTCTATTCTGCAATCTCCTTCTAAATATAAGGTCAGTTATTTCTTTTCTTCAGCAGATAGGTTCTTGTAGTACTGTTGTGTGTGCTTGTTTCTTAATGATTTTGAAAGCATTGCTTTTCAGAGACTTTCATATTTTCACCAAACTTTGAGATTGTGTTTTTATTACATGTTTATTTATTTAGGTGCTTGCTGTTCATTATTAGGGGAAAAATAGTAACTTTGTGCAATATTCCAGGCACTCGTAATCTTAAAAGTATGTGAATAAGCAAATTATTATATTAAATTATTAGAAAAGATGTATAAGTACCATAGTAGCGAGCTCATTTCCTTTTGAAAAAGTGTTTATGAATCAGAAGTATATTGATGTACCTCAACCATGTTACCACTGTTAAGAAGAAAAATTTAAGCAGATTTCTCTACATTAGCGGAGAATACCATACCATTTGGGACCCTAACATGTGTCTCTTTTAATTGTTGGAACATGCAAATAAAAATGAATAAATTTATTATTTTGTATTTTATTTAAATTCTATGCTTTGTATTCCCATTTTTTTCTCATTGAAAGTGTTATGATGGAATCATGTGGGTTTCGTTTAGTTAAACAGTAGTTCATTTGTTATAGATAATTTTACAAATAACATATTGAGGCAAACATTCCTGCAAACAAAATTAATAAAAACATAGTGCTTCACAAAACCATAGCAAGACAAAATCTCTGGCCTTTTTGTTTGGTTTTGGAGAAATTCACCAGCTTTTACAGTGGAATCTATAATGGTTTTATGAATAACTCTTAAACAAAGACTAATAGTTGTAATCCTAAGACAGTTCAATAATAATCAGGAATTCTTCATCTCTATATAACTAAATTGCTGGGAAATCATAACCAAATCCTTAGCTGATACATAACAAAATGGTTTATATTCAAGGGATTGTTGACTTTGTAAGATGATTCATCATCTCTTCTAAGCCTTTACTAATTATGAAGTCTGAATTTTTTTATTTTCCATGGTTTCTCTCTCACATAAGAATAATCTGTTTCTTCAGACTCATAACTACGGTAAACCTGGATTTGTGTAATTCAGTCTTGTGACCAAATCACAATGGACTGTACACTTGAAGTTTTCATATGATTCTGAGGATTCATATAGTTCATAAATTTTACAATATTTTTAGACTTGATCCATTTCAATATCTGAATTCTAGTGAGGAGGTCATTTATTTAATTCAAGTAAAAAAAATTGGTATATAAGTGGGTATGAATATGTATGTACACATATATATGCATAGCTGTCCATATGTCATACCTAAAAGATGTGTTACCAACATGACTACAGCAGTCAGGTTCTTCTGCTAAGGGTGGTAAGGCTTTCTGTGAACACCTCCTTATTTGTGTGAGTGTTCTGCGTAAATAGTTCCAAAATTATTTTGTGCAGAACATCAATGTCTTAGAATTTCGACCAGCCCTTTTTTCTCCTTTCAGTTTGGGAAGTCTAAGATCATCAAGCTTTGCTTTGAGAGAGAAATGTCTCTCTGTCTGTGAAGAATATGGGTACAGGCTTTATATTAAGACCAATATAATGCTCTGTCAACAAACAAAGGTAAAAAGCACAGGAGAGAGATAGGAACTGAGAGAAAACTTTCTTGTTGAGATTTCTATGACATTTCACACATATATGGGCTGTTCTTATGTGGTACATTTAAGATTGTGTACATTTTATCATTTGTATGGCAAAGGTTTTTCATGTCCGTTTAAGGCATTATGAAATACTGCTAATGCATTTGAACATATAGCATTTTTATTGTCTGACTTTAATCGCTGAGGTTTTATGCAAATGTAGAGTGGAAATGTTACATGCAAGGAAGAGTTTTTCATAATTTCATGTTAAGCAAGTTATTGACAATTTTTATTTTTCTTGGGAATGGTATCAAAGCACAGACCTGTTTTACCAAGAGCTTTTGCAAGATTAGTTTTTGGCTGAAGCAATCTATGTCGTGTTATATAGAATCCCACTCTACCAGCCAGTTGATCATGGGTCACAAAAATACATGTATGGGAAGTTGGGGTTAGTTAGACTGCTGTAATGGGAGCTCTCAAATAAAAACCTTAAAGGAAATAAGTTGTGAGAGACTGAGTCCAGCCTTTCATTTAGTAAAGGTTTTAGCTTTGGCTTCTCTCTCAGGTTCTCTCTTAATATCAAAGAAATTGGTGCGGTAGTCTGGAAAAATACAAGGAGATTTAATTAGTGGATGTATTGGGATTACCCTGGGCTGGTATGGCATTGTACTTTTTAGGTTTTCAAATTCTCTTTAAGATTGATGTAAAAGCCCAGTGAAAAGTTTATAAACTTTATAAACTACCTTTCTGAAAGGTACAGTGCATTCCCCAAAATATTTCAACTAAGGTTCCTAAAACACAGAAGCACATTTAACATTCAATGAGCATTTCTGTGAGTACAAAAGAACTCTTACACGTTGAATCAGAGTCTTTAAGAAAACATTTAAAAGTTTAGTGGCAACCATGTATAGATGCTTGCCAGTTAAGTACAGAAATGCAAGCATCAAAAGCATCAGCATCGTTTATCCTGTTGCATCTCCTGCATTTATTCCAATGATTGCTTTAAAGGGTGTATCAGTTGTCTAATAAATAAACAATAACCTTCTCAAAGAAAAAACTCTTGATCTGTGTTTTTGAAGTTCTTGACAAAATTAGTGTGGTGTCCAAGTATGAGAAATAAAAATATAGTTTTATAGGCGTATCATGAAGTTGTAAGATATCCAAGTCTCAGAGTGGACTTGGGTGTCAGGGTCTTTTTCAGCTGGTTAAGAGAAATATAAAAATTCCTAAAAATTAAAATCTTTCGGAGCCATGTGAGAGTTTGGTACGCAGGGGTTTCTTTTCTCTCTTTGGGCTAAGAACAAAAGATCTGTCACTTCTGACAGAGGATGGCCAATGGCCAATTAGAAAAAAGGGAAAGCCCCTTTTCAGAGAAAAGAAACCTTTTTAGGCAAAAGTGAATATATTAAGCTTATCTGAAAAAGGTGGGATTTTGTAAACCCAAGTGGTCTTTTCTTCACAAAGAACTCAGTGTGAGACTAAACCCAGCGTGCTGAATAAATTCTTTGGTTTTGTTTCATAAGTTTTTGCCATCTTTCTAAATTCAAGGGAAAAACTTTTCTCACAGAAGGATATTTATCAGAAGTAAAATTTTAGATAGTTAAATGAGGTGTAAGGAAAAATGAACAACTAAAATAAAGTTACTGCAAACTGTCTAGATTTTAGGTCTAATTTATTAGATTTCAAAACAATTTTTTATTTGCTTATTTGTAAATTGTGTGATGCCTGCTAATGGTTTCATCTTTCCCTCTCCAGTGGAACTACAGAGATAATGCCATGTCTAGTTTCATATTAAAAAAAAAAAAAAAAAAAGGCAAAACAGGCCCAAATGGTTTCATCTTTCCCTCTCCAGTGGAACTACAGAGATAATGCCATGTCTGGTTTCATAATAAAAAAAAAAAAAAAAAGGCAAAACAGGCCCAAAAGGTTCTCCCTAAAAGCTAAATAAAATAAAAAACTGATTAATATTTCTTTGGGTTTTTTCTTTGTTGGTTTTAAAAATCAATTTTTGATGAGTAGTACAGACAAGTTTTTTTTGTGCATTTGCATTCTGCCTTTTTTTTTATTAAAAAAGTTAAAACCCACACATGCAAATTGAATTTTAATTCTGATGTAAGGGGAAAGAAACCATGCTGCCCTTGCTGAAAAGTAGAGCACATAAAAATACTGAATAATTTACTTGGTTTCCTTAGAAAAACCAATCATTTCATGATTGTAGCAACATCAGCAGCATGTCTTTAGATTTTTTTTCATATTTTGTAGCCACATGCAAGCTTCTGTCGTGGACTTTATTATCATTGAACATACATAAAAACAGTTTTCTGGGTTTATTTAGTGTACAGGGATGATGATCACCTACTCTACATGTGGCCATTTTCTGTGTCAAAATTATTCTTTTCTTGTGTATGTTTTATATCTTCATATGTAAAAGGCAGTGTACAATACCTGACCCTAATACCTATTTGAATTGTAGATAATTTAAAAAAATAGAATAACTTCATATTGGCTATGCTTGCACTAAATAAATAAAGGCACTGATTACTTGGATTTTCTTTAAGTCAGCTATTTCAAAATGTATTTTAAATACATACTTTGAAAATCATATGACAAAAAGTATGTTTATAGATGGCTGAGCTTTTTGTTCACAGCAGTGTGAAAAAAAGAGTGGATACAACTGTTGAACAACTGAAAATGATAAGCAAATTTGACGATTTAATTCATACACTAGTGGAGCCTAAAAGATTTTAAAATAACAGAAATTTCACCAGCTTTAGTGGTTCATAGGCTTATTTTTGTTATACAGGTTGGTCATGTAGTTGGCAGTTTTCCTTTTGCATGACTCTTGTAAATTATTGTACTCTACTAACTGAGTGAAAAGCTATTCCAGTTTTGTGAAGGAATATGACAATATCACTTCAGAAGATTAAAACAATTACAAACTACACATGTGTACAATTTCGCCACAACTTATTGTACAATTTATTTTTTTCCTGTGGACATAGCTCTCAAAGCAAAGGTGCTACTGATGTGATGTAATTTAAATGTGCTATTGTTGTGATGCAGTTTAGAACTTTATCTCTGTGTAAAATGTGCTTTTTGCACAATTGTATTTCTTCATGGAACAGTGATTTCCGAGCACTGCATCCTGGTTTATACATACTAAAATGTAGTGTGTTTGGTCTGGAGCATGACATAAAGCATATCTTTGTTATGCGGCACTTTCTAAAATAGCACTGATTGCAGAATACCCTTTAGTCGCTTAGTGTCAAGTTTAACAAAATTCTTACTTAGCATCGACTGTTTTCCTTTCAAGTGTTTTGACAGAAGTCATCCCTGTTAAGTGCTTTCCGAACTGGGCTCCGGTAGCTTGTCTGTAACCTGATCTGTGTTTTGTTTCAGTGTGTTGTCTGCTGACCTAGAGAACACATGCATTAGCTGCATTGATCAGTGCACCTCACATCTCATCATTTAGGAGACAATTAATACTGCCTTGTAAAGACTCCCCAGAGCATTTTCTTAGAGCTGGATTGCTTTACGCAGAAACCACAGGAGCAAAAGGAGGAGGCAGCCAAGTAGGAAAAAGAAAAAAGGCATTAAGAAAGCTTTGTCTAGAAACCAAGTTCCTTTTGCTTTGGTGACTTTCACTCATGTCATTTAAACACCCTTTTCTGATGGGGCACTTGGAAAAGAAAATTGACTGTATTTTGAAGTTGATTTGTTGAAAGGACACTGTTAGAGGTCACATAAATATTCTAAAATGTTCCTCTTGAGAAATATGCATTTGATTGTGATACTTGTATAACTTGCTGTTAAAAGTGTAATAATTTTAACTTTATATTTTTTTCAAGGATTATTAAACTGACATCTTTTCAAATATTGACATGTTTTAATCTTAAATTTATTTACTTTTAAATAACATACTTAGTAGAGAAGAAAAAGTTTTTCTAATTGTCATTTTTGCTGTAGTGTTTCCTCCAAATTGTTAAATTTCAGGCTGCCTGATACTTAAGATAAAAGACAGATTTTAAGTATACATGAATATGTTAAGTTAACAAGGAGGTAGGGCTCTAAGTGTGGTCCTTCATCTTTTAGTAATAAAATATTTAATATTAGAGATTATCCACAGAAGCAGGTGAGAAACATTCAGTAATAAACCCCAAATTTTTCTTGCAGATTACTAAGGTTACCATACTATTCGCTGTTAAAGACTATGTTGCACTGTTGTAACGAGCGTATCTTCAGATATGCTTAGGATAACAGTTGATTATACAGACTTAAAATTTATAAAAGGGGAATTTTAGGGAGAAGGTTGCTTACCACCCTGGCGCATTAATCTATGATGCCAACTAATATGTTGTGAACTCCAGAAATTGTTGCAAATTTGTTAGTATTTACATTACATTGTAATTTTCATCTTTTTAGGTAGAGTGAATGAATTTTATGTGAGGAAAGATTCATTTGTAGTCTTGTCAATAGTATTTACTAGAGGTATGTCAAACAACAAAAATGATTATATTTATTTTGTGGTAATTCCTTGGCTCAGATTTGCTATTTTGCTCCCCCTCCCAATATTCTTGAAGCAAAATGTGCACTGACATTGAATAGAGATATGTATCTGGCATATCTTTGCAGCACAGTAATATCTTGATAGTTCATGTTATAATTTTCTTCTGTTAGTAGAACTGTTTACTGGTATTTGAAGGCAACAATGAGGCAATAAAAATAATTAAATTTCATATATTGTAAGTGTAAAAAATGTGTTTGTGGAAGTATGTATTACATGAAATTTCTAAGTGGTTCTACTTGGACATCTAGGTTGTCTTGTGTTGGTATTCCTGCAGACTAAAAGTGGAAACTACAATATTCCCTTTAAGTTTTTTTTTTGTTTGGTTTGGGGTTTTTTTTGTTGGTTTTGTTTTTGTTTTGTTTTTTTTTTTGGAGGTTGGTTTTTTTCCCAGCTCCTGTTAGATCCTGTTTTCCAAATCAAAACTGATTTTCTGGAACCTATTCAAGTGGTTTGATATGTGGAATACAGAACATGGATTTTTTTCAGTGAAATGTCATACTTTTATCCTTAGGATCAATACTGGGGAGTGGACGTTATATTCTTTCTCTAGTGAGGATGTATCAAGCTGTAATCCAATATGTAAAAAAGTCTTTTTTTGCTATACAGTGAAGCCATACATAATCATCTACAAACAGTCTCATCACAAAAAAATCAAGGAAGTATTTTTCCACAGTTCTGCGTCCATCTTTAGACATCCTGTAGATGTTTTTAATTAAGAAATCAATAAAAAAGAACTGGTGTGGGCTTTTTTTGTATTACAAACAGAACAATTTCAGTTTGGAAAAAGGTTATGCATGCTCTAACTGATATTATCCAGGCTGACTTGGAAAGTTAGCGTTTGTAGGACCTACACAAATAGGAGTTGTTTAAAACATCTTCACATCATCATGTGATCTTTTGGAAGTCTCTCCATTCATTTATGTGTTTACTGAGGTATTGCTAGTTGGTTTACTAAGGTTGCTACAAATGCCATCTTTGTGGCCTAATTGAAGCAGTTTGTAGGATCTTGAAGAATCCTCGTCATTCAGATCAACTTTTGTGTTTGCAGGTACTACAGAGCGGGTGTGTCTGATCCAGGGAACGGTGGAAGCACTAAATGCAGTTCATGGCTTCATTGCAGAGAAGATTCGAGAAATGCCTCAGAATGTGGCGAAGACAGAGCCTGTCAGCATTCTACAGCCTCAGACCACTGTTAATCCAGACCGCATCAAACAAGTGAGTTTTTGGTTGGGAATAGAGTCACAGCAGCTCCTTAGAAGTCTTAAAACTTTAGGGCTGCAAGGGGTCAACATAACATGTTCTTTAAAAAAATGTTGTCTTACACTCTAGTAACCTGCTGGTACTCTTTTTCCTTGTACTTACATGTTCCCTGTTTTTCAGCAGTTCTTTTAGACAGTGTTTTATAAGTTTCAATGCCATGCTCTAATGTGTTTCTTTACTGTATAAGGTGATAATACACTTACAGGTTTTAGTTAAAGGTTGATGAATTTTAATCTTAAATTATGAACCTCTGTAAATCATTAGTGTTACTAAAAAATCACAGATTAACTGAATGTTTCCTACTTTTGTGTATATAAATAAAAACAAAAATGTTAATTTTTTTTTAGACCCTAAATTAGATACTTTAAAATCTTAGCTATAAAAACTTGGGATGTTTTCTACAATTATATTTTGTGTTATTTTTGACACCTTTTTACCTATTTCACACTGACTTCTTTCAAAATTTCTGGACAATGCAAAATGTATTTGCAAGGTATTATTGGCCTAATATTCTTTATTCTTTAATTTCTGTAAAAACTTTAATTAAAAAAACTTTGGTCTGTAAGAAGAATGGGAAATATGCATCATACAGGGTTTTAAAATATTTTCTATTGTATCAAATAAGAAAAGGATGAAGAAAGAAATGAGTGAACATTAGTAAAATTTTGTCTTGTCTCTCTATCCTATATAGGATAGATTTTAGTTTCTTACCTCTCCTATGTGGGAAAAGATTGTTTTGTCCTTCACACTAGCAAGATTCAGTTTCTTGTAATTTGGTAACTGTGTGCAATTACTTCACTTTGTATATAGTGACATACACAAAATACTTATATGAAGATGTGTTTGAAAGGGATGAGTTTGGAACAGACTACTTTAGATGGATGAAGCTATGCATAAGCCATTGATATTTTTAATATTTACTACTATATTATTTTTTCTGTATACAATAATTTTACATAAAAATTACTCAAGATAATTTATAAGAAAAAACTAAAAAGAAAGCCCCAATTTTATAGGATTAGTTTCTCAATTATTAGACATGAAAATGATTATGCCTGAAAGAGAGAAAAACTTGAAGTGAACTATATTTTAAGTGGCTTTTCTGCTAGTAAAATATTAGATTTTATGCCAATACTTCTTAACCCAGTGGGAAATGAATATTCTCTATTACAATAAAAGGTGCTTTTCCCATTAACCATGAAATAAAGCTAATTTTTAAATAAACCGGTAAGATCCTGAGAAACTAGATGACAGAGCTATTTAATGACATGTCTAAATACTTCCTCTCTTGTACCTAAAGATGATTATCTTGTCCTCCACAGTTTCCTTCAGAAAATATAGTTGCAAAGTTGTTGAGGTTGGGTTTTTTTTACTTGGGGTGTTTGTTTTTATTGGTTGGTTGGTTTGGTTTGGTTGATTGGTTAGTTGTTACTTGTTTGGGGCTTTTTTATTTGGATTTTTTTGTTTGTTTGCAGGGTTTTTTTGGTTTTTTTTGGTTTTTTTGTTGGTTTGGTTTTGGGTTCTTTTAGGCTTGGTTGGTTTGGGGTTTGATGGTTTGAAATGTTAAGTTCAATTAAATTCTGGAGGGATGGATTAGTGAGCATAGGCACTGCTAATGAAGTTAAGACAGAATAAAGTACAATGTATACTAGCTCTACATCTTAAAATTTAAATATATTACTTGTATACATACAGATGCATAGTAATGTAACTGCAAATATTTGGGGATATGCATGTGCATATGTTAAACAGTTTTAACCACAATGAATTGTTTAACTTCTCTTTTATTGAAGCAACATCTATTCATGATAAATTAATACACTATAAATATTGACTCAATAAATCCAAAATTCTTTATTTTTGTCAAGAATTGAAATTCTTAGGTAGAGTTTACAGTGGATTAGTCTGTCCTCCAGTGTCAGAATATACTATATCTTAGTGAAAGACATAATAGCTCAATTTAAATATTTAAAAGGATAATATTTTATAACAGGTTATGATGATTTATAACTCCAGTGTTGTTATTTTTTTTAATAGCAGACAGATCACAATTTTACTAAAATGACCAGTATGATGTCTAATACAAGTAACTTAGAATGTTTTTTAAAAATAAACCTTATTAATTGCAATTTCTTCTTTTATACAAACTTCTACATGGTTCTTCCTGTCTCAGAATGTTAACCAAGAGCACTGACACATGAAGTATTACACGATTTGAGATGGAGAGTTGATTTGAAATAATAAATTTTATCTTCATTTAGGAACTCTGAAGATGTTTCTACCAAAAAGCAAAGGTAGTTTTCTCCCCATGAAAGACGATACCAGTAGTTGAAGCCTTGCGATGCCACCCATGTCTATATGAGCATGCATCTCTCATTTCTCTATTGGTATTTCTTTGTCTTGGGCTGCTTTATGCCAACACTCACCCTAGAGAAAAGAGCTAAGAAAGAAAATACCTCCTGGCTATAGATTCGATGAAGAAAGATGGTTGGTAAAACCTTTGCTGACTGCTTGAGTTTCAGCACTTTCTGTCTTCAAGAAAGGCATGGGACACACAGAGGCTGAGTCTGGCCTGGAATTTCTCCTTACTAATAGAAGTAACTATCTGAACATTCTGTCTCTTTAACTTATGCTTTTTCAGCTTCAGAAGATTTGTAAGCAAGTCTGTGTGGTTCCTTTTGAGCCTTCTCCAGTGTGTTTTTCTGTATCTCCTAATCCTATGGATTTATCAGTAGATACTAGGTAGTTGTCTTCTCCAAGTAGGTGTGACAGATGTTTAATCGACAAATGTTTTCATCTTTATCTCTACACAACATAGACAATCTCTTCATAAATGTCAACCATCTGTTATTTGTGAGTATCATCCAACAATAACCAATTCCTGTGCCCTTTTACTTCCCAGAAACTGCTGTGAGCTTCTAACTTCTCTTTTCTCTCTTTATTAATTGCAGTGTCATACCAACTCTTTCAAACCGCATTGTAACTCAGGGGTTACAAACCACATTCTATTCATAAATGATCATGAGCCTGAGTTTTTTTGTCTTTTTAATTAGCGTGCAAAGCTTTAAATTTCACCTCTAAATTAATAGCAGCTCTTATTAACAATTGAAAAGTCTACTTAAATTGGTCTTATCGCATCACCTTCTTCAGAAAGTATTACAGCTTCTTTGCAGGTTAGTTGAATTTTCCTTCCAGCTTTCAGTTGTTTTACAGGTAGCAGGTGTTGTAGCAGCCTGTCCAGGAAGCACATGGAAGCAGAGACAGCCATTGCAGAACTGTGCATTACATGGAAGGAAAGACAACTTATCTTAAAGATTACTCTGCTTCAAACAGGAGTTTACACTCTTTGGCCTTCTTAGATCCCTTCAAAACTGAATCATTATTTGATTCTATGAAATTTTTCTACACTATCAAAGCATAGAAAAGGATTTAGAATTTCTTCTTTGAAAATCTAGAGTAAATCCTTCACATATAGAACTTCCAATTAAAGTTTTCATTGGAACCAGTTTCACTTCAGCTTTTTCAGTAGATAATTAGTGTCTCATAAGCTAAATTTCTGTTTATTAGTCATGGTCTCAGACATTTCAGTCAAAATCTGCAGAAGTGAATATCGGAACTCAGATTTGTAATTTCATGTTCCACTACTGAAAACAACTGCTTTTACTTCAGAAATGTTGATCAACAACAACAAAAAAGAAATGTTCATAATTTTTAAATATAAAGTTTTGTTTTCAAGTGCTTAAATAGAATCTGATTTTAAGAATGCACATCTGAAAGTATTGGCTTAAATGAAGGATTTTTTTTAATAGGGTCTTTGGTTAGTTTGAGTTTTTTTAATATAGGTTATGAGTTCTTCAGACTACAGAAACTCAATAGACTTCATAGAATCATACAATGGTTTTAGTTGGAAGGTGACTTAAAGATCAGCTAGGTCCAACCCCTCTTAGACAGGGACACCTTCCACTAGACCAGGTTGCTCAAAGCCTCATCTAACCTGGCCTCAAACACTTCCATGGAGCATCAATGGCTTCTCTGGGCAACCTGTTCTACTGCCTCAGCACCCTCACAGTGAAGAGTTTCTGCCTAATATCTACTCTAAATCCACCTGCTTTCAATTTAAAACCATTATCCCTTGTCCAATCACTACTCTCCCTGATAAAGAGTGTGTCCCCTCTGCCCTATAAGCTCTCTTTAAGTACTGAAAGGCTGCTATAAGGTCTCCCTGAAGCCTTCCCATCTCAAGGGTAAACAATGCCAATTCTCTCAGCCTGTCTTCACAGGAGAGATGCTCCAGCTGCTGATCATCTTTGTGGTCCTGTTCTGGATCTTCTCAAGCAGGTCCTTCTTTGCTGGGGGCCCCAGAGCTGGATGCAGTTGAATTTTCCTTCTAGTTTTCAGTTGTTTTACAGGTAGCAGGTGTTTTAGCAACCTGCCCAGGAAGCACATGGAAGCAGAGATGGCCATTGCCATTTCTCCGTGTGGGGTCTCACCAGAGCAGATAGAGGGACAAACCCACCTCTCAGCCTCCTAGATACACTTTTGATGCAGCCCAGGATGCAGTTGGCATTATGGCCAGTGAGTGCACATTGCTGGATTGTATTCAGTTTTTCATCCACCAATATGCCTAAGTTCTTCCTCCTTAAGAAACCTTCATGGATTTCCTAAAATGCCTCTCCCTTCTGATAAGCCTTTCTTCTTTTCATCATTCATTTAAGGCAACAGTCTGTCACCTAGATGAAACTTATTAAAATGAAGAATATGAGAAAATAGCTCTTACAGTTTTCATTTGAAGTAAAAAGTAACAAGTAGCTTCATAGATCAATGTCTTTTCATCTAGTCAGCAATTTCTCATAAACTTTCATCACTTTCGAACATTGGTGAAAAATCACAGCAGTTACCATTCCGCAGTATATAGTAAGATATGCAGGTGTTTTTACAAGTTGCAAGAACAAAACAAAACAAAAAAAGTTTTCATTGTTTACTAAAGACTTCTGTAACTTGGATCCAATGGCAAAAGTTTAGCGTTCCATAAAAGTATGTATACTATATCCTGTCCCTCATGTGCTCTTGACTTAATTTTGGTACATGATCAGTGTTCTGTTTTCTCTTTCCTTTCAACAGTGTTGGATATAATCTCAATATGTATGCAAAACTGTTTATGACTGCAGTTAATGCTGTAGCTTATTACTAATTCTTCTGTACTTCAGAAGTGGAATGAGAATAGAATATTATGTTAAAGGATGAGCAGCAGCGTTCAACATTGCAGAAATTCTCAGCGGTGTTTTGGTTTTTAAGAAAATTATGAAGTTATATCTTTGTAGTTTTGATGGTATCTTTCTGAATTCCAAAGTAGCCCAGAATGAAAAGGTGGCCTTTTCTTCTAGGATGAGTCTTAGATCCATATCTTACGTGATTTTTTTAGGTCTATGCCTAGTTATATACTTGAGTTTTCTGGTATTTCTATGTAACAGAATAAACCAGATCTTGTAATAGTTTTGTGTTACTGTGACAAGTTTTGAAGAAAGAGAAGGTCCTGATTCTTTTTTGTCTCTTTTGCTGTAATATTAATCCTGAATCGTTCCCTCCATCCAGAGTTGCTCTGATGATCCAAATGGCACTTGGTGATTTGCTTTAAGTTTCTTACCCCTTCTTGGCCTCAACATAAGATAATCATCCTTTGACATCATACTTAACCCTACCTTTTTCCTTTCTCAAAGTCAGGTTCCCAAGAGTTCATAAATGCAGATAAGTTGCCTCTTAGTCTTTTTGTATTTCCCTATGCCCTGTCTCTTTTTCTACACAAAAGCAAAACCAAATGCAAAGAGAATGAAATATCATCAAAATTTATTTGTTCTTTACAAAAATGAAAATGAAGCAAGAAAAAATAGATCACTGAAGTCATTCGAAGTAGCCTTTTAACAATCCAGATAGTAAGCAAATTTTTAATCCTTGATTATATCTTTTTCCAAATTTTATTTTTTGAAATGTGTTATATATTTATACAGTTATCACTGAGATGAGAATCATTTGCCAAAGTTACAGATTAAAGGAGATCACAGCAAGTAAAGAAGACTCTCTGTTTAGACAGGCTTATCTCTGATACTGTTGAAAGGCTAGTAATAATTAGTCTTTTAGGTTGTTCAGCACAGTGGGACCTTGCAGTGCTCTCTGTTTCTCATTTTAGCTGCAAAATGTATTCAACTGTTTAATATGATAAAAGATAACACCTTTTCTTAGAGTGCATTGTGATATGGACTTAAGCAAATCAGTTTTGTCATCACATTAATTTCAATTATTTAAAAGCACCAGTATTAATATATGCAAGGCTGAAACTCAGTATTAGGTTAGTATTAATACTAAATTAATGCAGGTAATGTTATTACCAAGATTTCCTTTGTTTGGCAAGCCCTTTAGTGAGAAACTAGAAATTGATAAGCTGTAAATACAGTCTCGCCTTCACTTTTAAATGACGTTCTTTCTATGCTTTCACGTTTCTAACCCTTATTCAAATAGTATTTAATTTTATGCCTTTTCTTTCTACTCTTATCTATATAAATATACTAATAAGTACTGAGAATTAAATTAACTGTCTCAGTACAGTTTTATTATTTATTACCCTTAAGTAAGTATTGAAATTTTTTAGTGCATATATATAAAAATATAAGGATGTCATCATTGTCATTGAAAGAGGACTCAGAGACCTTTTGGAACACCATGCAGATGCACTGTATATAATCTATGCTGCCATGATACAGCTATATCTTCAGTCTGCTAATAAAAATATGAAGTATGGGTATGCGATGCTTTGACCACATTTCTGCACCCTTTAGTGTGTCATGCAGCCTGAGGCCAGTCTCTCACAGTACAATCAGTGCTTGTAAGCAATAAAAAGAAGTATTTCTTTGGACTTTCAGAAAGTACTACAACTCAAATATGGCTCAAACAAAATTTTATCTCTAAAGTGAAGCTCCTTTTTGAATACTTAAAATCTGCTTTCTCAAACATCTCCTCTAGAAGTGTTGGTTAATACAAGAAACACACCCTAACCTGTAAATATAGTCTTTCATTAATTGTCACATAAGTAGTAGGAAAGGAAATAATATTTAGAAAATAGAGAAAATTAATTACATCATGGCTTGGACTATACCATTCAAGATACAGCTTAAGAAAACCCCAAAGTCTTGGAAGTGGTGTGTGGTAGAAATTCTGACTTTTTTTTTTTTTATAACCTTTTCAGGAAAGCTTCAATTACACTATACATATAGCAGTCTCAAAAATTGAAACTCTGCAATGTAAATTCATCTTAAGATTTCTAATCACTTTATACATCTAATTCCCAAAAACCTAATAACTACTAAATTCAAGTGCTTGCCTAAGCAAGGGACTTGCCAAATTTTTTTAAAGAAATCATTCGACGATGCATAATAAATTAAAATATTTAGTTCTGTTCAACTTTCTTTAAGAAGCAATTTTGCTGAAAAGTTTTTGCAAAGCAATTGAGTGTATCAATAAATGACTTATCAGCCAGTGGAAATTCAATACAAAATTCAAATGCCTGTTCCTTTTTTCTTTTTTTATGTTTGAGAAATCACTTTGTGTTATTTTGATATAAAAGAAAGAAATTGGTGTATCTGGAGAATTATACAGAAGCATAAAAAGCAATGAATTTTTACAAAATACTATCAATTCTTTTATATATGTGTATGTAGAGATATATATGAAAAAATAAAAGCAGTTATGTCAGTGAACAAGGTAAGAGTGATTAAGCCTCAATTAAAAAAAACCTGATATGCAAAGAAATAAACCACCAAAAATACAAACCAAAGAACTTTATTATTATTTTCAGTACTTTGCCATTTATATGGCAAATATATATTGTGTATATTGGTAGAAAAGGTATATGCCCATATTTGATTCTTGTTCAATCATACAGTCTTACTTTTAAATTTATTAATCTCTTCTTCCTTTGTATTTTATTTTAAAAAAGCTTTTGCTAAAATAAATAATGAAATGCTTCTAGTTAATAGATGCATTAGTTCAACAGTTACCTGAAAAGGTTATTATCACTCCTTTTTTCACCACAACCATATATTTCTGTGCTTTAAGAAGATTGATATGAATTGAAATCTGAGATGTTTCCAGTTTCTTAAATAATTCGTGGTATCAGTGATTAAGCCATTATTCAGTGTTAAATTCTTCTACCTATTTCCCTATAAATACATTAGTTTGAGTTAATAATAACTGTGAAGAACAAGCTGGTTTTCCTTTTAATAAGTGGCCTAGCATACCAAAACAAGATACAGTACCAAATGCCCTAGTTAGCAGTGGTGTTGATAACACAAACTATCATTTTTTTGAAATATTTTCATCAAAATATATAATCTTTTTTTTTTTTTAGTAGTTAAGGATGGGAGTTTAATATTTAGCTATAACAAAGAAAACCTATTGGGGTATCCATTCTTTAGAGAATTTTGGTTTGGTTGGGGGTTTTTTGTTTTGTTTTGGTTTGTTTTTGTTTTGGTTTGGTTTTCAAGTTTAAGCTTAAATGACAAAAATCAATTCATTGTAATTTCACTTTGGTAAGAGAAATACCGCATCATCTCATTAAAATCACAAGTATAATTCTAAAGTTGAATGGGCTTAGCCCTGTACTATTGCAGAATCAGAACATCTCTTGCTAAATATTCTTAGCCCCTCACAAATGAACCCCTCGTGAATGGACCCATGTTTGGTATTTAAAGACATGGAAGAATCCTTTATAATTACCTTGATTTTTATAATATGTAGTTCCTGCTGACCAGTAGCATTTTGCCAGCTACACATTTTTTATAATGTCCTATACATAGTAGTATTTTTCACTTAACCCTCTTGAAATGGTCCCTGTTGATGCTTAAGCTGTGCATATTTTCTTTTGTTTTGATTGCTTTACAACATGAGTTATAAGTTGGAAACACAAAATAGGAATCTGTTTCTTAAGATTTTATTTTTCCTGTTTTGACTGCTTGTTTATGTACAAACTGTGAAAAATGGATCTTCATACTGTTTAACATACCTCTAAAATATTTGTGTGTGCATATGTACAAGCCCTTATTTTGCTAATACACAACTTTATGCATTCACAGTGTCTCAGCTTTCTCATATGCATTAAGAATTTTAGTGCAAAAGTATGTATACCTATTTTATGAGGGACTGTCAATGATTTTATGAGGGACTGTCAATGATTGTAAGTAACAGAACCGCTGAAAGTGTGAAATTTTGCTTTATTTATTTCTAAATAGTTTTGGTTAGTAACTATATGAGCATATGATAAATTCCATTGTATAGCACTTTAACATTTTATTTCTTGACATAAAAGTAGTGTAATTTTGGATATTTTATAATTTTTATATATTGCAAAGATGTCAAAAAATATGCTTTGAATAAGTATTGTATGTTATGTTTTGACAATTGGAATTTTACCTTTTCACTACATTTATAAAAAGAAAAGAGTTTTTCTGTCAGGATCTAATACTTTTAAAGGACAAATGTGTATATAAATTTTTTAAACAGAGCAGTGCTTTTTTAATATGTTCAAGAATTAATGTTAAGCATGTGTATATTATTTAGAAAACATGATCAATAAATATGACTCTTAATTCTTTTTTGTGTTTATTTTGAACACAGGGCTATAATAAGCTATTAACCTTTGCTCAACTAAATGAACATTTTTAATGCTAATCATAAATATATTGTAGTTATTTGTTGTGAAGGTATTAGTTGCAAGTTCATCCATCATGAAATTGATGCTTACATTTTTTCACCTGCTTCTAGATTAAAAAAGATCAATGAATATTTTAGCTATTAGTATATTGCCAAAAACTCAGTAGCTTTAGCGTAACTGTTGTAAGGTATGGAACACAGCTTGCTGGCTATAGTCCTTGCTTTAGAATGGTGCATTATAAAGTGCCAAAGTAAATGTCTCTTATCTTTCAGACATTGGCCCTATTTGTTTGTAGACTGATAACTGTTTCTAGTGTGCTCATTGAACTTGCTGGAATTTTTGTTTACTTATGGTCTTCATTTTCCCCAAGAGGAGGAGAGAGGAAAGAATGTATTCCTCATGTGGTCAGCATATTTTTGAGTATTTATGTGAGTTCACCATCTTGATTTCAAGTCATGAATTTGTTTTTACATGCATAAGCATGCATATTTACATGCATTATTTATCCAATTGACTTTAAATTCCATTAAGTTCCAATGAGTAGGAGAAAGATTTTGTCTTAGGCATTTTTTATTTATTTTAATTTTCTAGTTATGTTATTTTGTTGGTTTATTTATTTTTTTAACTGTTCAGTCTAAGGCTTGTAAAGGTTGATTTGCTCCTGAACTGCTTTGTTCCCAGACATTGCCATCTTCCCCAACTACCACCAAGTCCTCTCCATCTGATCCCATGACCACCTCCAGAGCCAATCAGGTACAGTATCATCCTACCATCTACACCATACTTTTCACGGGTGACAGCTTGCAAACTGGAGAAAAAGATATGGTGGGTTAAGGATTTATTCGTTCATTCACATATATACACCCATAACCATAGTTATCTAACTCTTGTTAGAATTTGGTAAATTAAATTGCAAACGATTTACTTCTTTTAATTTATTTTGTTGGGCTGTTGTAAAATCTCTATGAAAGCAAAGTATCTTTTAAAATAGTTGGGGTTATTTTACATTTGGTTTGATTAATAAATTGCAAAGACACAAAACTGGTATACTTGTAGACAGAGTAACTCTTGGTTTATGTATATTTATGTATATATGCACACACATATGGATCATTTCCTGGACCATTTAAAAATTAGAATAAAATTACCACTAATACCATGTTTAAATAGCTGGAATTCAACCCAGGAATGGCAAACAGACTTTGTTATTTACTTTGAAAATTTTGAAATGTGTTTGTGGACAACAACATAGGGGCATTATTTAAATATAATATAAATGAACATTTATTGATGAAGAATGAAGTAAAATTAAATCTCTCTAAAAACATGCTAAACACATCTAAGTAAGTTTAATTAATATCTTATTTTTTAAATGCATAAACTGTTCTTTTAGCAGTATTTTAATTATACTGTTTTATTTCAATTTAAACTGGAAAAAATATGTCCAGTTCATTATGTCCACAAATTATCATACTATGTATCTTTGTCTTTCCTATGAAAATTGTTAAAATTACTACATACCATGATCTTTAGAACTTATTTATACTTATTTAATGCATTATTTTTTTAATGTACTGTTAAACTTAATGTACTCTGTGTTCAAATAATATAAGTATTCAGTATATGCTAACAGTGCACACAGTCTGTTTCAGTTAGCTGAATGTTGCTATCAGATCTTGCACAAACATCAAAAAACAGAAAACTTTTCTTCACAAGCTAATTTCCCCTGGAAGTTAACATTGTTATTAATTACTAATCCTCTGATATTTTCTGAACTGCTTAGAACTTGCTGGTGGATGAACAAACAGTTTAACATGAACGGAAGCACATTAAAGCTTTGACCAACACATGGCTGCCTGTTGAAAGGGATATCTAATGCAGAAAGTAATGAAATTTAGAAAGAAATTGTAGAGATAGAAGAACTACTAAGAAAAGTATAAATTGCGATATCCTTCACTTCAATTTGAAAGCCTTCTTCATCAGCCTGCTTCCATTCCAGCAACAGTTACTTGGCTTCATCATCATTAAATGACAAAGATAAAATCTTTGCCGACAGCTAGGGATATTTTATGAACTCTCTGTTCAGCTTTTATTCTCTCTCTCTCTCTTAATTTTAGTACTTTGTTTATTTTAATTAGATTTTGAAAATGTTGAGTGCACAGATAGTTTTTTATAGGGATTTTTCTGTTTGCTTTCTTTCCCATTTTTTAAAAATTATATCTTGATGATAATTATTTGGAGAAAAAGGAAGAAATACTTTTATTTACAGGAAATACTATTTGAGTATACTGTTTAATTAGCATAAGAGAAGTACTTACTTTGCATCTGTTCTATGATTTTTAAATTATCAAAATTATAGTGTAGTGTATAAACTTTAAATGACTTTTCAATAGCTAAAAATGCTTATGTTTATAGAAAGTTGTTCTATGAGAATATTTACAAGTAATATAGCTGAATACACAAGCTAAGTGAAATGTATGCTTTGTGTCCTGTCTATATCCCACATTAAACATTTTAATGCATTTTATTCATAACCTTTGTTCAATTCAGTTTTCACAAAAATAATCAAGACCTTTTTTGAACAGCATCAAAACTGTATATATGAAGAAGAGTAATGAGTTCCTTTTGGAACTGCTTTTATTATTAACCATTAAAATTCCTACTAATTTATGATTATTTTATCCCTTCTATTATTTTCAAGTGATTTCTGGCCATTCTAGCAGGAAGCACAAAGAGCATGATAAGGCAATTAAGGCCTTTCTGTTCATTCTAGTGATAAGTGACGTAGCTGGCAATTGTTCCCAGACTGTAGTAGTGATTAGCATTCAACACCAGTATATCGACAAGTATCTGCACTGCGGCTGTCACACAAAAATAGGTTCCAACACAATAATCTCAAACCTGTCCATAGTCATGTAAGCACTCAATAGGAGACTAAATAGAGAACAACAAATGTTTGTTTCGATATATAGCTGTTGTAAGATGACTCTCAAAAGAAAATAACCATTCAGGTATGTGTTTTCTCACAAAATGGTATATTATGATAACAGGAGAGAACTTAGTTAACTGAATGGATGTCAGGAAATTCAGTGTTAAGGCGTAAGATAAATTCACAGCACACTCTATTGTGTGGATATAGTAGCATATCAGGCTTAAGATCATTCAATTTTCTGTAATATTTTACACGAGAAGATATTTTGTATAAAAGGTATTTAATTAATTAATTAAGCGAGATTTTTAAACTGGGTTGGAGGACTCCCCATAAGTCATTGTAATTAGAGAATTGTCACAGAATCACAGAAAATGCCAAGTTGGAAGGGATCCACAAGAATCATCCAGTCCAGCTCCTGGCCCTGCACAAGACCAGAGTCACACCATGTGCCTGAGCGTATTGTCCAAACAGTTCTTGAACTCTGTCAGGCTTAGTGCTGTGACCACTTCTCTGGGAAGCCTGTTCCAAGGCCCAACCACTCTCTGGGTGAAGAGCCTTTGTATAATATCCAACCTAAATCTCCCCTGACACAACTTCAGGCTGATCCCTCGGGTCCTATCAGTGGTCACCACAGAGAAGAGATCAGTGTCTGCCCCTCCTCTTCCTCTCATGAGGAAGCTGTAGACTGGGATGACTTCACCCCTCAGTCTCCTCTACTCAAGGTTGAACAGGACAAGTTACCTCAGCCACTCCTCATACGCCTTCCCCTCAAGGCCCTTCACCATCTTCACTGCCCTCCTTTGGACTCTCTCTAACAGCCTAATATCTTTCTTATATTGTGGTGCCCAAAACTGCACACAATATTCAAGGTGAGGTCGCACGAGTGCAGAGTAGAGCAGGACAATCCCCTCCCTTGACTGACTGGTGATGCTTTGTCAGGCCCCATAGCATATGGTTGGCCCTCCTGGCTGCCAGGGCACTGTTGACTCAAGTCTGTGTGTTGATGAGCACAGCTATGTGATCCTTCCCACTGTACAAGCATGTCAGTTGTGTTCCCCTGACAGAGCCTGAACAATTTCTAGACATTCTTTTTATTACAAGAGGAAAATAGCTCTGCCAGCAGAGGTCAGAGGAAGCTAGGCAGGAAATCTGGCTTGTATTAGATCTTCCTTTTAATGACTCACTCTGCCTCCATTCAGATGAGATCATAACTCCTTTGTATGACAGTTTCAGCTTTTGATGAATTGTTTTTGGAAAAATCTAGTGTTGATGAACTACTTGTTTTATGATTCTCAAGAAGAGGATAGCCTCTAAAAATGTCTTACCTAGTGGAAGAAAACAGTTTCTTCAGAACTGTCATGTGTTGTGTTATACTGGCAACATTCTGTTGCCATGGATGCAACAGAAACCTCTGCACTGGAAGTGGTTTTCGCTTTAGTTCTTTGTTCCAGGAAGTTATACATCCGTCAGTATTATTCTTGTAAATCTCTTGTTAATTTTTAAGTAGAACTTCCTTAGATGTTTATTTGCACTAAAAATCCATACACTGCAAATTTCCCAAGGAAGAAAGAACCAAAGAGGCAATAGAATTAGGTACATTTCCAGTAACTTTGTCTTCTCCCTTCCTGTCTGCCTATTGTTGAAAAGAACTCAATCTTTCTATATGTTTAGACTGAGAGTTTCTGTGTTACCCCCTCATGAACTTTGTCAGCTTTGTTTATAGCTTAGCACTGACAGACATATAGCTTCAGTGGTGAAACTGTTCTGCTGATGCCCATGGAGCTAGCAGAATATAGATTTACATTTATTTACCAGAAGGAGGAAACCAAATTAACTTTCCCACAGTACACTTCAAGAGGGAATTTCATCTCAAAAGCAATGAATAATGCAATAAACATCATATAAAGCATGCTTGCTTTTCCTGTATAGTACCTTGTAAAGGTACAGGTTTAATACTTATTTTAACAATTAAGTGACATTAGATAGACAAGTGTTTCTATAGTTAAACTCTTTACATATTTTTATTTGTTTACAAGATTATTTTTTCTTTTTATCTGCCTGCTTTACTGGTGTTACTGTAATTTTAGAGGGAGAAATACAAGTGACATAAAGCTAAGCTTTGTATTTCTCCTTTGTCTATTTGATAAACACCTGTAAATGCAGTTGTGAACCCTTGCATGTTTCATTCTCCAATCCTCCTTTTTCTATGAGATTGATACAACTACCAAGCTTTGCTACTGGCTTAAGAGAATAAAAGGCCAAAACACACATTCCCATTTATGAGTGAGTCACGAGAGAGATGGATAGGAGTCCTTTCCCCTTGCCTTACAATTTAGATAGGCTTAAGCTTAGTAATATAACAGGATTTATCATAGCAAACTTTGTGTCTATTTCTTACTATGTAAACCTTTTATTTTCAATTTTTTTTAATGCACTATTTTTTCCCCATGACATTTGTATTTTTTACAGTTATACCTTCTATTTTGCTGCTTTGTTGTCGCACCTGAAACTCTTATTCTATCATTTAGTACAGCATAATATAAATTTTGTGGTGTGCAGATAGGTGTAGATTTTGTTCATTCAGTCCTCAAAGTTTATATTTTTTAAAGCATAACTATCTCATCTGGTTGCTGCAATATCTGTAATACATAATACTTTTCAACCTTTTCACATGATGGAACAGAGCCAGTTTTCTTGGTACTGCCTGTACCCAGCAGGTACAGCACAAACATATGGCTGTTACAAACCTAATATTAGGAATTTGTGCTTTTAGCTTACATTATCTTTTTATTTTATGCAAATCTATAGGTTGCAATGTAATACAATAGTACACATAAAACTAGAGACTGGGACATTAATTGATGTTTCTAAATTTTAATAATTTATGTACATGATCTCCCTCTCTGACTTTAAAGAACCATCCTACCCCGTTTGTAAAATTAATTGCAGAAGTATAGTCTTTTCATTCCTCAGAGAAAGGTAATCTGAAAACAGAGTTTGTCTGTAAAGCATACTGACAGCTTTTAAAGGGTTGATGAACTCATATTTGATATATGATTTGTTGTGGGTGGTGGAAGAAAAAATAAGAAAGCTTTGTTTCAGTCTTCTGTTATCCTTAGGACATGGATTTTTAATATGCAGCTTCAAATTATAATTTTTTATCAGTACTTTAATCTTAATGTACAAATAGCGAGTTTTAATGATGATCCTAAGATACCCTACAGCCATCATAGGCCAGTGAGATATTATCTCTATTTGGCTTTAACAATTTGATTTGAGGCTTATTTAAAATATTGTGTCTCAGGTATTTTAGCTGTAATCATCTATTTTTCATTCCCTAATTTTAATATCAATTGTTATAGTGCTGTTGAGCAGATCTGTTTTAAGATCTGTCACAGATTGACTGATGCTGGATGTATCACTTGATCTTTCCAAATCTCAGTACCATATATTTCAAATCAAAGTCAATATAAAGTTATTTAGCATTCTGATAAAAGGTGCTACAAAATTGAATGTCTGTTATTACTTTAATTTAATTGTTAAGAATATTTGCCATAGTAATTCTCTGAGATAACAGTTCGGCCTTTTGTCAGCCTATCTGATTGGTCTCTGATAAATGCGACCATTTTATTTACATTAGAAGACGCTGTCCAAGTTCCACAGGCAAAACTAATATGTTGTTTGAAAGACACTTCGTCTAATGGATGGTGTTTTATATGGACCCATCACTAAAGTATTTAGTACGCTGGATTGTAAAATTTTGAATATATGAAGACCACACATGTATTAAATTATTAGTGTATTAAACAAATACATTCTTCTAATTATAGAATCCAACTAATTTTTTATTCACAAGCAGATGCATGAGAAGGAAGTCAGGTTTCATGAAGCAGTGGTGTTCAGAAGCATATGGTAACTGTAAGAACCTTATCATGATGTTTAGGGGAACAGAGTTGAAGAAATAGGTCCTGTATTTTGCTAACTTTTTCTGTAAGGTCCCCAAACTTAGGATATACTTTTGTCATATACAGAAAAATTCTTCACATAATTTCTCAGCATATCTTTTAGGTTAAGTCTCAGCAATGACTTTCACCTTCAGTTTTCATAATTATTCAGCTTCACATTCAGAGTTCTGTTTAGGTGTTGCTATTGCTTTCACAGACTTACCCAGTAATAATTTTGACTCCCCACTGAACCTGTAACAAGGTTGAATGAAAGTACCTATTACTTGTTAGGAAAACAATTCTTTTTCTAGAAGAGTAAGAAAACCCTTACATTTCACATTTGTAGATAGTTTTATCAATGTTATATCTCTATAAAGTGACCTTTTCTTAATATTAATAAGACAGATTTTCTTTCTTGATCACAAGTTAACGATGGCATACTAGAAATGGCACATAATAAATAAAGTTTGAGATAATATATCTAGAAACAGCTAGGGAGAATTATTCCTCTGTTCATGTGAGAGGACTCCAGTAGAGGTTCCAATGCTTCAGAGGTAACCTTTCCTGCTTCTTTTCAGCTGAAATGCTTAATTTTATGGCAAACTCTTAAGCAGAATTAACCTATACTCCACAGACTAACTGTAGACTTTTTTCCTGGTTTTTATGTTAATACATTACTTTTAATATATTTTTTTTGCTCTTTGACCACTTTTTCCCATTATTGTGGAGTATCTGAGCTCAGCGCTCGTTTGCATTGTCTCCTTAAATTATATATACTTTTTAGATACTATAAAGATGTCTAAATAACAATTTAAAAAATCTTAGCTGAAAATCAGTTTGGGGTTTTTTACACTTCTTATTGTCCATCAATTTTTCCCCTTTAGGCAACTATGTAGGTAATTATTTGTGTTCATATTTCTTGCTTGTTTCCTTTCATCTCCTCTCCCACTGCAAAACAATTTTAGGGGTCACTGTATACTGTTCCTTTCCTACAGGTAGGAGAAATGTCAGGAACATTCATGAGACATGGGGAAAAATGTAGATTCTCACTGCTAAGTCTCTGAATACTGCTATCATTCATAGGATGTCATGAATTATCTGCCAGTTGCAGTCCTGTAAGTGAAAACGGGATTCCATGTTCATATATCTTGTTTGGATTTTATGCTTGATAATGATCAGAAGCGGTTAGTTTCCCATTTCATCCCCCTTTCAAAAAGATACACATTATTCTCTTTGCCAAAATATGGTAAAGGTTTTCAAATGTGCTTTGCAATAGGGTGCTTATTTTTTTAATTTTCTTTGTTCCAACTGTTTTAAACATTCTTCCTTAATCAATACAAAATGAAAATAAATAGTATATTATAAAGTTTCAGATGTATCTGTGTTCAAGGTCCATCCATATAAGCTAGAGTGAAAGCTAGCAGCATGTAACTCTATTGTCTAAGCAAGGTTAGCTCTGACTTTGAGTTCTTAATACTCAGATTTGATGATACACTGTTTCATCAAAATTGGCTGTAAAAGCCAACCATATTCTGAGGTATACAGGCAAAGAGTCACTTAGCCCTCTTTACTCTTTGAACAATCCAGAGAAAACAGAAGGTCAAAGTAATTTCCAGAATGCAAATTTGGATGGCTTTATTGATGTTTCTCTGACTGTATCAGTCACATGAGACTAGACTCCCAAGTTTTCAACTATTTGGAATTTAATTTAGTGACTCTTAAAGGAGTTCAGAATTTATATGATCAAGGGTTGTGTGAGAATGTGGAAAGAAACACTGGGCTTACAGAGCTTACTGTCACACCCGGACAAATCCTGTACAGCTAGAAAAGGCAGTACCATGTTTTTCTGACGTGTCAGATGTAAGTTGAATGAGGCATGATTAGGCCTGGTCCTAGAATACCCTGCTTGGCACCTGTGTTAGTTAATCTATATTCAAGTATTGCTTATGCCTAGTGCTTGTTTATAGTTAGTTTTCCTTAATGAAATTTGTCTCCACAGATTCCCATTGTATGAGAAATATAGTCCAGATTATAGATGTGTGGAAATAATATGGTTTTAAAATACGTGGTTTAATAATAAAGTTATACAGTTTTCACTGAGCTACATATTGTTTGATCTAAATTCAGGATCTTCACATTTAACAAGATACAATTGTACCTTCAACTGTCTCTTATAAAGGGGTTTTATAAGCTAGTTTGACTTTCATAACTGGCCTATGTTAGCACCTATCAATTTTTTTGCTTCTGCTAACTCAAATAATTGGTAATTTCCGTCTTGCCTCCACTTATTCCAGTATTTTTTCTCTGTTTCAGCAGTAGTTACTTCTTCCTTGTGGCTATCTTGGTTAAAAATGTATAACTACAAGTTTACAAGAGTTAACTAAAAAGTACATAGACTTATAAATTAAAGATATGCATATAAATCAGCTGGGGTGAATGTTAAGTACTAAGCCAGCCAGCTACAGCTTATGATATATTTCCTAAGGCCAGTAGCTTGATATCATCTAGTTCTGTTCTCTAATCCTTGTCAGAGGCATAATGTCAGACTCTGAGAGGAAGGGTTTGAACTGAATTGTCAGAAGACTCTATTAGCATTAGGGAGTTATGGAGTCCTGTAGTAGTGCTTTTTTAAGTTTGAAGACATCACAGAATCAGCTAGGTTGGAAAAGATCTCTGAGATCATCAAGTCTAGACATCACCTTGTCAACTAGACCATGGAATTAAGTGCCACATCCAGTCATTTTTTGAACACCTTCAGGAATGGTGACTCCACCACCTCCCTGAGCAGTCCATTCCAATGTTTAATCACCGAAGAAATTCCTCCTGATGTCCAACCTGAGCTTCTCCTGGTGTAGCTTGAGGCGATGTACTGTTGTCCTGTCGCTACATGCCTGGGAGAAATGCCAACCCCCTCCCCGCTATAGCCTCTCTTCAGGTAGTTGTAAAGAGCAATAAGATCACCCCTAAGCCTCTTTTTCTCCAGGCTAAACAACCCCAGCTCCCTCAGCTGCTCTTCATAGGACTTTAGACCATTCACCAGCTTCATTGCCTTTCTCTGGACACACTCCAGCACTTCAATGCCTTTCTTGAAATGAGAAGTCCAGAACTGGATAGAGTACCTAAGGTGTGTCCACCCATTAGTGAAACCACACTAGTGTAACTACCTCATTTTTTTAATGAAAATTTCTAATAATAGCTATTTTTCATGACCTAGAGAGATATGGTTATGTAAATATTTTATGTTTAATTGTCCTTCCTTTCTCATTTGAAAACAATTTTCAAATGACATTTATGAGCTAGCCTCCCTAGAATTTGACTGAGTAGTTCTAGTTAAACAATGTTCTAGTTTAATAGTGAAGCAATACTTAATACAGAAAGGATCAAGTTTCTGCTGCTGGCTGTCTTGCAAAGCTGGAGGTGCAAAGTAACCATTGCCCTTGGCTCTGTTAATCTAGATAGTTCGTCTAGACCAGGTTCATTTTGCAGAAGCCAAATTTCCTTCTCTGTCATCTTTAGTTTTTGCTGTTTGCCATGTTCATACAGTTATAAATGTAATAAGTAATTTATCATTCCAGTGTGTATTGGCTGATGGTATTGTAAGTTTTACTTTTCATTTTACCTTACGGTTTTGTGATCTATGAGAAAAGTGCATGTGCTAAACTGATGCCAGGTTAGGTCAAGATACACCATTACAAATGCCCCCTTCAGTCTTTTCTTACCTCTATATCTGCTAATAAATATAGACAGGATACCTCTCAGATAAAAGATACATTATTTAAATTACTCAATATTGTTAATGGCATAAATTTGGTTTTCAGGAAAGGTTGGAGAATCTCTTGAAATAATTTGTAAGACAGTGTTTTTTTTATTCCATGATCTTGAAACAAGGAGAGTTTTCATTTAGTTCTGTGCATCACACTTATGTCTGACATGATTGCAGCTGTGAAATTCTAAGACATGATTGGCATGGGAAGAAGCAGGGGTTCCATTCATTGTGTCTGTAGAGAATACAAACATATGTATATCTTCCATATGGACTCATTTGGGTTTGTTTTTCCTCATTGTTTTTAGAATCAGTTGAATTGAAAACAAATGATTTAAAGAGGCACTGCTGAATAAGTAGCTCCTGTACTCTCTACCTAAGATGAAGCTGTTGGGTAGATACTCAGTACAATAGGAGGGTCTCTAAAAAGTAAATCAAGTGTTATGAGTCTCATATAGAAGTATATATGCAAAATACAGAAGTGTGTGTGTATGTATACATAAAAGTATATATAGTAGTTATATATATTCAGATGCTTTCAGATTTACTTAATTGATTTACACTTCTCTAAGTTTTTACATCAAATCATATGTCTGTGGGAATGGTGAGAAGAACTTTTATTGTTTTGGCTTGGGGTTTTTTGGGGGTTGGTTTGGTTTTTTTAAATTGTTTTGCCTAGCTAGATGATATATTTAAAATTTTCCTCCTTTTAAAGACTGTTTGGCTTATCATCTTATGTGTTTTTATCTAAAGGAAAAGTGTTTTTTTCAGTAAAGAGCCCATGAGAAAAATTATATTACTCTTAGGAAAATATTACATCATTATTGCCACTTTTTTTTTTTAAGAATGAAAAACACTATGAAGCAATACAGAACTCTGTAGGTGAGAACATGAATAAATATGCTCTTATTTTCATGGACCTGAGTCATTAATGGGGTTACCACAAGGATTTTAATTCATATGTGTTTTCTCTTACTTTTTTTTTGCCAAGAAGCATAGAGAATAGAATAATTGCCCCAGGACTTTAATTACAGTTAATGTAGGAGAGAATGTTAGGATTTAGTATTATTATTTTATTTTATGATCATGAAGACTCAAAGGTGTTCCTTTAGACAGAGCACATTCAGCTAGTTGCACTTTCTTTTACCCCCTTCTTTTGATATCTACCATTTTTTCAGTCCCAAAGATTCTCACTTAAAACTTCAATTTTTAAATGATCAGAATATGATAGTTGTGATAGTAAAATTCGGGACTAATTTTGAGCATATAAATATGAAATATGGAACTTGACAGTGTATTTTAAGTAAGGTACTAACGACTGTCATATTTTCTGCGCACTTTACCCTCTTCCTTTGGGAATCACAAACCTGTCGATATGAGTAACCATAAAGTTCTTCCTGCTGATCATCAATCTCTGTCTTTTGACGTCCCACAAAAAGGTCTCAAGGAACTTTGAGCAGGAGAGAAATTCCTCTTTTTAATGGTCATTATAAATCCTTATTTTCCATGCCATAGAATTGAAATGGTTCTGCTGACTCACCTTAATTCCACAGCTTTAAAAAGAGAGGCCTCCTGCAGATAATATGTAGTTGATAACTGAAATTTTGTCCTGAATTGCCAAATGAATGTTGAATTTTGTAGAAATCAACTGTGACAAAAGTAATCTAAAAAACAAAGTAAAAGTGCTAGCCTTCTTTTGTCCTGTCAGTCCTACAGATAGATAGGTTAATTTTAAAATGTGGTTTTCAGAGATTGATTTTGAGTATTCTTATCAGAAATGCTAAAATGTATTTTTGATTTTAAATTTGGATTTAAATCCTAAATTAATTTGGATGAAGTTTAGTATGCTGTTAAAATAATGTTGTAATCTGGCCGGCAATGTCAATGCATAAAAGTCTCAATGTATTTCTAATATCCTGATTTTAATTTTTCCATGCTTTCAAGATTTAGTCAGCTTTGATGAAAAGCATCGTTGACAGAGAAACAGCAGGTCCCTTTGCATATTTTTATTGGCTATCCTTTCCTCTGAATTTAATTAAGTAGCGTAACTATACCATATAATTTTCTGCATGGATTTCTTTTAGAAAGACATCATCGTGTATTCTAGCCACATTTATTGAAGTTTATACTGAAAACTGAGCACTGTTAATAGCTGTGATGTCATGTTAACGTTGTATCTTCATCTTGAAAAATTCTACTCCAGTAAAAGGAATATTTAAGAACACTGCTAGCTTTCTCTTGGACTTGCCGGTCGATGGCTATTAAAAAAAAAAAACTAAAAAAAAAAAAAAAAACCCCCCAAAAAAAAAAAAAGAAAAAAATTGGAAGCATCAGTTTCTTGGAAGTCAATGGAAAATTGAGTCCTAAGTGCCTGCTTATAGGCCATTCAGGATTTGTTATTAACATCTTAGTAGATTTCCTGTGTGTTTCAGCTATAGGATTTCTTCCAGCAATTGCTTCTCATCAGTTATAAGTTTTCTAGTTAAACTATAGCATATCATTCAAAGCAAGTTTATGGCTAATCTGCTACTGATGAATACATGTAAAGCTCATGGATGTGGCCTTTTAAGTATGCTCTTGAGTGCAGAAATGTCCTAGTCGTTTATGTGATGCTTCTTTGGAAAATGAGCTAATAGCTATGAGGAGCTAATGCAACATCTACAAATTTTTTGACTGGGAAAACATAAAAAAAGGAATGCATGACCTTTGCCCCTATATCTGTCAGGAAGATCAATTCCCTTTAGAAATTGGAGTGGGTTTTAAGTGTTTATAAGTTAGATCCTGTCTAACGTAAAACAGTGGGTGTTTTCTTGATAGCATCAGTGAGGCATATTTGGTTTTAAAATAATGTACATTATCTACATTTTTTTGCAGATTATTTTGTGTTGAGAAGAGTCTTTTCAGCAATTCCAGTAATGAAATTACATTATATGGTTTCTTTCAATCAGAAGTATCCCAAATTGCTATACTCAATAGTACTGTAAATATTCTTGGATTTGTGAAATCCATCCTTGACTCTGGAAGGTTGGCAGGTGTTCATAGAACGCCATGCAGCAAATTAGACAAGGAAAAGAAAAATGGAAGATTTTAGGTAGGGGAAGGGGAAACTATTGTAAATTTAACAAGAGAATAGGGTTAACATTTGTAAACAATAACACATTCTACTGTCATTGAAAGTGTCAGACTTTACTGGGCAGAGCTGTTAATATGCCTGCTTTCTGTCTTTTTAAAAGGTGTTTCATCTGAACAATGGCACAGTCAATATATATGTGTAATTTTCTATATATAATGCTTAACTCTGCAACTCAGGGAAAATCTATTAATTTTTTCTCTTGTATAATTCAGTATGTAACCAGCTCATATTTTCTTTTTTTAATTATAAAAAAAGTGAAAAATGTAAATGAAACTACTCAAAATACATCACGCTTCTCCACAAATGTAATTTGAAACTCCTGAAATATTAATGCATTAAATATGAAATGTTGTTTTTATGCTACAGAGAAAAAAATATAAAAAGTTAAGCTTCTTCTCTATGTTATTAAAACTATGTATCATAGAGAATTCATGGAGGAGTTGGTTTTCTCCATTCTCAGTGTTTTGAATCATGTTTTCATGAGGGATACTTATGGAACTACTCAGATTTTTATGTGTGCATATGTGTGCGTAAAATTTTAATAATACTTTCTTAGGGACTAGATAATACCATAGAATCAACCACCTGTATAATTAACATTGTTTTAGCAATTCTCTCTCCGTACACAACTTGCATGTGCACACATTTATTAAAAAACTGATTTTGAGAGTGGAAGTCTTTCTATTTATGAGTTAGAGCCTACACACACATTCTGTGTGGCAACTAAAGCAGACACCAGATAATTTTTTCCTGTTTCTTTAGACATGATTTGCTAATTCCCTGCTGTGAGAAACTTGCATTCCAAATTATATCTTTAATTAAACCATGAAAGAAAAATCATAATCTTCATACTTTTAAGTGGGCAGAAGTGTAATTAGGTAGTTACTAAAAGAAGTGGGAGGTACTTTTTTTAGTACCTCGAAGAGTCAAGGTTTAATATCAAATACTAATTGAAAAGTGGTCTAGATTTAAATTAAAGCAGCATTTTGTGCAAAACTTCTTACACAGTCTTACCTAGAGTAAGTATTTCTCCAGCTTGGTTCCAAGTTTCTAAGCCTTGTGATTTCAGACGCAAATTGTTCCTGAGTATTTAAGTTGAAGTCAGGTTTCTATTGCATGATAGTTTTTGTGACTAAAATGCAATGATAAATGCAACTTCAGCTGAGAGGAGGTCTGAGAACTGGAGCAAAATAAACACTTGTAATAAACAGTAGAGTGGGAATCAGCCCAAAGTCCTCCTGCAGTGTATGGGCAGATACAAACAAGTATCTTAGAGTATCTATTTGCTCTATCAATTAATTATATTTGTAATAATTTTGTATGATTTTAACTTGAGATAGAACTCATAGTTGCAATATTATTTTTTCAATGGATTAAATTAACTTTGAATTGTCTTGAAAGAAACAGTAGTTATGAGGGCAGAAATAACACAAAGAAGCAATACAGTGAAATTGTTGCATAATCCATTGCATAATCCATAATCCATTGCACTTGTTCACATAGTATTTCTGTACTAGATATCCTTTTGTAGAAAGAGAGAAACTGAACTGGAATGACATTTACATAATTTAAACATAATCAGGGAAGATGACAAATCATTTATGGTCTAGGTTTATTTACATTATAATCTAGCTAAATTTATGAAGTACTGCTTCTCTTTTTATGGATATGTACCTATTTTTGTAAATAAGTATCAAGCAGACTATTAGAAAGATGTGTCTATTCCTTCTAAATATTTTTTCTAAAACCAAAATATATGATCTTGAACCAAGCTATCAGGAACTTGTTTAGTGCACAGCACCTCTGAAAAAGTAAATTCATATTTCACTATACGTATAAATGGAATCCAATCCAGTGATATTGAAATTACTGAGAGAAATTCCACTAACTTCCTTGGGGGTATGTATGTGCAATAACTAGAGATTTGCTGTGTAAGCCTACTGTCGGAATCTGAGCCCTAGTCTGACGTGAACATCTGTCCTGAGCAGCCTGGTATATGTCTGCCTGCTGTATGCACAGGATGACTCATGACCTTTTGGTAGCTTTTGCTGCCTTGACCTTGGGGTTGTCAGTGGGTATATAGCCAGGGACTTTCCAAGCGTTGCCTGATACAGGCATCATCTTGCCTGTAATGTACTCAGTTGGCTTTCTGCTTGATTCTGGTAAACTCCTATCACATAGTTGTTCCTGATTTTTCTCCCAGATTTTCATCATATGGCCACTTCAATTTAGGATGGATGGCATGGGACTACCCACAAGCCTAGTGTAGCAGTGTGTTTAACTAGCCACACAGAGAAGTAGCAGGTGATTCTTACTGTTCATTGGCTTCTCTCTGCAGGAATTGATGCATTCAGAACACCCGCTCACCAACTCCAAGTGTGTAGTCATATGAGCAGTTAAAATAGCATGAAATTTTCATAGGTATAGAATTCAGAGCCCAGATGGAGTTTTAAAGAGTTTAAAGCAATTGATAAACAATGAAGACAGGAAAAAAAAAGATGAAGTGAAATATAGCAATTTAAATATAGTTTTAAGGGAATGCAGTTATTTGCTTTTGGGAGACTAAATTGTAGGATTGTGTCAGATTAGGATGAATCTGTTAGATTAGATGGAATCTTTTCTGTAAAATATTTCTCTGTTAAGAGAAGATAAAATGACATTAGATAAGTAAAGATTTAATAGAAGGAAAAAAGAACAACTGTTACAGAAGATTCACAGAATGAGTTGTAATTACACTGGTGAAAATAAAAGAGAAAAAAGGGAACCTGAATAACAGATTAAAAAGGTCCTTGGTTCATTAATCTCTGTGCGGTCTCTTAGAAACAATTCTGTGAGGTGAAATAAATATAGGATGACGCAATTAAATGTTTCTACTGTCAAACTGATGGGTTTGTTTTTTCCAAATTTTGATACTATCTTGTATAATCAGTGAGACTTTTTCTCTTCTGGTTTAAGTTGGTGCAGGCATGTGTCATACCACCATGTGGAACTCGAAAGTTAAAGCCATATTTTCTGAACTGAACAAACAGTTAACTAACTGGCAGAACAGCCACATCTAGTACTAATTCTTGCTATCTAGCTAGTCAACATGTATTTCATCCTCCCACTACTATTTGCCAGCATAAATACTTTGCATTAGCTGCGTGTCACATAAGGTGCTAGTTTGTGATTGCCATCCCCCAACTCCAAAGACTGTGAGAACTGATAATATAACCAGATCATATGTCATCAGAGAGAAGGAGGGCAAGGAAATAATGCAGTAGAAAAGTGAAAGGGTTGGGAACTTTGCCATGGGGAGTTGGAGGTATTTACATGAGAGGAGTGGGAATGAGGGTTGGAAAGACAGGACATGAGGTATTAGTACAGGTAGTAGTGCAGATCTGGTCATAGTTCTGCTTCCTATGGAAATATTTTGCTTGTGTTCACATGCATTCCTAACTGCTCAGTGAAGATTATCCCTGTGCAGCATAAGGGAGGGGATGAAAAGTGGCATAGCATAATCACCAAACATCTGGCATTCTACAGTAGATGCTATTCAGCTCACAGAACTGAGCTGAGACTTTCAGTCTGGTAAATCGGAGGGCTTTTAGGCAATTCTGATGTGACAGATGAATGCAGCATGGGCTTATACAAGTGGGTTGTCAATAAATGGAAAAGGATTAGGAAATTAGCTGATACAGAGTTTAGGGATCTCGGATTTTTCAGCATGCAGGACTAAATATGAGCCACCAATGCTAAGTTAAAGTGGTCTGAATTGTGTCTCTGGACACTGGCTGAGATCACTCAAGTACCAAGCATCTTTCTCTGAAGTGCAGAGTTTCGTCGAATCTCTGATTTTGTTGGGAACTAAGGCCAACAAACTGCTCTCCAGTTTGAGCCCTTCTTACGTCCCTAGTTACTTGGACTGTTTCACCTTTGTTAAGACTTTAAAGATATAATCATGTTTCAGTGAAAGTATACGCAGTGAAATTACTTAGTTTCTTTTATAATTGTTATAATTTGATTCCTTTTCAGGAAAAAAGTATTATACTTGCTGAGCCTGATTTTGAACTTGCTTATGCTAATGCAAATAGGATGATAGTGATGTCTGTGGAAGAAATTGATTTGCTTTGTGAGTAAGCAAATGTCATAATTGCAGTCCTTAATTTTTATAAAATCTATTTGACATGAAATAAAGCTTGAGTTCTTTCCATTTTTTATTTTCTATAGCATTTGAAAAAATAAATTGCATATGTATTTTAAGCTTATGTTCATAATTGCTTTAGATACTCACTCTCATTTTTTGCAGCACAAATTTCAAAATAGCCAGGAGCATACACACAAACCTGGAAACCTAATCTTCCTGCATAGTCAAAGAAACCTTGGTTGGATAGCTCAGAGCACTTATTCTGGGTAGCAGTTAAATTTCTCACTTCTGCATCCAAATCAACTTCTGAACTTGTTATCTGTAAAAGAAAAATAAGTGCACTGTCTGATTTCCCTGATGGTCAGGGAGTTAAGTACTTTAAATAAAATTGTGGTGGTGAAGGTAACAAAACCAAATAGATAATATTTGTTTTTCAATTTCTGAATTTTATTGTATCATTTTTTACCTTTTAACTCAGTGGCCATATGAATTTTAGGCTTCAACAGAAAAAAAATTTATATTTACATTATTTCATTTGTACTGGTAGATAGAGCATTATGGTCTAACATGTTAGATACTGTATTATTATACAACACAACCAGTATTTACCATAAAGAGTTGATATTCCAATATATAAACTAGTATAAAATAGATAGTACATATTCTTTAATTTTTTAATACATATATATTTTAAAAAGATGTCCTATATGTTAATAGGTGAAATATTCACCTTGATAGGGTTTGTATTTGAAAGGATATTATTGGTATATTTCTAAACTAATACAATTTAAGAGAGTTGTCAATGAAAGAAACAATTGTCTGTTTCTAAAAGAGATATTTAGAAAAGAGTATTTTTATTTATCCCAGATGCAGACAAACATATATTAGTCCAGCAAATCCAAGTTGGTTTTTTTTCCAAAATACATCATAGTTTGTATGTAGTTTGCAATGCTAAGCACAGAAACGTATCTGGACAGGAATCTTTTCCCAGATTAGTCAGATAATTTGTCAAATAACTAGGGCAGTTAGTGGTGAAACTAATGAACTTCTGTTGGTGTCAACAAAAGTACTAGTTTCTTATTGAGAAAATCTTTCTAGTTACATAGAGAACATTTCCTTCGTAATTTTGTAGCTGAATTAAATCATTGCTTTATTTTACTATACCAATCCTTTAGAATAATCCTAGCCATTTTACAGTAACCTGGATTTTCATGTGTTGCATATGTAACTATGATTTTACAGGTGCAACAATGCTGCCCTGACATTAAATATTCACATTATTTCTGTACTCATGTGAATAGTTATGAGAGTGTATTTTTGTACCTTCTTGTGTTCTTAGGTTCTTCTTTTAAATTTGCATAAACACTTACGCCTGACCTGATCAGTAGTATGTGCATGGGTTATGAAATAGAAGAGGACCTGGCAAATCACAGTTTTCAAAATCTCCCACAGAAGCTGTTAATATGTCTTAAGTCAGTGGAGCCAAGTAAATGTTTTCAGTAGTATGCAGCAAAAAACTGTAATAATGAAAGCTGTGCACTGCTGCATTTTTAGAGTGTTGATTAAAACAAACAAAAAAACAAACAAAAGCAAAACCAAAAGAAAACAAAAACAAATACACCCCAAACAAAGAAATCACCTTAAATCGATATATTTATCAAAAATCTGGACAATTATTCTATTTAGCAATTAGTTAATACATTTTATATCTAGAAACAAAATACAAAATCAAATCTAAGAGTTGTTTCTTTCTTTTGTGATAAGAAAACTAAAAAAAAGGGTACCTTCAAATTACCAAATATTTTGAACTACATTTTAAAGTGACTAGGAGGTATCCTGACTTAAAACAGAGTGTGCCTATAAATATATATAAAAAACATTTCAGTGTGTATATATATATATGTATATAAAATACTTATATAAATATATACACATGGAGATGTTTAGTTTTATAGGATTATTTAATACATGGGTGGACTACGTATATTTTCATTACCGTACTTTCACATTACCTTTAGAAAAAGTCTGCACCTGATAATTTTTTATTTATTCCATAGAACATGTTCTATTTTGATGTCAATGAAATTCTGAAGAAATAAAAATTACGTATATCATTTAATATTGAATTTTTATCTTGGGTGTCATTCTTCAGTGATAACATCATAAGGACTTCACTCATAACTCAGTAGGTAATACATTGATTGACACATGATACTGTGTCAGTTTGAAACTTGTTTTAACAGGAGGAAAGGTAGGATTTATAGGTAAATACCCTTAGTTTGAAGATGTTTTGATAAATTTTTTAGATGTACAAATGCCATGTTTTATTCTTTCAAAATCTCAGCACTTAGATACTCTCTCCTGTTGAATTTAACTTCCATAGGTTGAATAATAATAGGCTGTAGAAGATAATGCATTTCTGTACACTGATGGGTGGCAGGTAGAACAATCAAGATCACGTGCTGTTCAAGATCAACTATTTTATCTGTTTATGGCTTAGCCAAGTGTTGTTTTGGTTGTGGGTTTTTTGTTTGATTTGGTTTCTTTTGTTTATTTTTTTTTAATTATTGTTACTATAGATATTTTAAAGGAAGGTAAAGAATTTTGGACAAAATTTGCCAAAGAAGTTGGTTTGCTATGTTATCCTGGAAAGAGAGGAATCAGATGACAACACTTGCTTTGATACAATCTAAGATAATCTTTCCATACAAGTATAATAGCTGCATTTGCTTAATCTCTTGATCTGAAATGTACTATGCTAAAAGTGGTATTTTCTGTGGGAGAATGATAAATATGATTTTTCTGTTATTTTATCTTTAATTCTTTGTATTTTACATTTGAAACATGCAGAGCATTAAAAAAGCATGATGAGCTGTATTTCTTCTTAATTTTTTTAACCTTTTTTTAAAAAACGTGGTAACTAACTTGCTTCATTCTTTTCCTTCCTTTTATAGGGTAGCAAAAATATTATAGTGTTTATGCACAAAGCAGAAGTATTATTTATATATATTTTTTTCAATTACAGGTAAAGATTATAGTTCCCAACAGCACAGCAGGTCTGATAATAGGGAAGGGAGGTGCTACAGTGAAGGCTATAATGGAGCAGTCAGGGGCTTGGGTGCAGCTTTCCCAGAAACCTGATGGGATCAACTTGCAAGAGAGGGTTGTCACTGTGAGTGGAGAACCTGAACAAAACCGAAAAGCTGTTGAACTTATCATCCAGAAGATACAAGAGGATCCACAGAGTGGCAGCTGTCTCAATATCAGTTATGCCAATGTCACAGGTCCAGTGGCCAATTCCAATCCAACCGGATCTCCTTATGCAAACACTGCTGAAGTGTTACCAACTGCTGCAGCTGCTGCAGGGCTATTAGGACATGCTAACCTTGCTGGAGTGGCAGCCTTTCCAGCAGTTTTATCTGGCTTTACAGGCAATGACCTGGTGGCCATCACCTCTGCACTTAATACATTAGCCAGCTATGGATATAATCTCAATACATTAGGTTTAGGCCTAAGTCAGGCAGCAGCTACAGGGGCTTTGGCTGCAGCAGCTGCCAGTGCCAACCCAGCAGCAGCAGCAGCCAATTTGTTGGCCACCTATGCG